>NC_066319.1:25477967-25783949 GCF_022539315.1 Serinus canaria | reverse complement strand
ATAGTTTCAGTGGTTTTATTCTATTTTTCTAGTTTTGTTGGTAGTAAAATGGAGAGCACAGCCTTTTCCTCAGTCTCTATGACAATATGCTAGCTTGGTCTTAAAGCAGACAAATTGAAATACATCCCTTTGATAAGTTAAAAATATTGCCTAGATGGGGTTGTAGTATTTTGCTTTGTGTTCCTGTAGAATTTGGAAGATGAATGCATGAAGCATGTGTAGGAGTAGAGGTGGATTTTCTCCGGCTGTCTGGAAAAATAGGAGTGTTTGCATCCACAGCTACATAAATCTATTTCTAGGTATGTGGTACCTAGGTACCACATAAATCTACTTCTGAGTATGTGGTACAGTGAACTAGCATCACATTTAGATGATAGAAATGAAATACATTTCATGGGAAGTTTGAACAGCAGTTTCTTGCACAGCTAAACTGCTGGAGCGGGTTGCTGTGGCTCAGGGAAGGGGTTCTGTTCTCACTACATCCTCACAGGTCCATGGGCCTCCCCCATCTCCCTTGCTGGCTGTTTGCAAGCCTGTTCAGTTAAACCAGCCCCACACAAATGTTTGGGTCATGTTCTGTGGAGTTAGTGAATCTGTGTGTTAGAAGCATGAGAAGTGAGCAGGATTGCCTTCTCTCAGGAGAGTATGCTCTAAGTGGTTATTTTAGCAGTAGTAGGCAGTAATCCTTGGGGTTCAGTGTGTTACTAATGGCTGCTGAAGAAAGGTGAAGATGTTGAGTTGGTTGGACATTTTATACCTAGGATTTTAATAACATTTTCTGCAAGATCATTCAAAGCTGCTTATAATTCATCCTGTGAAATCTGTGCCCACTGATGTAGCCTGCTGACTTAAACTAAAGTAGAAACTGCTGCTTCTACCTTTTCTCCAGCTATTCCACAATTTCAATTTACAACCCTAGTTCTATTCCTTCAGAAATTACGAGATTTTGTTGCAGATTGAAACAGGAAATGTGGGGTTACAGTTCCTAAGCACAATACAGGACACTGAGAGACTTAAAAGCTGTGACAGCTTGAAATTGGAGAGTTTACAAAGATTTTTAAGTCAGGGTGAGGCCCCATTTGTTAATTGGGTGTGGTGTGGATTTGTGTGGAACCTGGTCTCAAAGCAGCAGGTATGTGGTCCCTGGCTTTCAATATTTTTTATTGCCAGCACTTGAAATGCACCTTCTTTTTTTTTTTTTTTTTCCATTACTTTCTTCCCTTCACAATGTGCACTCATTTAAGTGGCTCTTTAAATTGTTGGATCTCAAGCAGAGTTTGAAGTGTATGGTTTGATGGATATGTGTAACTTAGCACTGAGGAATGATCATGAACTTCATTTTCTATTTCACATGCTCACCTTTTCTAATATATTTTGTTAAACACTGTTTTCACTTAAAAGGCACTCTGATTTTTGAGGAAAGGCTTGATCTGTGCAGTGTGCTTCAGTTTGTCCAACTAGGCAAACAAAGTTGTAAGTTCATTATTGTTGCACTTTTATTACACAGTAAATTCTTTGCAGATACTGTAATATATTTTAATATGCTTTGTAATCATTTTTAGAAAGCGGTGATAAAAATTGCTGATTTAATAAACTAATACTGAACTACCTGAGATCCTGGTTTGAATGCTTCTTTCTGGAAGATAATCTTTCAGTGACTCATATTTTGTAATCCTGCTACTTAAGGCTTATAGGCAGAGTAGCTATTTGGCAAGCTGCTGGTTTTCCCACCTCAGTTCATGTATCCATAATAGGTTCTGGCTGTTTCTTTTCTGTGCCCTTGAACTTGTTGCTGAAATTACTGCTCGTGCCACGGCTTGGTTCCAGAATTAAATTTATCTGTAAAGAATTAAAAAAACTCCCACAAACCTCCAGCACCTCTCTGTAATTAGCATGTTACAGCAGAATGTAATTTTGGAACTTCCTAATGTCTAAATGTGGAAGTACTGTAAAGTCCAAGGGTGGAACATAAATCCAAAACTTCCTGTGTGGATTGAAAGTTTGAAACTTGATCTGAGAGGTGGTACCTTTAACTTCAGTGGGGGTACTAACCTTGAAAAGTAAGAGTAGATTGAATAGCAGCTTAGCAAAAAGCACTTAGATGTGTTTGTCCCAAAAAATCCGAGACATCTTCCACACCATGCTGCCTCCTACTTGAGGACAACCAGTGGCATCAATAGAACATTCATTGTAACCTTGTGCTGAAATTAATCCTCCAGCCCCTTCTTTCTCCTCTATGCACACATCTTACTTGAGGCATTTCCAAAGATCTATCTGTGCCATCAGGATGTCACAGTTTAGCCATGGCTCCTGCTGTGGTCAGATTTCAGCTGCTGAGGAGTTCCTGTGTGGCAGTGCTGGTGCCCTGTGTCACCTGAAAGCAAATGTGTCACTGCAAACAACGCGTGGGTTCCTGGAGGCTCCCTAGGGCTTGAACTGCAGCGACTTCTGGAACTGCTCCTTATAAAAGTAAAAATAATCTGAACAAGGGGAGGTTTTAGTGGTGTTTGGAGGTAGGAGGGGTCACTCTTTGGGGTTTTAATAGAATGTTGTTTAACATGCTCCACACATAAGACATTTCAGACTTTTAAATATTTACAGCAAACTTCAGCAGTTGTTCTCCCTAATCCACAATTCATATTTGGATAATAGGAAAAATAGACAAGTGTCCATGCTACCAGTTTGTAAGTTTTGCAGCAATTGTTGCTTCTAATATTTGGCACTATTAAACTGTGAAACATTTCTGTTTTAACCCAGGTGCCAGTACTAACCTTGAAAAATTGTACTTTGAAAAAACTGGGGTGCCACTTAGTTTCTCCAAACCTTATTTGCTCCCATGCATTTGTAAGGCCTTTGGAGCAGACACTGCTCTGGGTTTCTCTGACCTTGTCATGCTGCAAGTACTGTGAGTGCAGAGGGCCTTTTGAAGGCTTGGCCCTTGGGCATGCCTGCCTGACTTGGCTAGGAGAACACAGGAGAAAAGGTTGGCTGCCCTGCCCTGCCCTGCCCTGCTCAGACAGGTGAACAATGCTGAAAGGGCCTTCCTTCACTCAGGGATCACAGCAATGAGCTGGAAATAAATATCCATACCAAACAGACACCTGTTCTGATCAAAGCACAGTCAGGAAGATGAGGTGGTTTTTCACCAGTATGTTCAGAAGTCCTGAATCTATGCAGCTTTTTTGATCTGAGGGAAAAATATGGATGGAAACCATGGTTTGGAGGCAGACTCCTCTCCCTTTTCCCTTTGGAAGACTTCATGCTAGCACAGATTTGTACCTGCTGATGGACTGTGGGCTCAGTTTCTGGTCCAGTGAATACTGGAAGCTCACTAATGCCACATCTAACTTGTTTTCCCACCTTTTCTTTTCTCTGAGATGCAGCTTGTCCATGTTCTTTCCAAGGTCTTGCTAGCTCAGCAACCCATATTCCACTTCAGTCAGGAGCTCTGAAGATTTCATTGTAGTGAAAATAGCTCATGACTGGTGTATATCTGTCACCAGGTGCTGTATTTCAGATTTACTGTAAGATTTCTATGTTCACCATTTTTCAATTTTTTTAACGAGGAACTGCTGAAACATGCTGCTCATGCTTAGTGATTCCCTTTTCAGATAATTCTGTGGGTTTATTCTCAATGCATTATTTTGTGTCAAGTCTGAAAGTAAGAAATTAACAATGTAAGTATAACCAGTAAGCTCAGGGCTTGGCAATTTTTGCCTAAAATGGAGAGTAATTGCCATTTTTATTCATGTTTTTTTACTGTGTCTTAGCTTGCATCGACTGAAATTCACACCTTTAATGACCTTCAACCATTCCACGTGGCTGAACACCTTCACAAGGAACCTGGGCTGGCTGGGCTGGTTTGCAGTCACTAATCTGCTGGTCAAGGCAGTGAGGACCAAAACCTGAGAGTACACCGTGATGTCCACAGTCCCTGGGGGTAGGTGCAGTGCTCTGGCACTAAGGGTGCTGGGAGCCACTTCCATATGTGAACCCCACAGTTTTCTTTCATCAACAAATGGAGATAAGTGCTTTATCAGTCCAATATACAAACAGCCCCCTAAAATACAGCTGGGAATAAAAAGTTTCGCTCTCATGCAATGGCCTTCATTTGTAGCAGTGAAAAAAATGGAAATATATCATTTAAATGATAAAAATAGGCTAGTTAGATCTGGCATTGCCAGCATGGTGGTTTCTAAGGCCCAGTTTCAGTTTCATGTTCAAAATATTAAGGCTATTTTGTCACTTGAAACCTTTTATCTATGTTTGTATGCAATGGAAAGAGACTGAGAGTCCTTTGTCCCATGTGTTCATCTCAAAAAGCCTTTGAAGCTCTTATGTTAACTATTTGAGGTTCAGAAACAGAAGGGAAATTTCAAGATAATATAAACAGCTCCAGGGAGAAAATGTCTTTAACTCATGACTAAACAAGCAAACATATATTTTCTGTTTCAAAAAGATGACTGAACTTCTTCATGCCAGGAAAAATAAATCCATCTGATTTTGCTTTAAGCTGTCCTCTTTTTCAAATGCAGCGAGGGGCTCCAGTTCCTTTGGATGATGTAATTCGACTGTTCTGCTTGAGTTCTGCTCCCTGTTGATGTCATGTCGCTGCTAGCCAACTATTCAAAGAGAAAAGCAACTTCTAGTTTAGACTAGAGCACGAGGAGGCTGAGGTTTATAACAACCCAGCATCTTGGGATGCCGGGTTAGATCCTCCCAGGCAGAGCCCGGCTTTGAGAGAAGCTCCATCCACCGTGGACCTGCTGCCTGCAGGTAGGTGGCACCCTGGGGTGGCTGGGGACAGCAGGTATGTAGGGGGCAGGGCAAGGGGGTGCCTGGGGGTGGTGTGCTGAAGTCCTTCGGGGAAAGAAGCTGAGAGAAATATGTGGCTATTTTGGGACACAAGTTCAGCTGAGAGGCCTGTGAAAGCAGGGAATCTCTGCAGACTGAGCTGGAGGTTGCCATGCCTCTCCTCAGCTGCTTTTGACTAACTCCTTCCAACTTTTCTTCAGCTCTGGTATTCCATTCCCAAATGAGAGAACAGCTTCTTCTGCTCCTCTCCAGGGTTCTCAATATCCAAAGTATAGCTCCTCTGTGCCGCAGCGAGGTCTAAGATTACATGGTATGCATGGTCAGGAATGTGCTTAGATGTGGTTAGGAAACATTCTGGGATCATGGTTCGGTTCCCCTGTGTCCACATTAGGTTGATGAAACAGGACATCAGCTGCTTGCTGGCACTGGGGAGTGTGTCAGAGAGAAACCCAGACTGTGGGACCCAGATTGGCAGGATAACTTCTCTGCTTGCTCGGCACACTGTGAGCTACAAGACTGCAGTCCCAGGAGGGGGCTGCCTTTATACCCCTGGAGTCGATGTCCAGATGTTTTGAGACTCTTAGTTGTGGAAGTAGCATGGCTGGAAACACAGTGGGGGATAAAGGGCCGAGCCGTCACGCACGTGTTTACATTTACCGTGCCTATTTTCTTTGAGATTTGGGGAACTCTCTCCTTGACAGGATTTCCTTGTACCTTCAGAAAGGTGTGTGCACAGCTTATGTAGAGGAGGGTGATGGATAGTGCCAACCCTTCCACCTGAGCCCTGTGAATGACTCGGCCCCACCCAAAGGGCAGGCATGCCTGCGGTCACAGGGCTCTGAAAGCGGAGCTGGCTTTGCTCGGTGGCAGCGCAGAGCGGGGCTGCAGCAGCTTGGTACAGCGAGGGGCTCCGTGAGTTACAGGACTGCCAGCTACACATGGCCTGGGTGGGGATGCTTTAGCCCAGGAAGGGTCTGCACCCGACCGTGCGTGTGTGTTCCTCCCTGGCAACTCCTCCCTCCCCGAGGGCAAAGGGAATGAGGAGGGGAAGCCAGTGCTGCTGCCTGGAGAGCACAGCCTGTGCTGCCCTGGGGAAGCTCCTGGTGATCAGCCCTCACCTGAGATCAGGGGTGGGAGTGATAGCAGCAAACTCAGCATCTGCATCCCTGTGACTGTCACTTCCAGGCTTTTTATGGCAAGGGAATTAAACATTTCTTCCCATCTTAGAGAGGAGCTGGGAATTCTCATGCATGTTATGAGAGGAGGACAATGATGACATTTAAGAAAAAGAATTCAAATGGAAATAAGTGTCATGTCCTTTGATTTACGAGGTGCTGCCAGGAGGGGAGGAGCAGTGGGGGATGGGCTGGGAACTGTGGAGTTCTGGGGACAGGCTGCTTGTGCATGAGTTCTGTTTGATCTCCATAGTCTCTGTTTTCCTCCTAAGCAGAACAAGATTGTGGGCAGATAAGAAAGGGTGGTAGGAAATCCTAACACACCTTACTGGTGGCTGTTTTGTAGAGGGGGATCTGGCGTCAGGATTCTTCCTGTTAAGAAACAAGGAAACCCATGTGCCATCATGGAAAACCACTTCAGGCTGGAAACAAGGCAAGGGAAGGGTACTCTTTGGGCCCTTCTTCCTGAGGTCGGTGGAAAGGCTTTCCTTCTCTGCAAAGGCAGCAAGAGAGGGCCCATAATTATCCTAGATGGGTGATTTTTTTCCTGATCCCTCCAGGAAACTGCACGCAAATACTGTTGTGCCCTTCCTCTTACTTTGTTAGGATATAAATAACTGAGGAAATGGCTTTATTTATCACTGTCACAGAAGTGTCCACCATTTAACTTTGAACTTTATATAGATATCCAGGAGTTAGTGAAATTTTATACCATGTCTTTGATTGCCTTGCATCATCATAAAAAGCAAAGAGAGTGATTTGCACATTTTACTATATAGATAATAATTAACTTGCAATAAGGATGAATGCCTGTGTCCAGGACCAATTCACCCACTGGTTCTCTGCCTTCTGTTTGAAAAGAGCAAGGACATTTTCTCAATGCACAAAACCTAACCAACCTGTGCCAGATTTAAACCAACATCTTACAGTATTAGTTGGCTAGTCCAGGAATTTGGAGGGAATATTTTGAGAAATACCTGTAATAAAAATATTCAACTTATTTATTTTTAGCAGTTTTATGTAACATTATATATGATATTTCTCTAGTGTGCATATGAAGACACAGAATCTGCTGATAAAGTTTGATCTATCCTGAGTTTGGGTGGGTTCCTAATTTCTTTTTTATGTTTCCTCCTGTACCTTTTGGAGGCTAGCTAAACTACCCTTTCTAAAATGGAAAACACTGCTATTCCCTTATCTCATCTCTGAGCTTGATATCTTTCCTTACAGCCTCTGATTTCAGATGCCTGCCCATTTTCTAGCACTGATTTCCAGCAGCAACTTTCTGATTCCTGGCAATGATGCCAGGTAGATGTGTCCTGTGCACGTGTCACCTTGTAAAGGCCAGAAAGGACTCACTGCTATCTATATAAGTCACCAGAATTATTTTGCCTTTTGTCATTAATGAGAAGTCCATGAATAGCAAACTTTGGAATCAGCTGGCACTGCCAGCTTGACTCCAGTTGCCCTGCCAGCAGCAGGTATCTGTGCACTAAAGTGTCCTCAAAGCAGTGCTGAGCAAATTCCTAACACTTCCCAGTTGCACCTTCTCATTTGCTGTGTCCCAGTTTAACCACTTGGCCATCGCCCTGATCTTTGTACTCTCTGCTGTGCTTTCATTTCCTGAGTCCATTGTCAGGTTCAATTTTCCAGGTAAGAATTTCTTTAGAAGGGCAGAACCTCCAGTTCTATTGTGCAAGATGCTCTTTACCAGAGCCTCAGAGCTATGTATGACTTTTCAACTGGTTTATAGCAATTTTGGTGACTTTCATGTATTATTTTTGAGCATAAGAATTGGACAAGGCCAGTGACAATGTTTAGTCATTGTGTCCTGATGGGTTAATTTCTTTCAGATCAGATGAGAGGTTCATAGGTAGATCATAAATACTTGGTCTCTGTTCCTGAAATCAAAGGTCACTCTGCATTAAAGCAGTGAGGTGAATGTAGGAGTGGGTCCAGTGGAAGTCATTCTTCAGGAAAACCAGCTGCTGAATGTCAGAAAGGACTTCCTCCAAAACTGGGTAAGTCCATTTTTTTTATGTTTTTTGATCTTTCCTCTTCTTGTAATGTACCACTATGACTAGTTGTTGCTCCTAGCACTATTTATGCATCCTGAAAATGCAGATAATCTATTATAGATGTGTCCTTTAGGTAACCATCTGCCCATGCAGGGAGCATTTCTAACTTGATGAAACAGATGAGCTGTTATGTGAGGCGGTAGCTCAACAAATAATCTTCCTTTGTACCTAAATGAAACCAGTTCTATCATTATTCAGGGTGACTACAATGTTTGGGACGGAATCCTTAAAAAAAAAGGAAGCCTGCAGATGTTCTGAGAAGCATTTGGCAAACTCAGAAATGGCATTATGATATGGGTTATTATATGGGAGTGAGCTAATATCACCTCTCCATCAAGAAAAGGCAATTCTTTGAATATCTGTTCTTCAAATGGAGAAAGAAGGCAGTGCTGAACTTAGCCCACAAGATAAGAAAATGTTGAGAGAATGTTCTCCATAGTTCTATTTCAGATTTTTTAAAATTCTTGTTTTCATTGGGCTTTCATCTGCAGTCATGACCCTTCCCTGTGTGGCTGCTGAGCCACCAGGCTTCAATGCTGTCCCTGTTCTGTGGAAGTCAGGCTCTGAGGGTTAAGAAATATCTGCCCCAAAAAGGAATAACAAAAAAATGCAGTAACAAATCATTGCTTCTGCACTTTCCACACCTCTTAATATTGTAAAATGGCAAATGTTTTTTAATAGTAATCAGAGCATGGAAAGCTATCAGGTAAGGGCTTTCCCATTTGCAGTAGCTGCTGTTGCTGGTTCCCTGTTGCTGTCTTTTCATACTAGGACAGATAAAGTTTTCTTTCTCAGTATTTTATGTTTTATGAATTAAGTGGGTACAAAGCCCATAACTGTTAAGAACTTTTCCTTTGCAAAACAAGCACAGAATTTTGGAAAGCATGTCAAACTGCTCCACACTCTCACAGCTTCTCAGATGTTTTAATTTTTCATTCTTTTCTCTCTTTGCAGTGGGTTGACAGCAGTGGACACCTCTCTCCTCTCCCATCACTACAACAGGTTTCTTGGTTTCCCAGCCAGGCTGATATCCAGGTAATATTTATAATTATGGCAGTAGTTCAAGCTGATGATGTTTGGTCACTAAAAGTGTCTGTAGCCATGAATCATATGCCCTTTTTTTCTTTTTTTAGCTTTTTTAAAATAATCTTCTTGACTTCATAACAGCAAGGCCTCTGCTGTTACAATTTGCAATGTAAGCCAAGTAACTTCAAAAGAGCTATTCAGCTGAGCTGAAATCCAGCTTATTGTGTCACAGACCCTAAAGGCAAGACTCCTCCTTTCTAATCTTTCATCCTGAAGTTAGAGATGTATTTTTAAAGGGTGAGATCAAGCAAGCTTAAAATAAAGTTGGTGAAATTGAAGTGCAAAGTGCAAGCAAAAGGAAATGAAGGTACTACACTGGGTGTGGTATTGAATCTTGTACCTGTTGGTGCTGGATTTCCTATAAGCACTGGGCATGTGACTGGTTTTTGTAGGTGGCCTGGCAGATCTCTTCAGCACTCAGCAGCTCACTGAGGTTTCTGGCTTCCTAGGTGACCATGGGCACGGAATATGAAAAAGATCATATCAAAAAGCTGCAGGAGCAGCGTATGTCCATGCAAAAGAAAACCTTCACCAACTGGATGAACAACGTCTTCTTCAGGAATAATGTGGGTAGCTCCTTCAATTTGAAGATTTTTTCTGTTTTTTTTTTTTTTTTTACACACTGTACCCACTTTTTAATGTTATTCTTAATGTATTTTTTCCTGAATGTTGTCACATGCAAGCAAGGAAGGATTTGACTAACCAGAGTGCTCCATCCTCCATCTTCTACCTCACATCTGTCTCCTTTGTCCATGGTACCAGTCCTCTCTGAAATCAAGGTTCATTTTGTAGACTGTATAACCCCATCCTATTGTGATGTCCATTGGTGATCTTCTCAGAGAAAAATCCTAATTTGCTTCTTTTTCCTGTAAATAAATTATCTGCAGGGTCACGGTTAAATTATCTGATGTCAGGGTTTCCCCAAGCAATGCTAAATTCTTAGTTAACTGGGCAAAAATTCTGACTTTGTGCTTTGCCTGATCAGTTCAGTTCAAGTTGCTGCTCAAAGGATCTGAAAAAGTAGCTTTAATTTTGGGAATTTCAGACATACTGCCATGCAAGTACAGACCAGTTTGCTTTCTGTAGCTCTCATAGTTCATAAAATCTTCAGAGCCAGTGTGCAGTCAATATGTGTGTGCAAGGTAATGCCAGCATATTCCATGCTCCAGAGTTACTGCAGATAAAGTTTCAGGCATGAATGATGTAGCTGTGGCACAGACAGGAATGATGTCATCCAAAACAATTCACTTTTCTAGACTCTGCAGTAGATATTAATGAAAACAGATGTTGGGGACACCAAGCAGGACCAGGCCACTGGGTTCACTGTAGCTCATCACCGTGTTTCAGTACCAGATGTGGTTTTTTCACTGTAATGTTTCAAGTTTGTGATTTGTACAAAGGCAGCTGCAGAGGACAACAAACTTTCAAATTTATTTTTCATAACAGGAGCAAAAAAATGTAAAACACATTCTTGTTTTGCCACCTGCAGAAAGTTAGGTTTTATGGTGTAGGAAATGAGTTCTGTTTAGCTGTAGACACATACTTTCTTATTTTAAAAATGCTTTCAAGTTCAGAGATAGAAATGCCAGTCTGAAGTTCCTGCAGTGTACTTGTTCACGTATCGTAAATGTCTGGGGAGCAAAGCCTGTGAGAGCTTTCCAAGCCATATACGGTAGAGACAGCACAGAGCTTATCTGGGTCTTCCTGGCAGCTTAGCCCCAGCTTTCCAAGGCAAACCTTGAGGTGATTGGATCATGCTACAGGGCACTGCAGTGTTCTCAATACTGCTGACTACTTCAAGTCTAGCACTGAGGATGGTATTGGATTGAATTTGTTAAACTATCTGTGACTGGTATCTTTAGGAGAAGAACAAGGCAACAAAGCTATTAAAACAACAGCTGGGTGAGACATAAAGCAGATACATGAAGCTTGTCTTTTTACAAATTCAAATTGGACTATTCTTCGTTTATGGAAGTGTCACAGAATAGAACAGCTTTAACTTTTTTTAATTGTAGTATATCACTGGTAGAATTTTATGTTTTTTTAAATATGCAAAAAGGAATAAAGCTGGCAACTAAACAGGGGGGTTTTTTTATGGAGATAATCAGTGGAGCAAGTTGTAAATCCTTGTGCCATACACAGCAGAGATTTTAACACTCTCTAACTTGTTTTTTACACTTCCAGAGGTTTTTTTCTTTCTCTGGAGAAAAGATTCCTTAAGCTAATTAGTAACTGATCAGAAATTAGAAGGTGCATGCCTGTTGCCTGTCCTTTCCGCCCCTTAGCATGTAAATATTCCTTAACTTGTACATTTAAAAAAGATAATGGCTTTTTTCTTTCTTTCTTTCTTTCTTTTCCTTTTTTCTTTCTTTTTTCTTTTCTTTCTTTCTTTCTTTATTTATTCTTTCTTTCTTTCTTCTTTCTTTCTTCTTTCTTTCTTTCTTTCTTTCTTGTCTTTTCTTTTTCTTTCTTCTTTCTTTCTTTCTTCTTTCTTTCTTTCTTTCTTCTTTCTTTCTTTTTCTTTCTTCTGCCCACCCTTCCTCCTCCTCCCTCCCTCTCTCTTTCTTTTCTCTCTCTTTTTTTTTGATTAAAAAGATTATTTACTGTAATTTCAAAATCATGGTAATTTATTCTTAGGTGTGGTTTGTTCTTGGGTATGGCTTTAATGTCACTTCTGGATGGCAAGTGGCACAAGGCCGAAAGGAAACACCCAAAGCAAGTTCTTGTTGGGTCAGAGTACAGACTGTGTCATGCTGTATCACCTAAGCGCTGGGTGACCTCATTACTGGCACAATAAAGCACATTTTTGTAAATGATCCTAAGCTTTCACGTAGTATGAGACTCTGGCTAAAATATGGACACTTTGGGTGGTAGTGCAGGTCCAAGCAGGACGTGACAAACTTTGTTGAGACTATGGAGTACAAGATGAGTCATTGAATGGGATTATCAGCTTAACTTTTAAATGAAATGCACAGCTCAGAATAGAATTATTCTGATGAAATCAAAGATTCACTTGAATTGGAATAAAAAATGTCAGCATTTCCAAAACAGTTGATTTTGAAAATGCTCAGGTTTTTTATTTTTCAAAATCTTCTGCTTTTTTTCTTTTTTACTCCATTGTGGGTTTACATTTTTGTTTGGTTGTTGGGGTTTTTTTAACTTCAGACTACTTTCATAATTAATGTAAGTCCTCCTGCAAATCCATTTTTTCTGAATTAAGACTCACCACTCTGTGGATATATGCACTGTCACAGAGAAGACTCGGTGAAACATCAAGAAGGTGTTGTTTGTTTCATTTTAGAAGTAGAGGGTTCTCTGTGCCAGATGTTAAGCTGGAGTCTGTGTTGCCTGGCTGGTCTTTACAGGTAAAGATTGAGATAGAAGATATTTACACAGATTTGAAAGATGGCATCTCTCTCATGAAACTCCTGGAGCTGCTCTCTGGAGAAGCTTTGCCCAAACCAAGCCAAGGAAAGATGAGAGTGCATTTTCTAGAGAACAACAGCAAAGCCATCACATTTCTGAAATCCAAGGTAAGTTAATCTTGGTATTAGAGATCACAACAATTTATATATGTTATTAATGAATTATTGCATCATGTTCGTTGTAGTGTCCCCCTCTAGTATGAAATAACATATTATCCTCTGAAGACAGGCCAGGGATTTTATTTAAAAAAAAATCAAATTGCATATTTATGCTGAACAGATACTGGTTTATTAGCAGGTACAAGTAAAAGTGATTGGTCCTGAGAATATCGTAGATGGTGACAGAACCTTAATCCTGGGCCTTATCTGGATCATCATACTTCGATTTCAGATTTCATCTATCAAACTTGATAAGGTAAAACTGTGTCTTTGTCTTTTTGCTTGTGCAATTGTGGGGTTTTTTTCAAAGGGACAAAAGAGTGACTTGGAGATAGAAAGAACATTCATGTTCTTCACCCTCTTCTACAAATCCACGAATTTTTTACCGACTTTTGACTTCATGTTGAATTTCTCTGTCAACAGTTCTCTCTAGATTTGAATCCCATGATGCTGCTCTGAAGAAGCACATGCTTTTTAAAATTATTTAACATTTAGTCTAAGAACATGAAAAACAAGGTTCTACAAAGGTATTATGAAATCAAAGTCAATAAATTCTAACATTAGACCTGAATACATCATATTTTGTTTCTGAGTTCTATTTCAGAGCTAAGGATGCAAATAAACTGAACTTTCCTTTGTGCCTTATTTCTGCAGACCTTACAGAAGAGAAACATTTAAAAAATTTCAGCACCTACATTTCACCTTATTAGTTTCTGCATTCATTCAATTCACTTTTTTTTAAATTGAAAACTTCTATTTTCACGTTAAATTTTTCTAACTTTATGACTGATACAGTCTGTAAGTCATGACTTTGAGGGGATCTGTGAATTGGAAAGTAAAAACAAAGTGGCCTTTGGGAACATAAGTGTAAACTCACTGATAATATTTTGATATATTGTTGACACTGATTTTTCTTTTCCCTGTTCTCTTCACAGGAGGAATTTGGAGGTAGAGCTGATGTTCTATTTGCCAATGAAGCCTTATTGCTATGGTGCCAGCATAAAACTGCCAGCTATTCCAATGTGAATGTGAAGGACTTCTCCAAAAGTTGGAGTGATGGGCTGGCCTTCAATGCACTCATACATGCTCACAGGTAAGATTGGATGGATCAGTTCAGGCAGAGTTGCTCATTGCTGTTTCTAGCTCTGACACAAGTTGTTCCAGGGTCTGAATTAAGATTTTGTCAAGAAACTGTCAGATACTCTCTGCCCTTTCTCACTGAAGACTCTTCTTTCTTAAATTCTCTCTCTTCTTGGAAGAAAGGACCAAAAGCTCCCGCTTGGAAGCTCCTTTAGTTGGGTATGATATTGAATTTCCAGGGGAATATCACATATCTGAACAGTACTGCCCATTTGGTCTTAGCCCCTCAGTCATGTTCCCTTTGCTCTTTTTCTAAAATTTGTCTTTCAGGCAGTGGTTTTATTGTATGAACTTTGGAGCATGTGTATCTTCCTGTTCAATTGTAATAGAGAGTAAGCGACTTCTCAGTCTCTTTTTTTCTCCATTTTCTGTCCCTTTGAAAAAGAGTAAAGGAAATAGCCAAAAGCAGGAGAGAGAAACCACCTATGGTAACCTTGAACACTTCTTTGTCCTCAACAGTTCTGCTATATCTTATAGGGGATACCATAGTGGGATTGTGGAACCTCCCCAGCTGGGAGTCACCTCCCTTCCCACAGCTGTCTCTCTTGTGGGCTTTGGGAAGTGGAGAAATAAGGGCAGACATTTGCTGGGAGTGGTAATTCAATTTCATAGGAAACAATTTTCTTCCTGCCATGTGGGCAAGGGACAATGCTCTTGAATGAAGTTCAGGGTCAAAGTAATTCCAGCATTAATGTCACATAATATTAACAGTTACATGACTATTAACTTAGTCTCATAAACAGTTTATGGTTTATGATCTGAAAGAACTTACTACAAACATAAATCTTCCTTCATCTCCATGCCCTCTTTTTCTCCTTGCCCAGGCCTGATCTTATCCACTATAGTTCACTGAGGCAGGACCAGCCCATTAAAAACCTGAACAATGCCTTTGATGTTGCTGAGAAAGAGTTTGGAATCAGCAAACTGCTTGATGCTGAGGATGTGGCAGTGCCCTATCCAGATGAGAGATCCATCATGACTTATGTGTCACTCTATTACCACTACTTCTCCAGACTGAAACAAGGCCAGACAATACAAAAGAGACTTAACAAAGTAAGTGCATTGCTATCTTTGAAAGATATAAGGTTAAAAAGTAAAGCTAAATTTAATTTGGAAGTGTGGGGGGGTTTTGTGCAAGCTCAACTTCAGGATCATTTTAACCTAGTCAAAAGGCACAGCCATCTGAAAGCCTTGTACCTTGTACCTGTACACTCTCTGATCTCCAAGAGGGTTGCAATTATCTCACTGAAAATCAATCCCTTTTTGTCCTCACGGTTTCTGTTTGAGAACAGATATGGTTCCAAGGCAGCTTGAGCCATAGAGATCTCAATAATATTGGGAGAAGATTAAGACTAGGCAAAAGCAGACCTAATCAACATTTTTGTCATTTAATAGGAATGATGATCTCTTTCCTCTATGGAACTACCTTGGATTTTGATTTCCTTTGAAAATCCTCATCCTTTATTTCTAACTCCTTAGGTGGAAAATGAAAAAAAAAACCCAACCAAACAAAAAGCGCAAACAAATGAAACGGAGCCAAAACAACTTAATACAACTACCACCAAATAAAACTGAGAGAAGGCTAGCTAAATTGGCTGAATTTTAAAAAAAATTATTGAACTTTTAATAACTTTTTATTAAATTTAACTAAGTTAAATTTAGCTAAGTTAAGGGGTTTTTTTTCTGTTTCTACATACAATTCACCTTGCATCAAATAATGAGCTATTATTAAAAATTTCTTGTACCACTCTGATGGAAAACTAAAGGAATTTTGTGGTTGTTCCTCTGAAGACCACTTCCCTTGAGAGAATTTCTCTTCTATCTCCAGAGAAGTCTGTTCTTGTTTTGACAAAACAAAAGAAGCAGAAATCCTACACATCCAGGATGGGTGTTGTGAACATCTGGATTCGGAGAACTGCCTGTGCAGTTGAGAGAGGGAATACATTGCTTAGAGGGAGGAACAAAAATCCACACTGAGGCTTCCCTGGTGGTGACAAGGTGAAAAGGCTTTGCAAAGCAGGGTTTGGTCAGCTAAAAATGTGGTCTGGGTCAAGGGTCAGATGATCCTGTAACACGGCTCCCCAGAGCACCAAGCCTGTCAGTGTGGAAGGAGTGTCTGGAGGATGCTCTTTCTCAGAAAACCCAGGGTTAGGTAGTCCTGCAAGGAGCAGGGAGGTGGACTCGATGGTCCTTATGGATCCCTTCCAACTAGAGATACTCTAGGTTGATATGTGTTAGGGCAGCATGTTCTCCAAAGAGATGCATTAGATGAGAGCAGGACTTGGAATTCAGTCAAGGTTTGGGCATCAGTGAGGAGAGTAGGACTTCACAGCTCTACACATGGGTCACTGGATTTTGGCAAACAAACATTATTTATCTTTTGATAAACGTGCAATAGTCCTTGAGTCGCCAAGCAGGTATTAGAGGAACTGTAAGGAGCAAGCAGTCCATAACTTTTGTATTTTATGAATAAGCAGTTTGCTTCTTCTTGTCTTTTTTCAATTCTAATTGTGCTCCACTGCTTTTTCCATTTTTCATAGTTATTGTTATTATTTCTTTTCTCTCCACTTACCTGCTTCTTTTTCTTCCTTTGACTTCTTCCCTATTTTTAGCCTGTCTATAATGTTGCATTCCCATCTTCCTGCATTTCTGACACACACAGTCAGAAGGAGAAGGAAACAGGTGTTAATCTCTTCATGCCCTTAGACCCCTCAAATAGATGGCTCTGAATTTACTAATAGGATTGGGAGGGAAGCCTGAATGTGTCAAGGAAGCCTTTCAGTTCAGACTAAGTGTGTGACCAGGATGGCAGAGAGAAACAGCTCTGGAGGACAAATCTTTCCCTCTCCCATCTGAGGTGTGAGACATGCATTTGCTAGGATCTTTCAGCAGGAACTGGATACGATGGCAGAAAATTCAGAAGGGAGCCCTGATGTCAAGGGCTGCTTTTCCTGCACTAAAGGTTGGTGCTATTTTAGTGCTCTTACAAGAGTGCAGCACTTAGTGATTGCCAAGTGCACTTTCTGGTAAGCAAAAGCAGATTACCACTTGAAGGACTGGGTCTTTTCTCAGTGCCATCCCACTCACTAATCTGCCTGGCAGGGGCAGGCAAACTCAGGAGAATGATAGAGGCAGACAGCATTGTTCAGCACTAAACGTGACATTTGCAGGAGTAAACATCTGCATCTTTTTAAGTTAGGCTGAGGAAAAAAATAATATAAAGTTAAAAGACAAAGATGGAAAAAATGTAAAATGGAAAGAAATTCTGATTTACTTCTAACACCTTTTATTTCATTAGGGATTTAATTCTAGATGTTTGCTCCAGTATTTACCTGAACTTGAAATAAAGGCAGGTCAGGCCACAAATGAAACAGATAAATGTCTTGGTCTTGAAAAGTTAATATTTAATCAGAGTTAACATCCTTACCAAAGTCCAAAATGTTTTCTAGTGATTTTAATAAAGAGAAATAGTTCCAACAGAAGAGATTGAGAAGGAGCTGTTTGATCACAGTCTGCTGTGTGTATGTGAGAGAACCAGGATCTTGTCAGATGGTCTCCTAAATCCCAACTGGTGAAGTTAAAAGGGTGTAGTTATGCATTAGCCTAGAATTGTTTGGGGTTGAGGAATGGGACTGGTAAAAAAATCTGGGTTTTTTTTGATTGTGAAACAAAAAATGTGAACCATGCTGTTTATTCCAAAACGTTTTCTTAAATAAAAACTGAAATGAAACATTAAATAATATTGATTTTTCTGTGTTTTATGGAAGTCTGTTCTGCCATTTCACCTAGCCTTAGATGTGACAGCTATCAGCACATCAGTATAAAAATGTGATGACTGCTAAGACACTGCTTTCTGTTCACCCACCATGCTTCATTCTGTTTCTTATGTGGCCTGTCATTTTATATTCCCATCACAGATTGTGTTCCTCCTGAAGGAGATAGATGACTTGAAGCTTCAGTATGAGCAGATGGTCTCTGACCTCCTGAAGTGGATTAAACAGAAGGTGGTGGAACTGGATGACCGTCGTTTCCCCAACTCTCTTCAGGAAATGTGGCTGCTCATGGCCAACTTTAAAACCTTCCGCACTGTGGAGAAACCCCCCAAATACCAAGAGAAGGGCATGATTGAAGCTCATCTCTTCAACATCAGGACCAAGCAGAGAGCCAACAACCAACGGCCATACTTGCCCCCAGAGGGGAAGATGCTGCAGGATGTGGAAAAGCACTGGATCGTCCTGGAAAAGTCCGAGCACAGCCGTGGAAAAGCCCTGCAAAAGGAGATGCTGAGGCTGGAAAGGCTGGAACAGCTAGCCCAGAGGTTCCTGAAGAAGGCAGCCCTGCGTGAGTCCTACTTGGAAGACATGAGGAAAGTGATCGGGAAGCAGGACTTCTGGCCAGAGAGTGTGGACAGGATGGAGGCTGCCAGTAAGAAGCTGGAAGCCATTGTGGCAGATGTGCTGCCCAGGAGGGAACGCTTCACAGCTTTGGATGAGATGGCCTCCGTTATCAGCCAGGAGAACTATCACGGCAAAGATCAAATCTTGCAGAAGTGAGTGATGGCTGAGAAACTCTGTAGTGGTGGAGATCAATATTAGTTAAAATTCTGTGGTGTGGTGGAAGGAGATTAATTATAACTGTGAATCCTATCTTTGCTCCTCATGAGTAGAACTGTCAGGAATTTCTTGTACCTGACAACAGTTTCAGCAGATATGACAAACGCTTCTTCTTCTTCAAAATTCTAACTTTTTTCCTTGAATGATCAAAGCCTCAGACCAATTTGGGGTGAAAAATATTTTAAGGTATTTTTCCTATATATGAAAATACACCTACCAATTTCTACCAAATATGCTATCTGCCATCAAAAAATGCTTAGAGAGATACTATTTTTTTTCCCAAATCAACATACTTCTATTTCAGTCTGCAATTTGGGGAGATATGAATTGGTTAAGGCATGGTATTCTTAGATTAATTCCATTCTGGAACAAATACTTAGAAATTATACATTCTCTGATTGTCTCAGGTTATTACATAACCTGGTCTGTGAGTACCTTAAAATGCCATACAAATAACTTCTCTCATGGTATTTTAATGCTTTTATAAATTCAGACAAAATCAAGACCCTCTGTGAAAACTCAGAAAAACAGTTTAAAAAGAGTAAATCAAACTATGAGATCAGATTGTAACTCATTATATGGTTTAGATTAATGTTTTACTTCAAGCACCCATTAAAAAAGCACTTCTTTGTTTCCAAGCCTTTCCACTTTATCAAGAAAAAGCACTGTAGCAAACAAAAGGATGTTTTATGAACATCCTTAAACACAATGTCTAAATTTTAGGAAGTCAATGACAGTTGATGTGCTAGTCAAAATTTCTGCAATACCTTTTTTTGACCAGTTTTGTGTTTCTGGCCTGTCCTCTTACACTGATATCAAGAGTCATGTGTGCTCATTTAGCTCCTCTAAAGCTGCAGGCACTGAGAATCCTTCAGTGATGCCCAAGGTCTTTGGTCCAAACTGGTAATTTCTTGCTTGTCCTTTGCAGGCAAAGGAGCATTTCAAAGCAATGGCAGGATCTCCTGGATCAGCTGCAGAGACGAGAACAATCCCTGGGAACCATGCAGGAAATTCTGGGCCTCCTGAGGGACATAGATGCCATTACAGAGGAGCTGAAAGAGCTGCAGGTACTGAGCCAGCAGCAGACAGCTTGCAGTGCTGCCAATGTGTGTCCCCATGTCCCAGGGACTGGCTGCTGCCAACAGGAGATAAGTCTATCAGCTACAGAAAAAAGACACAATTTTTACCTAGATGCCTAATTGAGCATTTTGGTTCATCATCACAGATAACTACAGGAGGGAAAACAGGCTTTGCTAGAGGGGATTTCCCTCATCAGAAAGCCAGGAATCCTATTATATGGGATATACTACAGGTTCAAGTTACATGGTAATATAAAGATGTGAAATAATATTTTCTAAATTTACGAGTGCAAAAGCAAAAGTGGAATAAACACACCTCCTGTTTCCATTCCACTTAATTCTTCTGAATTAGCTTCTGAAAGTTCCTGCAGTAATTTTACAGATGGGAATTAGCTCAGGCTTACAGGTATATGAGCTCATGAGAAAGGAAAGTTCTACTGTAAATGCATAGTGGTTGCTTTTAGCAAGAATTTCCATGTGTTATCAGAGTGTCAAAGCACAAACTCTTCCTATTCAGAAATAACTGGGTTCATTTGATTTTGTCATGGAAGGATGTATGTATTCTTTGCCTTGAAGACAGAAAAATCCTCATGACTACAGGTTACTTTGTACCCAAGCTGTAAGAGTCAGCATGCTATATGAAGCTGTGAATTTCAAATTAAAGATAAGAGCTATCTCTAAGTTATACATATGTCTGTCCTAGCATTAGTAGGCAAAGAATATCTAATGGTAAAAGTGTGGTTGGAACAGCAATAGTCTGGGAATTTTGGAAAAGATTGGTAAGGAGAGGTAGTACCCTAGGATTAATAGTTGTATCCATGGATACAGTTAGGAAGAAGACAGACTGATAAGCACTTCTTGTCAGTCACCAATTAATAAGTACTTTAGAGTACTTATTCTCATTATTTACATAGACAAGTAGGCTCCTCAAATGAAAGAACATTGCAGTTAGAGCATCTGATAGAATGGGATATTGTGGAATTCTTCAAATACAGACTGATTCACAAATCAATCTGCCTACAGCTGGGTCTATAGCAAAGAGATATTCATTGCACCCACAAATCCTGAGACACTGAGTGCCTAATCAGAAGAAATATCTTAGGTGCAAAAACAGATGCTTGTTTGATGAGCCCATTACTTTCACTGCAGCAGATCGAAACTCTGGATTGCTGCCATTAGCTTCTGGAATTGAAAAAAAAAATAATTTCTCTAAAGAGGCAGGTTTTTAGCTTTACCTGTCTGACATTCTAGGATATTTAGAAGCTATGAGAGACAGCAGGAATCTTTCAACTGATTTTTTGCACTGAGACCCAGGATGGACTCTCTGAAAATGTTTGGTTTTTATCTTCTCACTTTGTAGGTGCTGGTGAATTCCCAGGACTGTGGGAAGCAGCTCCTTGAAGTTGTAGATTTGCTACAGAATCACAACTTGATTGACACGCAGATCTCTTCCTATGATGACAGACTGACACACATCACCCAGAGAACAGCAGAAATCAGCAAGGACAGCACAGTTAAATCAGAATTGCTTTATGCAAAAGTTCAGATGCTTCGTCAGCTGTACCAGAACCTCACAGCTCAGAGCAAGTCACGGTAGGGCTGTGCTTGTGGCTCTGTTCTTCCTGAGTAGGATGCTCAATGTGCCATTCTTTAATGAGAAGGCACGGCTTCCCAGCATTTGAAATTTTGTCTTTTCTCCACTTATAAAGACAAAACAAAAACAACTCGAATGTCTTGATTGCACTTGTAAAAGGATCACTCACTTTCATAGATGAAGAACAGACTCCCTCTCAGCATTTATTATAACTTGCTTTATGAGAAGTCTGAATAGCAAATGGTTATCTCGTCATCTCCTGGAGAAAGAAGGAAATGTAATTTTGTTTATTTTTGTTTCTTTTGTCTTATTCTATGAATAAATTCATATATGACAGAGAGGAACTAAAGGCATTCAAATTCTCAATTTTTAAATATTTCTTTGATCAATCTACCACTGTCTTCATGGAATCTTAATTCTGACAGTCACACACTGTTTGTTTCCTTGGTTCAGGAAATCTCAGCTAGAAGAGGCTTTGAAGCTTTTTGAATTCTTCCGTGATTGCAAAGAGGAAGAATCGTGGATCTCTGAGAAGTGGAAGCTGGCAAGAATGACAACGTTAGGGAAAGATGTCAGCCAGATCACAGCCTCCATTCAGAAGAACAAGGTATCTTACTTTGCTGCTGATGCCTTGTCTATGTATTAAAGCAAGATTTTAGAACATCCATGTCTTTCAGTTCAGTCAGTGCAGCACTTATAAGAATGCTGTCAAACTAATCCTTATCTTAAGGATAAAATAATCCTCATCTTGTTTTAGAGTTTGGCATTTTTAAAAAATGTATAGAGAAGGCATTTTTTTCCCAAAGAGAGGAAGGAAAGGGTAGAGAAGGAATATGCTTCATACTGGAGTAGAAGTGGGACTTCTTGTGAAAGCACTGGGCTCCATATTAGCTGACTTTTGATGGGAAAAAAAAAGTTTGCTAGTTTCTGTGTTTTTCACCTTCTTTTCTTGTCCAAGAGAGATGAGGGTAAAGAGAGAAGTGGTGAAAAGATCAGACATGGGGCTCTCAGAAATGTTTGCATGAGAGCAGGAGGCACTCTTTTCTCTTGGCTGGTGGGGAATGAGCTGTGCTGACGTTTCCTGTCCTTGTCCTAGGCTCTTGAGGCGGAGTGCAATTCACACAGGGCCATATGTACAGATGTGATGAGGAGGGGCTGGGAGCTCAGCCAAAAGAACCCCACGCGCCAGGACGACATCCTGAGGCAGACAGACAACCTGCAGAAGCTGTGGCAGCAGCTCCAAGACGAGGTGGCTGATCGCAAAAGCCGCCTGCAGGCAGCAGCCCTCATCAAACAGGTAAGAGGGTTCTGCTGGGGTGTGGGATATGTGGGATGTGGATGTGGCTCAGCTCTGCTCCATGCCCCCACGTGGAAGACAACTGTGGCAGGAAAGACTGTCTGTTGGTCTTCAAAAAGATCTTTGTCAGTGAAGTCTCAATCCTCCTGCAAGCCAGGCATGCAGGAGATTTGAGCAGCTGGAAGGTGCTCTGAAGGTAAAAATGCCAATGGAAATAACTCACATGACAGCGCTAATGCAGAGTCTTTTTAGAGGGTGGATCAGGTAGCTGTGTGACATATTTCAAAAATGAAAAAAAATTCCAAAGACCAACAACAAAAGAAACGTGTTGTAAGACTTAGATTGACCATGAACTTCACAAATCCAGCAAAATGTTTGACCCTTCCATTCTGAACTACAGTTTTAGTCCCACAAACAATCACACATCTGCAAATAAAGAATTTGTATAAAAGCAACGTCCTTAAATCATATCACATTATCTCAGGTATTCTTATTCTCCCCTTCTTAAGATTTTGCTCAGTCTGTTGTTTCCATTAAATGTTTGAACAAAACTGAGCAGGTTTTTTCTTAAGAAAGTCTGAATTCTCTCTTCTCTCTATTAAGTTTGACGCCATGCGTTTTAGTTTTTCCTTTGTCCCTCATTACTACAGGTGTTCTCCTTTTCCCATTGTACCTGTATTCTATGCCTCAAACTCTTGTTTTACCCTTCTGCAACCACAGCCAGGCAGACTGCAAATTCTGGAAAAAAGTAAACTTTGGTTGTAGACCAAGTTCATTGCTTGTTCCTTAAACATTTAGAAAATATCTGTTGGTATTACACAGTTTTATTGCTGCTGTTATGCACCATTAGGTTTTAGCTAAAGGAGGTTTTAAACAGCTATATAGGCAATCCTTGAATCCCTTTACTCACTATAATTCTGTGAATTAGCTGTGTTGTGAGCATGAAATACATCACAGGCTCAGAGTTACCTTATCCATAGCTGTCACAACACCTGGAAGTAACCTAATGGCTACAGACCCAATGGAATTCCCCCTTATTCATCATTTTACAAAGAGGAAGAAGCTGGATATGATACTCCCAGCATGAATCCAAGTGTTTTCCTCCCTGTGTTCCCCCAGTACTTTGCTGACACGGCTGAAGCAGATTCGTGGCTGCGGGAGAGGCAGCCCCTTCTGGCCAGCAAGGACTATGGCAAAGACGAGTCGAGCGCCGAGGCGCTGCTGCACCGTCACCTGCGCCTGGAGAAGGAGATTGCCGCCTACTCCTGCGAGATGAGGCGCCTCAAGGAGCAGGCTGACCTTGCTGCACAGCAGGCTCCAGCTGCAGTAAGTAGAGGAGGGATTGTGTCACGCTGTGTTGAAGGATGTAAACGAAATAGGCTTTTCAATTATTTATCTTTTTATTTATTTTACCCAAATAGAATATTCCCAATTAAGTTTTTAATTAGAACGGGGGGAAAATTTTTAGGCAAAGAGGAAGTGCCTTGTCTGCTCGTAGCACACCTAGTTAGTATTCTTTGAAGTGCTAGAAATACTCTCATCCATGTAGTTCCTTCTACTGGTCCTCAGAAATACATTCTCACTCTTTATTCTCATAAAATTAATAATTTAAAAAATCTTTAACAAGCAGGCATTTAATCAAAACATCCTTACAAATTCTTCTGGTTCCCTAATGTGGTGAAGAACTATCCCACAACTCCAGGAGCAACTTATACCATCCCTTATTTTTAAGGCTAATGAGATGAAGTCAAGCTCTTCAGATGCCCCTCTCTTCCACTGACTAGAAAAGGAACTTTTCACCTGAGATCAGCTCATTTAATAACAGAATTCAGGGGAGGTGAATGAATGACACATTTCATAGTTTGCTTCTTTAAACATCTATATGCACTCAATGTTTAGCCCAATAAATTTGAGAGCAATGGGCATCTCTTGTGGTCTTTCCTTTACCTCATCAATCCAACATTAATTTTTGTTAGAAAAATATTTCATTACTTTGCTATGAAATGTGAAAAAGCACACGACAAGATGGTGTTGATGCACAAATCATTGATTCACTAGGACACTCACAGATTTCGAAACTGGAAATGTTCAGGTACTAAAACATCACCACAAAGAGAACCATGAGCATAGTCAGTTGCCTTGCTTTGTTGGCACTCCTAAAATAAAAAAAGCTCCTCCAACCAAACAACATTGATTTGGGCAGAACATGAGAATTTTTACTGTATCAATACGTTTTAAAATGAGCTGAATTAAACTTCTTCCTTAGACAAAACCAAAATAAATTTCAGGTTTTTAATTTAATTTTTCAGAATAAAGCAGTGGAAACAGTTCCCAAAAAATACTGAAAGTCTTTGGTTTGAAGGGTCAGAATGCTGTGATTTGAAGTAGCAAATCCAAATTTTCCTTCCAAGTGAAATTTTATCCAAATCAGAAATTCTTGTCCATTGATTTTTTAAATTTTTCTAGCAGATGACAAAGAGGGAAGCCCCAAGTGACTTAAACCAAAAGACAACTAAGCTACCATTCAGTCGAACCTGGGCAACATCTGAAACTTCATCCACTGGAACCTCACGTCTGGATGATCATTTTCTTCCAGAGAATATCTGGAAGACCCAAGAAGAAATAGATTCACTTTATGAACATCTTCAGAGCATGGCTGAGGTATAATATCCCCTTCTGCTGTGCAGTTCATGAAAAAATCCAAACCAGTGAAAAATTGAAATTAGGTGCTCTGCTGGTTACTGCTTTTCAGGTTAATAATGTGCCTCAATCCTGTTAATTCCTGTAGGACTTCAAGCCTTGAGATTTTCATTGAAGTTTTGTATCAAAACTGATTTTATGTGAGCAAATTTTCCATTTATATTTCAGTACTTTTAGTCCATGAAGAGCAGATTCTTTTGTGTAATCCTTTTCTTTTTCCCCCTTAATGTTTGCTTGTTGTAGCTCCTCAATCACCAGGCTGTGTTACCTGACATCAGAAAAAATAAACTGCAATCTGCATTTTGTTAATATGCTGCTTTTCACTCACACCTGCTCTAATCATGCCCTAAAGACTGACACAAACATGTAGTATGTGATTTTTACATATTCTAGAGACTGCTGTCTTATGTCTTCAGCAAGCAGTGGCAGGTAGCACAGCAGCCTTCCTTACTGTCCAGAGGCTGAGCACTCTCCAAATGATTCTTTTATGCTTTTAAACCACTGTTGCTCAGGAAGAAGTATTGTCATCTTAAAATTTCATGTTCTGTTCTCTTTCAGCAGTGTTGGGAAAACTGCTAAGCTACTAAGTGTATTGTAGCTTAAATGGAAAGATCTTTTTTTTGTTGCTTCAAATGGTAAGGAATTATTACAACAATAGTTAAGTCTTCATTTCTCTTCCAGAACAGAAAAAAGGCTCTGGAGGAGATGATTGGATATTATCGCTTCTGTAGCTCTTGTGAAGAATTTCAGTCGTGGATGAGAGACAAAGAGAATATTTTCCGCACTCTTCAACCTCAAGCAGACAATGTGGAGGTCATGCAGCAGAAATATCAGGTAGCCCTTTTTCCTCTTCCCAGATGACACCTTTTAAATCAATTTTACCTTAAGAAAAATGATGAAGTTGAGAAATGATGTTTTGAGAGCTTTTTCATTAATTTCAACTTGGAGAGTCATGCATAGGCCAGATATTTCTTTTGTACAGACTACACAAAATTACTGAAGCTGATGTGACTGTGTCCCTTTATCTTTCTGTGAACATGGTATCCTGTACAAATATCATGATACACAAGGATTCTTTCTGTCATTTATCTTGCATCACTTTAAAAAAGTACCAAATTATGAAAAGATCCATCAGTGCACTTGCATCCCAGTGGAGTGGGACATACGTGCGTAATGTGCACACCAGGCAGGTCATGGGGCTGCAGGGGAATTGTGTGCCCAGGTGTGCATGGAGTCAGCAGGCAGACAAGGGGAGAAGCCACCTGAGAAAGAGAGATATGAGTGTACATAACAGATTATTGAGAATTGTGTCCACAGAAATGGAAAAACCTCATGTTCTTCATTCTTGCATTTTTCCATTTTAGAGATTTTTAACAGAACTGGCTGCAGGCAAAGGCCAGCTGGAAGACATTGAAAAATTAGGTGCTAAATATGGGAAGATCAGTCCCAGCAAATATTTTGAGATCCAGACTTGGATGGAAAAGATCAACATCAGGTACAAGTGCTACTGATTAGCAGAGGATTGTTTAACCGGGATAACTGGAGAGCTGACAATTTATATCCCTCTAGACAAAGGGAAAGGGGCAGCCCTCAGCTGGCTGTATCTGGCCCTGAGCTCAGTGCCATGTCTCCAGGACTGAGGGGGGCTCCTAGGACCCTGGTACCAAATTGTTTAAACTGTAGAAATTTGTGTGTACGTGTTAAAGCACAGTGTGAATTCATCCACGGGTGACAATTTTGTACTCAGAGTAGTTCTGCAGCACTGCAGATTTGGTTACTTAAGCATCAGGATGAGGACACACTTCACAAATCTTGAAAGGAACATCAAACCATGTTTGACTCCCCCAAGAGTATTTAGTACCTGTTGTGAATGTATTCCTGCTGCCACGTCACTCAGTGGGCATAGGCAGGTCCTGATTTTGACCGTGGTTGTTTAATTGCACCGTGTTCAGAGTGTTCTGGTCACCTGAGCGGGTCCCCGGTTTTGGGATGACACTGGTATGAACTTTGATGTTGTGAGAGAACACCAGCATTTAAGACCTAATGTAGTCTTTATACAAGAATTTTTCTGAACAGAAAACAGATACAGTTCATTTATAACAATGGCTACAAATTGTTATCTCACTTCAAGGTGGCAATCCATGGAAAAACTGAAGGAAGAGAAAGGCTCTGAGCTGATTGGAGTGGCTGATGTGAAGACATTTCTTCAGGACTGTCAGAGCATAGGAGTGCTACTTCAAGACAAGATGGTCCAGCTCAGGGATCTGGAACCAGGGAACCTGCCTGCTGGACTGGAGTCAGATGAGCGCAAACTGTACACAATTGAGAGAGAGGTCCTGGTGATAGAGAGGAAAATTGAATACTTGAGGAGTGTTGCAAAATCGTAAGGAACCTTCTTGATGTTTTCACTTTCTTTGCTTGTTCTCTAAAATCATGCTGCAAATTATGGCTATAAAGAGAAAGAGCAGTTTTTAAAGTTTCTCTTTCTAGAAATCCAAAGAACTCACTTGCCTGCTGGACTGAGCTGATTTCTCTAGAAGTGTGGCTGGGTGACTGGGGAGGTGTTTGTTTCCAGACTTCACAGTTGTAGAAGGATGAATACCACAGGGCTGTTTGTGGCTCTAAAAATCCTCTCTACTTATGTTAGTTACCTACGTCAAAATGTGGAGGCATCACTTAAGTCCTGAAAGAGGGTAATCAGGGGAAGCAAGGGTGATGGTACAAGAATAGAAGATAATTGTACAGAGGGGTTTAAATTTGAAATATTCAGGTTTTTACTTAAGTTTTCAGTACATTCACAGTGGGGAAATGTTGCCTTAGCTGACTTTCTTCTTAATGGAACTCTAAATATCCAAATCCATTCCTTTTTAAGAGTATTGGTTCAAGCTCTAAGAAAGTGCTCATACAGTTGAATGTATTTTATTGAAGGATCAAGGACACCAACCCTGCAGAGAGCAGGGCCATCACTGAGCAGGTAGAAAACATGGAGAGGCTTCTGGCAAAGCTCAAGCTGGAGATCCAAAGGAAGCGGGACATTCTGCAGTGGGCCCAAAACCAGCAGTCCTTCCTGCAAGACAGCCGCAGGCTCCTGCTGTGGGCAGAGGGCGTTCGGGAGAAACTGAGCAGTGAAGAAATGGGTCTGGACGTGGGATCTGCTGAGCAATTGCTGAAGGAACATCAAGACCTGCTGATAGAAATTGGCTCTCAGAATGAGAGGTAGAGAGATCCTGGCAGAGTGGGGTGACATGACAACAGTACTGTGAAAATGAAACGTGTAAATCATGTACATAAATTGTGCGTGAAGGTGATACTGGAATGTTATTCACATGCACTTGAATGCTCGTGACAAAAGGAGACTGCAAAACAAAAAATCTTGTCAGCTTTTGCATACTTATCCTGAAGGCTGGGGGAGGGGGAAAGAGGAGCTGTGTGTTTGCAGGAGTAGAGTTCCACAAGCTCTCCTGACACTCTCAGAAAGTGCCATCTGTACGTTATTCCAGTGCCCCATTCCTTCTCAGGCCTTATGCTTCCATTTGCCATCCTTTTCAGTTCTTCTTCTGCACTGTTATGAATTTCCAGATACTGTTGGCCTTCCCTTTCCTTTAAATAGGAAAGCCTGCTTATGTGGGCTTTCAGTCCAGATGGGGAAACCTCACCCACTGCCTCCAGCATGTACCCCTGAGCCATAAAACATCTGCACTTTGTAGTGCATAACCTGCAGGGAAAAGGTAATAGGGAGGGAGGGAGGGAAGGAGGGAGGGAGGGAAACTTGGTGTATGGGTGCTGCCAAGACAGGAAAGAGCTGTGATGAAAGAGAATTCATATTCCCTCATCCAGTGAGGTCTCATTTTTCTTTTTGATTCTGGGAAGATTTCTGCGGCTTGAAGAGCTTGGGCGCAAAGTAGTCCACCAACAACCCAGTAACAACAGGAGCAGAGATATCCACCAGACCATGGAGAGACTTACCAAGGAGAGCAAAGAGCTGGAGGAAATGTGGGAAAAGCGATGGAAAAAGCTGCAGGATGGCCTGGAATTGCAGAAGTTCAATAGGGAGGGAGACCGTATCAATGCAGCTCTCTCTGGCCATGAGGCCTTTCTCCGAGGGGATGACCTTGGGGTATGGACAGCAACTGATCTTGTTTCCCCCTGCTTCTTCTCCCCATCCAGGGAGTAGGAGCAACCTTCTTTATTAGAATGGCTTCTTTATTCTTCTGATCACGGCATTTCCATGCTTGGGAACTAGACTTTCAGGATCTTATTAACACTCTTATGTTCTTACTCATCTTAATGAGATCAAAGCTCATTGTCCCTCAAAAAAAAAAAAAAAAATCAAACCATTAGGGTTGTGATTTGTTGCTGTTTGTACATGTCAAATAGTTTATGTAAAATTGACTCATCCATTAAAAAATAAGATTTCCACTTAAACATAGTAATTTCTTTTCAAGTAAAAATATAACCTTTTTTTTAAAAAAAGGCTTTTCTTTCATTAATTTAAGAATATTAAAGAATATGAAGTAAAAAACAAATGCAGACAATATTCACAAAATTAGTGAAGAAGGTGAGGTGGTCTCTCACCGCCTCTTATATTCTCAGCTGAATCCAAAATATTGATACTTTGGGATCAGCTGAGCGGAATAAAGTTTTACAAGTTAGTCTCTTGTATTGCATATCCCTAGATGGGCCACAGTGGAGGCAGAAATTTAGAATGCAGGTTTTCTTAAAAGGTGAAGATGGAACCATAATGGAAACATAGAACAGAGAAACCAGATATGATGCAAACCTGCTGCTTGTTAGTAGCCCTGAACATCCTTGGGCTCATACGAAATGTACCCTCTATTTCCTGCCTGAGAGACAAGGAGGAAAGTAAGGTCCAACTCTTTTTTCACTGCTACAGAAACAATAAGAACAAGAAAAGTCCTGATCCAATTTTCTTTTTCAAATGCAGGACCACGTAGATGCTGTTCGCAGCCTGCTGAAGCAACATCAGGAATTTGAACAACTGCTGATGGCACTGAAGAGACGAGTGGAAGCACTCAATGAAAACGGGGTGAACCTACTAGAGAGCAGGCACTTTGCATCTCCAGTGTGAGTTCCAAACCCATTGCTTTTTTATTTAGCTTTAATAAGTTATCCAGTGTGATCATGTGAAATCAAAAATTTTCTCTGAGGAGAAATTAGTTGACCTCCAATCCAGTTTGATTGATAAGGGAGCCAAAAGGAATTCTTTTCAAAAAATAGATTTCCTGTGCTCTTAGGAAAAATGAGCTTTAGGTTAAATGTGCCATTTGGCAGAACACTAGAATAATTTGTTTTGTATCATAACTTCCTTAGAGTGAACTCGTTCAATGCCTACAGAAAAAGAACTCCTTAATTTGTCAGTATCACATGTTAGAAATACAGTTTGCTTTCAAAAAGTTACTGAAGACTTCACAAGCAAAATTCTTCAGGAGCAGCTCCTTTGTGTTTTTGTCCAAGCTGAACTGTAATCTGTAATTCCTTTTTTTGTGCTAGAGCCACTAGGATCTGGTAAAGGGACCCCTTTGCAAACAAGAATTAGAAATAGAGGGTTAGAATGGACCCTGTGGATCAGAAGACTGTGTTCTTGGACATAAGTGATAATGTCTTGAACATTCCCTTCACAAATTTATAAAACTGCTCTTAAGATCTGATTTCTTGCCAGCACTACTACCATTAGAAAGCCATTCCAAAGCCTCATTGCACTTACACCAAAGTAGGAGTTATTAGTTAATTATAAGTAATATAACACTTCTGTGGAATATTCGGAGCAGAGGAAGGTCTCAGTGTTCAGTGTATGACTGCAGTGCACTAATGTGACCCAGCCATACAAGAGGAAAATCCAGAGCAGCTGGCAAGCAATGCCCGCTCTCCAGGTGAGCCCAATATGGTGATGGGACAGGGCCACATATCCCTTCTTCCTGTCAGCAAAGTTGTAGAAACTAGATTACATTTACATCACAGTCATGATGCTGCCTAAGCAAGGGGAAGCAGAATTAGTACAGCATTGGACTTCCTGTTTTTCTTGGTAGTATCGAAGAGAGAATGGTCACGCTCCGGAGAAGGTGGGAGCAGCTGATTCAAAGCAATGCCAAGCGAAAACAGAGGTTGTTGGATTCCCTACAGCTACAGGTAACTGATACTGCAGATTTGGTCAGGCATCTGTGAATTTGGAATTTTATCCTTTGTCTTAATATGAGACAAAAACTCAAACTGCTGAGCATTCCTACTACAGCTTTCTCTTTGGCTGTGGGACAGAGCTTTGTTTTCCAGGGAACAGATGATGCACTGGCAACAAAACTTACAAACCTATAACCGTAGAAAATTTTTAAAAAATAGAGGAGATTCTGAATGAAAAATATCAACAGAATGCTTTGTCTGCTGGTTAAATTTATTCTGCTCATTACTTACTATTGTTCTGGGCCTTAACAACCTAGTACAATTAATCAATGTTTTGGCACCAAACAGTTTCTATGTTGAGGTATGAAGTTATATTGGAGGATTTGTCCTCTTCTGGCTAAAATATTCTATCAACAATGCTAAACTTCACTGACAATTACAGGCAACAAATTAGTAAATGTGGTAAAAAGTGGTTATGGTGGCTTAAAACCTCATCTATAATTCAATATCATACTTCTTCATTAGTTAAATCAATTTAATCCTGTTTGTTTTCTGTAAGGAGTTTAATCGTGACGCTGCTGAGCTTTTGATATGGATGGAAGAGAAGTACAAGATTGCATCAGATGAATCCTATCGAGATCCAACAAATGTTCTACGCAAGCTGAAGTGGCATGAGGCTGCTGAGAAGGAAATGTTGGCTAATGAGGAGCACTTTAGAACACTGATAAAGGTGAAGGCAGCTTTGGAGCTGTTTTCCATCTTGTACCAAAATTCATAGATGCTGACTGCTAATAACATGATGCACTTTGTTTCTCCAGAAAGGAAATCAACTGATTCAAGATAACCATTATGCTGCAGTTTCTGTCCAGGAGAAGATGTCAGAGCTTCAGAAGAAGTGGAGGGAATTGTATGGCAAGATGATAGAGCGAGGTGACAAACTGAGACAAGCTGGACAGCAGGAACAGCTCATGGAACTGCTGCAGGTCAGGAAGTCATGAGCAACAGAGGGGAGGAATGGCCTAGGAGCCTGGTTCCTCTGTTGTGTGGACACCACATAAAAGAGAATACCATCCAGACAGAAGTGGTTCTTAAGGTCTCCATTTTGTCTGCAGTTCCTGGAAAAAAACTCCAATGTTATACTGTCCAAGCTAACTTCAAATTTATGAGCACGATAACAGTGCCAGGAAAGCTTCGGGCTGTTGAACTCGGGCTCAACACTGCATCTGTGTGGCCATCCTGTACAGGGAAAACAACCCAAACTCTGTAGGGGTCAGTGCTATGCAAACATAACTGCTTGCCTGGAGGCAGTCTGGGGCCGCAGGCATGGCGCTGTACTAAGCACACAGTCACCCAGTCAAATTTTATAACAAGGACAACATGCTGTGAAGCTGTTTTGAGACCATTATGAATGGAACTGCTGTTGAATTATAGTCTCAATCTGAAGTCTTTGAAGATTGTCTGACTTTTTTATATTATGTTGCTGAAGATATTTCAAAGAGACTGTTTTCAATGATGTGATTTAGTGTATCAGGGAGAAGAGTACTCCAAAATAGTTTGCAAAACAAAATATTCCCAGAAAATGTCTCTTGGAGACATCCAGACATCATATTACCAAGAAAGGACAATTGGATTTAAAAATTGTGTCCAGGAAGCTGTCATAGGAGGGGGTGAGTGTAAGAAAATGTTGTTGAAAAGACAGTATGAGTGTGCTGTAATCTTTTCCTGGCAGGATGCCAAAAAGAAGATAGAAAAAATCGAGAAGGTTCTTCAGGAATCTGAGACAGGCCATGATTTGCGCTCTAGCCGTGATCTACTCAAGCAGCACAGACAGCTGGAAAATGAGACACGTGAGCTGGCAGAGAAAATGAATGCCATTGTATCTCATGCAAGGAAAATGGCCACCAATCACTTTGATTCTCAGAGGATTCTGGATGAAACACAGAAATATCTGAAAAGGTACGGTGTCCCTCTGATTTTTGTTCCCGTCCACCTCTTGTGGCAAATAGCATTTTTTATTCTACCTTCTAAAAATTCTATTGGTTGATTGAGATTAACCCACATTCAGAAAAGATTTTTCCTCCCAGATGGAGCACAACTGTGCTTTGGTCTGCACCTATGCAACTGCCTGTTGACCCACCTCAACCTTTATGACTGAACATTGCTCCTTGCCAGCTGCACTCCTCCTCTAGTCCCTTTCTTATCCACAGGTCGTCCCCTGCTTTGTAAGAGGTACAGTGATCCAGCACTCAATACATCACAGGACAAACCTAGGACTTTAAAAGTGTAAATAATTTTTTTCTCTGCTTACATTTAGTGTTATCCTATAGGTCTGCTTGCCAAGGGAGCCTTGTATGTGCACCCAGTACTAAACATTGAAATTTAATTGCAAAGAAGTGTCCAGTGCTTCAAAATCTCCATGATGGTGTTGTAGCCTAGTTCCCTTGGCAGAATGAGGATAAAGCTTTGTTTTAACACATCTTTAATGGATGACCTCTAGGTTTGAGTCTTTGCAAGCACCTCTTTATGAGAGGCGTAAGTTGCTGGAAGCTGCTGTGGATCTTTACGAGTTCTACCATTATCATGACATGGAACTGACCTGGATCAATGAGCGCTTGCCTATTGCCCATTCCACCAACTGCGGGAAGTCCTTGGATGGGGCTCAAAACCTGTTGCAAAAGCACAAGGTAACTCCTTTAATCAAGTGCTTTATGGCATGGTTACCCGCTGCACTTCACCTCAGCCTACAAACCTGCACCCGCCCCTGCACCGTCAAAGCTTCCAACGAGTCCATTCACTGATTCCAGCTCTGGTCCAGCTAAAATGGTTCAGTGGATCGACACAAATCAGCAGAGTGGTGATGATTTTCAGAACAAATACAGCATTCCTGTCAGAACTGAAAAATTTGTCATATTGTGGAGTATTATTAATGTGGGAAATTACATAGCTCTTTCCATTAAAAAAGGATAAAAAACTAGTGCATTTGACACCAAATAGAAAAAGAGTAAACTAAATGAAACTATTGTACTTTTCTACTAATGGTTTCATTATACTCTATATTGAAATTTGTGCATACTGGATTTTCTAGGAGAGCATATAACAGCCATTTAGCAATTATCTTAAATCTCTGCAGATTTTAAAATGGTCTGAACAAGCTACAGCCACTCTATTTATAAGGACAGGTTAATATTGTTTTCTGGGGAGTTGATTCTTTGCAGCAGCTCCTCACAGCCAGAGCAGTACCTCAGCTGCCCTGCACCACAAGCAATGCTGGGTTTTGCAGCACCTTCACTGCAAATTTCATGAGAACGTTTATAGGACCGGTGGGGAGGATTTATGGAGCAGTAGTCCAATAGTTTTCATGGTACTGATGACAGTGCCTCCCTTTGCATCATCCTCCGCATCCCCCATCACCAGCTCCACAATTTTTTCTGATTCCCCCAGCTCTGTGCCTCGTGCTGTGATCTGCTCCTTCTCCCAAATCTCCCTGGCTGCTGGACAGGGGAAGGGGCAGGAGCATGGTAAGAGTTTGGTGTAGGGAAGTTAAGGGATGTGTGCTGCTTCCTTACACCCCCTTCCCATCTCCCTCGATGCAGTACCAAGAGCAGAGCATTATGTGTGTGGGGCTGGCACCAGTGACTGAGGCTGCAGGTGTGGTAGGAATAAGACAGTCCTGGTGTCCACTTGCTGCACTCTGCCCACTGTCACCAGGTGCCAGTTTTGCTTAGTATTAGGAGCACACAGAATTTACTTCTCCTCACATATCTTCCTTTATTCCTATTTTTCCTTTTCCCTCATTCCCAGGAACTGCAGGCAGAAGTGAATGCCCACAAACAGCAAGTGCAGCGGGTCCTGGATAAAGGAAAGATGATGATTGTAGACCGGCACCCATCATCTCAGAAAATAAGTGAGAAATGCCAGGAGCTTCTGACTGCCTGGCAGGGCTTGGAGACGTCCTGTGAGGAAAGGATGAAGCAGCTGCAACACTCAGTTGGCTTCCAGGAGGTACAAATTAAGCAAAGAGCTTTCACAGTAGCTTCTTCAGACAAATAAGAGGACCAAAATGTTAAAGTGAATAAAAAGCCTGCTGCCCTGCACATTCCCTTGGGTTCTATACCCATCCCACATAGCTGTGCCCAGAACACACATCTCTCCTAGTAGTAGCTCCTTTCTCTGTGTCTTTACACAGTCTCAGGTTTAAACTTATTGATGTAATGAATCCTGAACTGTCCCTTCATACTGGAGAATTATGAGATGGAAATCAGAAAAGAGGGGATTTCTTGTGCTATCCATTCTTTACCTGTTTCACACAACAATTTTCCAGGCAATAAAATGATACTGAGGAACAGGTACTCTCAGATACTCTCAGGAATTCTTAGGAATTTTGGCTTTATTCTTCTCAATAGGCCTCTGGACCTTCATGCTTAGCCTGTTTTAAAAAAATAAAATTAAAAATGGCATGGAAATATTTATATCGATAATCCGAATTTTCTGTCATCAGTGGGTCATTCAGGAGTGCAGTTACTCAGATGGTACATGCAGCTTTGTAGGAATAAACAGCATTTGCATGGAGGTCACAGGCAAATGCTGTTTATTCCTACAAAGTATGTTCCCTGGGGTATTCGATCATCTGGCCTTTATTTCCTCTGTATGTGAACACACTTGTCAGAACTGCAAACTTTATAAAGCCTGGTTCTTACAGGGATTTGGACTTCTCAGGCAGAGGAAGGAGAAATGTCCCACTGATATTATACACTTAGTTATCCTGCACTGAATTCTTCCATCTGTGATCTCTTCATTATTTTATGATTTCATTGAATTAAATATTAAATAAAACATTACAGCAAGCTTTACAGTGCACCATCTATTTAGAATTTCTTAGGTCAGAAAAGAATGTCATCAGTGTTATGAAAGTTGAAGCTCATTTATTTTCTCTTTAACTGATAGTTTTTAATGAATACATCAGACCTGGAGGCTTGGATAGCAGAAAAATATCCACTTGTGACAAGCAAAGACTATGGTAAAGACGAAGATGGAACACTGAAACTCATCAAGAAACATAAGGTATTTCTCTGCCTAAGTTCTCTGGGCTAGCCTGATCTTTTGGTCCCTCTGCAGTCATAAAATTGTTTGTCTTATTGAAAGTTGAGTCCCCAGCCATCTCAAGATTTTGCATTGATATATGTCCACATGTGGATAGATTGATAGAAGAGATCTGTGCAGTTTACTAACTTGGTTGGTAAAATGTAGTTTGGGGAGAAAGAAGAATGGTGAATATTTTCATATTCCTCTGAGGCCAAATCTGACTATCTGCTTTTCTGTTTCAACAGATGCATGCAAGAGCCTTGTAATTTTTTCCTAAAATCAAAGACACACATAAAGTATTAATCCAGGAATATTTTTCTCTACCTAATGACAGGGAATTCTAATTGTCTTTATTCATTTAATTAGCTTGAATTTCTGTACTTTTTTTTTCAAGTGTTGCTAGAAAATAATTTAAAATTAATGGGGTCTTGGAAACGTCATGTCCTTCCCAAAAATATTTCTTTTTCAGTCACTACACCCTAGGCTGTTCACAGACTAGGCTATCTCAAACAACTGACTCTCAGTTCACTGTTTTCCTTTGTCAGGCACTGGAGCATGAGATTGCCATTTACCAAGATTTGTTGAAAGAACTGAGCGAAAGTGCCCAAACTCTTCCCCTTGTGGGCTCCATCCAGTATATTGAGGTTGATGCACCAAAGGAACAAGTTCATTCAAGACTCCAGGAGCTACAGGAGCTAGCAGCAGCAAGGTATAAACCAGAACTCCCCCTTGGATCCCAGATTAGATTCAAAGCCCACTGAAATCAATAAAGGATATCTCCAGTTACTTCACTGGACTTTATATTCATCATATTATAAATAATAAATTCATTATAATTATAATGCTGCTATTAACTTTATTTTACTTCTACAATTTCAAAATTAAATTATATTATCTCCTCTTTTTTCAATTATAATTAGGAAAATGTTTGTTTCTATATTATAATCCTGTGCATTTATGGGCTTTTCATTTTATTAAACAAGACTTATAGAATTTATTCAAGGAGTTTTGCTGCATATTAAGGATTTGGTATTTACCAATTTCCTATTTATCTTTAATCATCCTCCTCTAAAGTGACTTGAGGTGACAGATTCTTGCTTGCATTTGTGGTATTTAGAATCTGCTATCAATAGGAAAAAATGTTATTAGAATGTTCCCTTAATGTTACTTGAAAAATTACTTGATTTTTACATATTGTAAGGGAGACAATAATGGATACACTTACTTATATACCCAGTGACTGTGCTAGTATAGGAAGGCTCTGACTCCTGAATTAATAATTTACTTATAATTTCCCTTTCTTTCTGTTATTTTTACAGCAAGATATTTACAACAGGACAGTTGGCTTGTACCAAGGATTTTAACGCTTCTAGTTTGTTTTCAGAAAGGAAAATGTGTCTGAACAACTTTGATTTTTTCCCCACAAAAATTTCACTCAGAAAAGGAAGAGGGCTCTGCAAGTAGAATAAAAAATCTGAATACTAGAATAATTAAACCTTTAAAAAAATCTTGGTATTTTACCTTTCATTTTTAATCTTGTTAACAGCTGACAAAGTAAAAGCATCTATAGAAAAACCTGTGAATGAAAAGTTCAGAAAAAGATACAACCTAGAAATATCAAAAGACTTCTGTTTGTTGAACCCAGAGACATTTTGTTTCCATTTGCCTAAATGTTAACCTGTGTCTTGTGGTGCCTTATTGTTGCTCAACAAGTTACACCTCTTGAGATGAATATTTGGAACTCAAACTGGGAAGCCAGATTCTTCTTTCCTGCAATATTTGCAGAATGGCAGGCTGACAAATGGAAAATTTATCTATTTTTTTGCTGTGGAAGCCCTGTAACATGTCTGGGTGAACTATAAAGTAATCTGGACCATTGGAAACATGTAACAGGTTGGAGCAATTCTGCCAAACAGGCACTATGAGGATTGCATCCAAAGGCTTTCATGGCATCTGCTTTCCTGATGCTCAGGAAATATTTATTCTCATTTTCACAAGCAATTCAATTATCTTTAGAAAGACAGATCAGGACAGATTTTTAAAAAAATAAAGGGGATTATTTCTCATGGAAAGAAAATAATCCAACAAAAGCAATAACAACAAACCCCAAGCAAAATGTAAAACAGAGCAGAGAAAGAGTTTGGATAGGCACAGTGCTCCTCTGGGAAATTCAGCTAATGAGATGAGAATGACCTGGCTGACAGCTGTCATTCTACAATCATAATTTCCAAATCTGAGAAATAATCAGCTCTTTTGTTACAGAGAATGAGTTTTGATGGTGAGAGCTTTTGGGGATTCATTGGAAGAAAGTTACTGATAGCCCTTCTCTTATATTATTAATTATATTATCTTGTCCCCTTCCCCCAAAAGAGGGAAGAAGCTTGATGAAACTCTTGTCTTGCATGAGTTTCTACGAGAATATGAAGATCTGGAAGACTGGATCACTCAGCAGAAACAAACAGCCAGCTCTGAAGACTATGGAAATGATTATGAACACGTTTTGGTGAGTTTTTGGAGTAACAGATAAAAAAATCAAATAAATTGTATGTATTAAGACTGTAAACAGATACTAAGGTTGTCCTGGAAAACTTTAAAGGCAGAGTAAGAAGTAAGTTTAAATAACTGGAAGATGGGAAGAGAAAAGGGTGAAGTGAATGGGGAGGATTGAAGAACAGGCAGCATTGCATCCTGTTACCATGAGGGCTGAGCTGTCTGAAACAACTGCATGCTGAAATGTCTGCACCTTCAGAGAGCAAATCTTTTCTATTTTTAATAAGTAGATATTTCAGTATGGTATCCATTGTGATTGCTGATATACAGACCTCTCAAGGTATATCTCTTCACATGGCATTGAAACCAATCTAATGTCAGCCTGTGACAAATCACTACAATTCAGCCATTGAGAATCTTAACTTTTATAATTTATTTCAAAATAGCTTAAAATCAGACTACATTATCCATTTACAGTACTGAATACATGTTTGCATTCACTAAGTAAAACCACATAATTTTACAATTGAAATTCATTGTATATAGAATGTTTTTTTCTATCCCCAGTAATAATGTTTATGCCTCCCATCTGCATCACAAACCTGACGCTTTGCTAGGAGTTTGAAGCTCCTCATGGCCTTTGAAGGTAGAATCCAGTAATTCTCTGCAGTTTGTCCATCTCTAAGTATCATCAGCTTATTACCTGTTTTTTGTCTGTGTTCTGATGAGCAGGTATGTTTGGAAAAAGAGAGCACTCAAAAGGGATTTTCTCTTTATTCTTGTTTTCCCTCCTAAAGCAACTTTGTGCCAAATATGATACATTGCGGCATCAGTTGGAAGCAACAGGGAAAAGAGTTGTGGCTTTCCAGCAGCTGGCAGACAACTTGCTGAACCAAGGGTATTCTGAGTCCTGGGAAATTCGGCAGATGCAGAAACAGCTAAGGTAGGAGCCTTGTGCTAGGTCTAGAATGCTTTGTCCTTTCCATCTGCGCTCAAGGAACAAGAAACTAGGAAGAGATGAGTCATGTCCTCCTGATTCTCTAACTGCAAACTGTGTAGTTTGCTCACAGAGTTGCTTCCAGCCTCATTTAAAAATAAACATCATCTACTTGCTGTTCTGGCTTCTTGTAAATTGCATTGGAGGTGCTTTACAAGGTGAACTTCCTTTGCCCTTTGAAACGGGATCACCAGCTGAAAGGCTCCGAGTTTAGGTGCTTTTTATTGCTTCTTGTTTTTCAGTTTGAATCCCATCACTGCTCTGCAGAATAACATTGAGATGCTCTGAGCTTCTTAGTTCTGGCATCAGTCCAAACTGGCCCAAAAGCGAAGCATGTCTGCAGGCAGCTGTGGTCACCACAGTGTAAGAAGGACATTAAACTGTTAGAGAGTGCCCAAAGGAGGGCCAGGAGGGTGATGAAGGGCCTCGAGGGGAAGCTCCTCATGTGAGAAGTGGCTGAGGTCACTTGGCCTGTTCAGCCTGGAGAAGAGAGGACTGAAGGGACACCTCACCGCAGTCTGCAGCTTTCTTGTGAGGGGAAGAGGAGGGGCAGAGGTTGATCTCTTCTCTGTGATGACCAGTGACAGGACCAAGGGAATGGCCTGAAGCTGAGTCAAGGGAGGCTCAAGTTAGATATTAGGAAAAGTTTTTTTACCCAGAGGGTGGTTGGGCACTGGAACAGACTCCCCAGGGAAGCAGTCACAGCACCCTGAGTTCAAGAAGTGTTTGACAAGGCTACCAAATGCATGGTGTGATTCTTGGTGTGCAGGGCCAGGGGCGGGGGGGGATTTTAATGATTCTTGTGGGTCTTTCCAACTCAGGATATTCTATGATTCTATGACTCAGTCCTCCAAGTACTGCATATCAAACCTGAAAAGTGCAGTTGAAGGGGGAACTCTTAAATAGGACCTTTTCTTTAAGTTCCTGGAGCAGATAGGAGGACAGAGTAGGGTGAGAGACATGCTGCCATCCAGAGAATCATTCCAACAGAATGTAAAAGCAGGAATTAAAAACTAAGCAATAACAGATTTTGCTTTCAGTATTTCTTTAGACTGTTGGTCTCCTTTATTCCCAGTTTAAATGTTTTGCATTGCTCTGTTCCCCACTCTACCTTGAAGGAACTCTTGGGAGGAGCTGTTGGAAATGACCAGTTTACGAGGTGAGCGGCTGAGAGATGCTGAGGCGATTCACAAGTGTTACCAAGATCTGACAGATGCTCTGGCCCATATTGAGGTAAAAATTCATAGGAAAATCTCATATAATGCAAGCTTTATTTCAGCTTTCTTTTTTATGAAATATTCTTATGATTCTCAGCATTCTTACTGCTGACTTCAAAAAAAATCTCAATAAGAAGCCAGTGTGATTATTCATAGCTTAAAGAAAAACTCCTGGGTAATCCTTACACACTTGATTGGTTACCTTATGAGAATCACTGGTGAAACCAGGTGGAGCTGAAAGTGCTGATCTGTGGGAAAAGCTGAGAAGATCAGTGCTTGCACTAAGGTGCCTCACAGTGCAATGCATACAGTGATGTTGTTTGCAGTCATCAGGCCTAAGAAACTACTGCCTTACTGTGGTGGTTCTTTGTGCACTGTTGTAGTTTTATGTGTGCTGAAGAACTCTCCTCTGAAAAAGGCATTTGTTTGGATTACAGTGACCATTAGCCTGGAAAGTTGTCAGGCAATCATGTGACCTGATGTGAAAAGCTGAGCCAAAAATCTTTTCCTCTCATTCCAGTGCCCAGTACTGGCAATAATTTCAAACAGTTCCAGCATGAAAACTAGGGGAAGAAGTCTCCTGAAAAAATCTTCAGCCTTCTGTTTTATCTGAACATCCTGAAGAATTTCACAGAGAAACCACATCCTTGCTGTAATGAGAGGTGTGGTTTCCCTAATGCAGATGTTTACAGGAGGCAGTGATCCAAGGGGTTCCACTGTTTGCAAGGCAACAGGGCTTTGTTTGGTTACATGTGATGAATTTTCTACTTGTTTGTGCTGGCAGAGGCTGCTCTATTCAACCATGTTATTCCTGTTTTCTTCCCCTGTCATGAAGAGAAAATCAAACATAATATTTCACCATTTACCAGCTGGGCTTTTCAGAACCTGGTGCTTATTTAACTTCAATGATGAAGCAGTTAATGCTGAGACAGTGACAAGTAAGGGTTCAAAAACACTTCACAGACCAGCTGTTGGTTTACCCCCATGCTGAGTTTGGTCCAGGCAACCACTTCATCCTTCTTGCATTGCATCTTGTTAGTAGCTTCCCACCAAGGAGGGAGAGTAGTCGTCTCATCCATCCCTTCCTGTGTACCCTGGTCAGAAGCCTACCAGGGAATGCTGTTCTCAGAGGAACACAGTACTGGAAGATCTTGCTTAAGTCACCAGCTCCAATGCCATCATAGTACAGGCAACTACAACATGCACCTCCTTTTATAGCACCTTACCAAGCCTCATTGTTGGTATCCCAAACTAGCCTGTGATTCTGTTCTAGAAATGCAGTTTTTCAATAGTAAGAAACGTTCTGCTAATTTTCCCTAAACTGACCTGGAACAAATTTCTAATAATTTTAGCAACAGTTCAGTTGTCCAGCTGAAATGTCTTTTCTTTTTGCATGCATTTCCAAGGCATGTCTGGGTAACAACTACATCCCTTCAGAACCTTTGCCTAATTTAAAAAATGGTTACGTTTCCATTTGTGCAGTGCTCCCTCCATTTCTCTCATCTTTACAGTAATCTTTCTTGAGTGTCTATAACCAAAATTTTATCTAAAGATGGTTCACAGGAAGACCACCTGTATCTCAAAGAATGGACTGAAACTGTTTCTTGTTAATGCTACTTTTAAGAATTCACTGTCACTGCCATAGGTATTCAAGACTGATTGCTTGTAAGATATTTTCTTGTATTGTCTAATCAAGGAAAGACACAAACCTTCATTTCTAACAGTCTATTCGAATAGTTTGGCCATTAAGATAGTTTGGCCAGAGATTTTCTGGCTTCCTTTTATCTATCATAGTTGAGTAACTCAGAATGTCCTCAAGTGTGCAGTATGAGTTAGAGTACCCAATATTATTTAATGGAGGCTTGTAGTGAGTTTTGATTGGAAAGAGGAAAAAACCAAAGCTTTCTCTGATTTCTGCTTTCTAGGAGAAGTCCAAAAGTATTCCAGATGTTGTTGCTAAGGACATGAGAGGTGTGCAAGCCCAGCTCCGGAACCATGTGGCCTTGGAGCACGAGCTCTCTGGGAATGAGCAGCAGGTAATGGCAGTCATTTGTAGTCTTCAATGTGTAGCTAGAGTTCAAGTTTCCAAGATAAGCATGATAATCATTTGGTATTGTGAACCAAATTATTAAAGTCTCTCACAGAAAGCCTGGAAATCTCTAGTGATTTCCCTTAATTTTCTGGTTTTTTATATAGTCAAGGTCTGATGGCAGTGATAAAGTAGGTAATTAAAACTTTTCAAATAAGGCACATACTGTAATAACTACTGACTATTGAAGTTATTCACAGGGATATTTTTGATCATGGTTTGAAATGTAGGATTATGCTAGGGTTTGTGATATGCTTATTGTCTTCTTCAAAGTGTTCCAAGTGATTACAAGGAAAAATCCAGAATCAGTTTTATGTGCAGAGAAAAGTAATATTGGTACAAATTGGGCTGTGAGAAAAAGGATGGTGCTCACAAATATGTAAATGTAATGTAAATAAATGTAAATTTTACAAGTATGTAAAATTTTCTGAGAACAGGTACCTTGTATATGGGAAACCTGATTGGCTTCAACAAACCAATTAAAACTAGCTTGAGTTTTCACTCTTGTATAATACATGTAATAGTATACACAGCGTAGAACACAGCGTGAGATTACTGAGATTACTGAATTTATCCCAGTATTACTTATCAGTGGCCTCAAATATTTTGGCCTTGGGGCAGTGACATTAGAATTGATCCCATCAACTTCTCATTACTTTCAAGGGAAAAAAAGCATGAGACATGCATGAAGAGAATGTAGTCACAGTTAACCTATATGATCAATGAGGAAAAAATTGGTTTGCTATTACTTGCATTATAATAGCAATTATAATGCTACTTTTATTATTCATATAATAAATGGTGTAGTAAAAAAGGGAAAACAAATCTGCATCTGAAAAATCACTGTTGTGATGAGCCTTGGCAAACACTGGATGTCACTATTACTCCATAGAACAGACATTATTGAAGTTTTTGCTTAATATGAGAAAAGTTAAGTCAGGAAATGTTGCTTGAATTGTATTTTCATGCACAGAAAAGATAGCCCTTATCAGAAATTTTCTAACATTAGCAGGATCTCCTTGTTACCCTCTTCTTTCACCCCCTGTGCACAGCTGCAGGAGCTGATCCACTCTGCAGAGCAGGTGCTGCCCCATTGCTCCAAGAAGCAGGTGGAAGACCTGAAGGCAAAGCAGCAGGCAATAGTGACCAACTGGAAGGCCCTGAAGTCCAAAGTGGAGCAGCGCAGGAGGCTCCTGGAACAAGCCTACAAGCTTTATGAGTTTCAGGCACATGTAAGCACCTCTGCCATTTGTCCCTCACGGCTCAGGGAAGGTTGTCTCAGTGTGTGTGAGTCAGAGGTGCACTTCCAAGCTGGAAAAGGCTGCAAGTGCTCTCTGTGTTATCAATCAAGCACTTAGTGCTCGTAGATATTTAGAAAGGTGTTCGAGGATAAGGATCTTTTTTATAGGATAAGGATTTTTTTACCTTCGGTAATAGAAGCTTCCATCCAGAGGTGTAAGGAATAATTGTCAGCTGTCAGAAGCAGTCACTGCTTTGCAGGACTTTTCAAAGTAATCTTTTCAAAGACTTGAGTAAGAGTGACAAAAAGAGGTGTTACTGTCCCATTTATAATACATAAAAGTTTGCTCTCTCTCAGGGCATGCAATAACCCTTGGTTCACTTACCTTATTGAACGTATCAAATGCAACTCACTGATTTTTGCACTAACCTCTCAAGCTGCTCAAACAGGGACATGGATGTGTCAGCAGAACATCAAAATCAGCAATGCACAGTTGCTTTGTCTCCAAAGAACTCAGCAGGTCACTGAGCTGTGATTTGCCATGGAATGCTTTGCAAATGTCAGTCAGTAGTCTCAGTGAAGGCACTTGAGCTACACCACTGCAGATCAGTAGGTTATTGCTGCAAGCTCTGCAGGTGCAGAACCAGCAAGAGTATCCCCTTGTATCATGAAGGGAATTGCCAATGTAGATTTCAAGAATGCATTTACATTCTTCTATTCTTGAACTGGTTCAAGTGTAACTATTGTGTCAATTCAAAATTCTTCTGGTACTTCACATTCTGCTTCCATTTTTAGTGGGAAGCAGGGAGTGTCCAGAGTATGGTCACCTGGAAAAAACTTGCTGCAAGTTTTTCTTTGGGCTGTGGTCTGGGATCAAGACTACAGCAGAGTGTACATGGTTGGTTTTTTTAGCATGAGAGGCATCTGCACATTCAATTAATCCACTTTAAGTCTCTTATAAGTGTTTAAATCAGCATTACCTGTCATATTTTAGATGAAGAAATGTTATATGGTTAAAGGATGTTTATGGCAGCTTGGGGGTTTTGAGGGTTTTCTTGGTTTGTTTTTCAACTGTTACAAGTTCCATTGTCATGTGCAGAACTGTTGATGGGTAAAATTAGTGTGATTTTACTGATGTAGGTGAAAAGTTCATTTCCCCAGTCTTTCTAACAGTATTTAGGACTGATAGGAAGAACAAGGCAAACTTTTAGAATGTATTTTTCTATCATAGATATTGGATTCTTGAAGTCTTCAGCCTGGAGATATTTTCATCAGGAGGTGGATCTTGGTGGATTTGACCATTAAAATGTAGTCACACAAATCCATCTTGGTGGATTTGACCATTAAAATGTAGTCACTCAGAGTTCACTTCTTTATTGATTTACTTCCTTGCTTACATCATGGATTTAATTTTTCACTTCAGATAAAAAATGTTGTCTCCATCTGTGGGAGTGTTATTCTAACACTAAATATTCTAAAATATTCTATTTTATTGCTGTAATGATGCAGAACACCTTTGGTTTGAGTTTTGTCTGAAATGTGTGATGCAGCCTGTGGTCTGAATGACAAATCTATAGCTTGTGTCTTGCTCTGCCAGTGTGTCCTTTGATCTTCATGACTCTTGACATCATAAAACAAAATGCCAAAGCTATGTAACCATATTCTCAGTGATGTGTCTAGACAGGACTATGCCTCAGGCAACTCCCTGTCTCTTTGGTGTCAGGCTGATGGCAAAAAGTATTCCCAATCCTCTCTTCTTACATGACAATAATTCCTGAAGAAGTGAAGAGCTGATTCTGCAGTTTGGTAAGCCTGTCTTCCTGCCCAGATGGGACAAGGCAGGATCATGCAGCCATGGCTAATAACCATAAGAATTTCAGAAACTCTGCAGTAGGTTAGAGCAGCTTTGCTGCAGAATATCACCCAAACTGCTGAATGCAAAGAGGCAAATTTGCCTTTCCTCTTTCTGCTGTGCCAAGAGGTCCACAAATTTAATGCTAGTCACAGCTGCTCCAAGAACTTTCTCATTATATTGTTCACATGCAGTCCACAGGGCTCTTTCATTAAAAAATTATGCACAGATTAAGTGAAACAAAAAAAAAAAATCAGTTTTCATAAAATGGGAATTCTGCACCATCATCTAGTGTACCTCCTTATACCCCACCAAGTACAATTTTAATGTGACTAAATAGCAGAGCTGAGCCTAGCTGGCAACACACAGCACAGCAGAGGGCTTCAGATCTTCCATGGAACTTTGTCAAGGGTGATGAGTGTGGACACAGACTCAAAGTATTTCTGAATGATCTGAGGCTCTTAATTTGAGGTTTGTGCTAGTATCTGCACAATCAGAGTCAGGCTCTGCTTAGGAGTTTCCTCCAGAGTGATGCCTGCTCTATCCTTAAATATTGCTGGCAGTGGTAATCCCGTAAATTCTCATTGGCTCTTGACTTGTTCCATTGCATTATATATTTTGAGGCTTATGGATTTTTTCCTAATGCTTAGCTCAAAGTCTCAGGGAGTTTTAGACATCTGCAGTGCCAAGTGCAATGTCAGTGTCTACAGTGACATCCAGGTGTGTGAGTGAGTTAGTTCTACAAATGGAAATTATGCCAACAGGTGTGTGCTACCATGGGCCCCTTTAAAAGGACCACAGTCTTTTTAAAGAGTCACTTAGTAGCTGTGTTTGCTGGCTTTAAAAAAGCAGCATCTTGGCTTTAAAGGCTAAGGTCAAGACCCCAGATTGGCCAGTTTCAATTTTGTGGTGCTTTTCTGAATTTTTTCCTGGCTGTCTTTACAAGATTTTCAGGATATGAACAAAAATCTATGGGTAGAATGGAGCAGCCAAGAATCTATTTCCATTACATAGTTTCCTTCAGTGAAAAAGCCAGTAATCATTTAAAAGCTAAACAAAAAAAAAAGAAAAGTTTTCTGCAATAAAAGAGAATTTTTCTTCCACATTTACTATTAATAAAATAAAATATATTTAAAATACATTTTATAAAACTGAAAGACCATTTACCATCTAAAAACTGAATAAAATAATCCTGACCTATTTTTATCATCATTATATAATCCCTTGTATATCCCTTACAGTCCTTGTTTTTACCAACTGATATAACAGCAAAACTTCTACTGCAGATTCAAATAAGATGCCTAAAGTTAGAGACTGTTGAAGGTATAGAATCAAATGGAGAAAAAGACATACAGAGAACAACAAATTATTTTTACTTGTACCCATTTCTTCAATCACAGTTTAAAAATAAACCTCAGGGATTTTTTTTAGCATTTTCATGCTCATAATTGCTTCACACATTTTGAGTTATTGCAAATATATTCATTGGTTCATCAGATTTTGAAAGTAAACTAGCATGACATACTTGTTCCTCCCAGTCTCAGTCCTATAGTTCCACACACATGATATGTGTGTGCAATTTCTTCTAAACTGTGATTTACCCTTTTCCCTTTTTGTTTTTCGCCTGAAAATTCTCACTCTCATTTTAAAATATGTGCATAACCTAATTTTCAAATAGACTTTTATAAGGAAAAGGTTTTCACAGAAATTCAGGATGACCTAACAATGGTCACATAAATGTAGGTTTATCCTTTATGAGGGAATAACACCAGAAAATACTTTAATAAAGATGGATTAAAGGGCAATAAATGAGATCATGCTGTCACTGATGTGATATGAGAGTTTGATTATGATACTACAAACCATGTAACACAGTATATAGGAATTCCTGCAGTTGTGTTATCCATCCTTATAAAATTCATAGAAATACTGCAAGCACTAATGAAATATTTTATTTATCTATCATTTTATTACGTATTATTCACTTAAGTTGAAGAGTCAGCCTTAGATTTTCCTGCCTGCTAACCTAAGCTTGAGCCTTAACCTGAATTTTCATATTTTCTGGGGTTTTAGGTGTGGGACTATTTCTTGTGGACAGCAGAAATAATAAGGGAAATGAGAGCCAAGGAGTCTATTCGGGACATATCTACCAGCAGCCTGAGACTCACCCAGCATCAGCAGCTGCTGGCAGAGATCGAGGCACGAGAGGAGAAGCACAGTCACGTTGTACAGCTAGGACAGTCCCTCTTGCAAGATGAGGAAATGCCATCAAAAGAGGTAATTGAAACTCCTCTGAGCTCAGTCATGCATGTTCAGCACTGGACCCCAATGTGACTGTGATTCTGTATTTTATCACACTGTGAGATACAAGTCTACACCCACCTTGTCCCTGTGCATGGCCAGCCTTTGCCTCAGTATGTGACCTGTCTTGGGCACAAAAACGTCTGCTCCATTTCTAGCTCCAGCAGCAGATGTGTGGAGGCATCTCCTGAAGGCTCCCTGCAGCAAATCTGGACTTTTCAAGAAGTTCACCATGTTCTGAGCCACTGAGTCAATTCTACCATCTTCCCAAACTGGATTTTCAAACAAGTGTTACACTTTGTATTACAGGGGTATACCCACACCAGGACAGTCTGGACAAAATCCTGTCAACCAAAGAATAAAAACACTCAAACATATGAGAGAGCTTAAAGATTGATTGAAACATTTTCTGTAGAAAAAAATTACACTAGAAAATTCACACTAGTAAAATATACTCCCTGGAAATGAAAGATTTAAATCAAAATGTCATTTTACTCAAGATAAATAGCTTGTAAGATTCCCACAGCATTTATTTCTTTTCCAGTACCTACCAGCTCATTTCTCCCTGATAATTCATTAACATGTCTCTTGAATACCTTCAGAAAAATGCAGAGTTTGTGCAAGTTACTCTCCCATCTCACCAAGCTATTTCCTGAAAATTTGCTGAATATTGCACTCTATGACTACAAATCTTGCTGACTTTAAAGTCCTTTGCCTGTACAAAAAGGCAGGAAAAAAAATCATTCATAGAAGGCCTGTGAATGTACAGTGTTTGAAAGCTGAAGTTGCATGAAGTCTAGCCTTGTGGCATGAATTCACTGACTAGAAGAATATGCTATGTTGATAATTTATATTTTAATATCTATCACATAAAAGTTTGAAGTGCTGTAATAGCACTCTTAATGCTTAAAGATAATGAAGAATTAGGATCTGATTCTAGAAGTGGCACTTTGAACAGTTACCTTTCTTTGCTCTTGGTTTGGACTGCTATGTATGCTGTAAGAAGCACTTCTCCATTGCAGAAATGAGGCACCTCTGATTATCTCTCTGCCCAAACAGTAGTGCTAGAACTTGTTCTACTTTTTTTTTTTCTGTTTTAATAATTTTGTTGCAATTTAGAAGGATTATCCACCACTCCACTTAATCCTCTCTTCTGTCATTTTACCTGGACTATGGGATATAAAGACCAACACAAGTTTTTAATTGGAAATTTTTTTCAGATTCAGCAGAAGCTGCAGGCCTTGTCGGAAGAGAAGAAAAATGTATACAATGCATGGAGACAGAAGAAGGAGTGGCTGGAGAAAATACACCAAGAACAAATGTTCTACAAGGATTGGGATCACCTCGACATGCTCCTGAACTCACAGGAGGTGAGCAAATTATAAACTTGAAATAAGCAGTTAAAACTCTTCCAGCATGTAAACCCTTTCAAACTAAAAAGGCCACGGTGTTCACCTACAGCTTGAAGTCCTTGTGCCTGGGTACAGACAAGACAGTCTCTTTTATTGGCATTGTTTGTGTTGTGGTATCACTTGGAGACTGTAGCAATGTGCAAGAAGCTCTCCTTTCTCATGGGGCTTAGGTGTGGAACAGAAACAAGTAGATGATCCTTGCCTGAAAGATAATTCACTGCAAATATACCTAAGAGGGAACATATGAGCATCACAACAGAAGAGGGAGACAAGAGTCCAATATAAGTCCAATTTACAAACAGATCTCAGCTTGCCAGCTGCTTAACCAGTGGCAAATTTGGTAGGATTCAAACAGAAAGGAAATGTTAAAGAGGGTTTGAAGGGATTTTACTTTGCAGGTGTTGCTGGAATTCTCACCTCAGGCTGAGAGTTATGCTGGGAAAATGCAACTAGTGGAAAATGCATGTCAGCAGTGTGAGCTAAAACAGAAAAGTGAATTGACTTCTCAGTTCTGCAAGGGAATTGATAGGAGTAGAACAACAATGAACAAATTTTTAAGGAGTATTAACTTCTGTTTGATGCAGTTGAGAAAAACTAGAGCTAGTGAAAAAGACTGTCTCATGAAAAAAAGAGAGCAGATATAACCAATGCAAAGAGAAGCAGGATATTCTTCTTATCAGCATTTTGCAGCTCTTGAATTAGATTTTTTTTCACTATTATTGAATTATATTTTGTCTTTCTTGCACTTTCTTTGATTCATGTAACTATTTTAAAAGGTTCCATTTCAAGGTCTGGCATTTGCTGTTACAGAACTGAGTGCAGTCACTCTGAAAATTCATGATTTGATGGATTGCTGCAATTGGGCTGAGGCTTGGCACACAAACCACATCAATGGGTTGCAGGTTGCCAAACTGAAGGATTGGTGCAATGCTGGATAAGGTTGCACTTCTGGGTCATTTTTCATTAAGGAAGAATAATTCTTAATTCTCCAAGACCACTGAGAGCAAAATATAATGGCTTTCATTTTGTACTGAGCTCTGTTTTCCACCCGCGCTTTGCCACTGGCACTAAATCCTTTTGGAAACTGACTCTGACCTGGGCCATGCAGGATACTTAACCCTTTGTGGCACATGGGCCTGGAGCTTTCTGCTACTCCTTCCTTGAAGGAAATGCATGTCTGCATGGTCCTTTATGGTCAGGTCTTTTGGTAAGTGTGAGCTGCGTTCTGGCTTTTGTGACATGAAGCAGAGAGTTTCACCTAGGTGTAAAATATTACATAGTTCTGCTCACTATTTGTTGCCTGTACAGCATATTACATGATTTGCATTATATCTACCTCAATTCCCTACCAAGCAGTGGTACATCTTTGTTAAGCTCCTGCATAGGAGCTTATCAAGGAAAATGTAAACACTACGAAAGTTTGGCCACTGCATTTTTTCTCTTTTCATTAAATGGATATCAGCCAACACACAGAGGCACTATCACTGCAGCATCTTCTTTTCTCTATGTAATGCAGGGGTAAATGTGTAGGAAGCCACTGTGGGTCAGTGATTTTTTTGCCCCTCAATTGTGAGTCCTGGTTGCAAAAGTCTGTATTACTCATACGTGAAAGGGTATGAAAGGGTAATGCACCTGGCATTTCTGGTATGGCCCCAGCACCTTCTCTACAGGTCAGTGGCACTTCATTTCACTTCTTTGTTTGGATGAATTTGCCATTGCCATGGGCTGTGACATAGACTGCCACAAAAGGGCTAAGTGTTCATCAGAAGCTATTCTGATGGTGAGATCAGAAACCAAAAGTTTCTTCAGCCAAAGCAAAGTCTGAGAATGAAGATTGTGACCTGGAGGACAATGAAGAGCAGTTCTGTTATCAGAATCTTTTCCCCACAGTATCCTCTCTGTGAATTTCCAGGGAGTCTGGTGCTCAGTTTTCCTCACTAAGTATCCAGAAGGTGGAATAGTAAAGTGAGGGTACTTGGCTGTCCCTTCCAACAGCTCCTCACACAGACCACACTTTACAGTCAAGCTGTCTTTTGCAGCTGCTGCCATCTGCCATGTAGATCAGAATAAACAATTTGACAGCAGAGTGATGTTCCTTAGTCACTACTTGTATTTCACTTTTCTGCAGCTGAAGAACTCTTGGAAGAGAAATCTATTCCTTTTGGATTGAACTCTGTTACTACTATATAGAGTTAAAATGTGGCTGCATAGTGATACAGACAAGCAGGATAATAGGAAAGCAGTTTTTTTCAAACATGTTTTTAAAAAAGAACTCAGCCAGGACATCAGCTGAAGACTCTCAAACCATTTTCCCAATGGGAATTTCATCATTTGCTGCTTTCAGAAAGGACAAAAGCAAACACACATTCAGAAAGGATTTCTGTCAGGCAAACAAATGGAAGCAATCTCTCCACCCTTTGCCTTTCTTCTGACTTTTGTGTTTGAGTTAAGGCTGTTATGTGCATTTCGCTTCTTATGTCTGCAAAATATCTGTGTAAGGAAGCATGCCATAATTTTTCAATCCTGTTTTGGCTGTACTTCATATGCCATAGACCAGAGCAAGAAACAGGCGAAGGAAGAAGGTAACAGAGGAGTATTTTAAACTAAGAACTACTACTAAGAATTGCTCTTTCATTCTCTGTCTGTGCCACTGTGACAGGTTTGACTTTAAGCCAGCATCTTATATTACATCCATGTTACTTAAGCCTTCAAAGGATTTCTGCAGAATATCATCTACCATTGTTCTGTGCTAAAGAAAATAGAGCACATGTGAAGAAAATTAGGCAAATTTTTTTGCTGTTGTTAATTCAGTTGTGCCATCAAATGGAACTTCTGTAGGAATTTCTTGTAAGAGCTGCAAACTGAGATCTCGTCATGCAGAGCGCAGACAATTAACAGCTGAAGGAGGGAAAGAAAGAAAAAAACCTTATTTTTACTTTGAGCAGAAACCGTCCGATACTCTCTGCTCTGTTCTGATCTTTTCACAGCAGCAGATCCACTGCTCAGGTTAGCTGCTTTTTTTTCCACAGATGAAATAACAGCGAGTTTGCAGGCTGTCTCTGGCAGGCACTTTTGGCTCCCTCCTACTCTGTCTGCAGTCTCACTGTCAGAACACTCAGGGAGCAGAGCCGTATGCTCCATAATTTATCTTTCAGCCCATCCCACACTCATATCGCTTTGCAGACATGACAAGAGGTGGTAGCAGTTTTAGAAGAGCTGAGATTTTTTATTTTGAATGTGGTTTTTTTTTGCTCGCATTTTTCTTCCTGGAGAATGTTTATTCATCTCCCATTCCTTTGCTTCAGAGGAAGAATGGAAATTTCCAGTGCCAAAGGAAAAAGGATTAGGACTTTGTTTTAAGCACAGGGGGGAAGGCAAGCTCTGTGGCTTTGAATTTTGCATCATTTAGGACTAAGCTTCAGAATGTCATACGGGGACCATTGCTGCAAACCTTCACCTGCAACCTACATCTCCACTGTGGAAGTGCTGCTCTCTTCCTGTAGAACGACCCCACCTCCTGCTTTTGAATCTGCCGTGCAGGACAAGCCTTTTCAAAAGATGCCAGTGCCAGCTTGGCATCCTCCCACTGGCCAATCAGTTGCTGAGCTTGCTCCAGGAAATGCCATCTCACCACCCAGCAGTGTGTCTTACTGTTCAAGGCTAGATGTCATCCTGGCACACCCAGACCAGAGGAAAGGCTTTGGGAGCGCTAGTCTCCAAAGCGTCAGTCCTTCTGATGAGACATCCACGTGCTCCAGTGCTTGCAAGGATCCTTGGGACCACGCACATGAGAGGTCTGGCACTCAGTCTGCATCTGCATCTTACAAGCAATATTCAACAAGAGAAAAAAGTGTTCATCATATTTCCCCTGGAAAAAGGGATCCCTTGAAGCTTGCTTTGTCTTTGCCCTCAGATGTTCTTTCCTGCAAAGCTTCATCAAGCTGGGCATCACACCTGAACGTTGATCTGTCTGCTATTCCAGCTGCTTCTATGCTCCACAGCAAAAATCTGCAGTCATCCCTGGAACCTTGTGATTCGCTGCCACACCAACAAGGCTGTAGCCAGTGCAATGTCCAAATGTCAGACCTCCACACTTCAATGAAGCTTTACATTTCAACGTGCAGCCTGATGATAAAGCCTTTTCGAGCAGGTTCCCATGGAAGCAGTCAGGCTCATCCAAGTCTGCTCATGCCACGATTAGAGAAGGTGCCTGAAACTCCCTGTGGTCTTCCACCACGAACCCAGAAACCAAAACAAGGTTTCCCTTCAGGTGGGTCACCAGCCCTTCAAATCACAAGATTTCATGTGACTTCCTCCAAGTATCCTGGCCTTCCCCAGCAGACTTTATCCAGAGACATATGGCTGTCCCCAGCTGTGCTGACTGGAAGAGAAAATTCAGCTAGCGGGAATGAGATCATGAGCAAGGATTTAAATCCAGAGCTGATTGTCTTTCAGAATTACCCCTCAACTAGGCCAGAGTTTAGGAAGACTCCATGTGATGGTCTAACACCTGCTCACCACAAGGTTTCCAAAATCACCTTGATACTTGCCACTCCTTGGACTGCTGTGCCGATCCAGGTGGTAAGAGAATTTAGAAGAAGCCCAAATCCAACAATCTTTATCAAAACACATGATTCAGATAGAGCTGGTCCACCCATTGACCCTGTGGAGATTGGGGCTGGCCTCTCTCTATCAGTAAACCCTGTTTGCTGCTCAGGATTGCTTTCTAGCCACTGGACAAGATCTGGTTTGAGGCCTTCCCAGGAAACATGCCCTGTAAGAAGTGTACATCCTGACAACCTTGTGACAAAAATACCAGCTCACACCACAGCTTCCACCCACAGAGACACAGCGCGTCCAGGGTGTCCATCTATCGCCGTCAACATTGCAGCCTTTGGAACTGGGAGGAGAGTGGTGAAGATCTGCATTCCATTCTAGGAACATTTGCAAACAGAAGATCTAAGTTGTGCTTGACCAACTGCATGAATTTATTTTTGTATGCGTCCATGCCATGTTCTAGCTCCCTAGAGATGACTTGCAAGACAATGAGAAAGCCGCTTGCGTTCTGCTGTCACCAAGGCTGCAGCTACAGCTTGATCCAAAGAGTGAAGATAAGGACTCTGCTCTGAGCACTAAACAAGGGTTTCATTTTAACCATTTGAGTGCTGTTGTTAACACAGCCCGCCACTGCTTGCAGACTTTGCGTGATTGGGCCATAGTGCTCAGCACTTTGAAGTCTCAAGACTTTAGAGCCAAGAGCTGGTTTTCTTCTTGCTAGGTTGGACCTGATGATCTCAAAGTTCCTTTCCAACCTAGTCAATTCTGTAATTCTGTAGTCAGACTGGGATCTGGGAAAAAATCCTCAGTGTAGTTTTTCTTAATTCTTTTCTGTTTCACTGTTTTCATTTCCTTACGTGTCAAATTATGCGATCTTTCTAAATGGTTAATTCCTGGGTTTGTAACTTTAAAAGTAAGGCTTGGTTTCAAAAGCCAAAGCATTTAAGTGTGTAGGAAGAAATCACTTTTTTCCCTTCTTAGAAAAGGAGAGGTACCACCCTTTCCTGAGGGAAAAGAAACAGAGGGAATTTAATGTCCACAGCAAATTCAGATACCCCAGCAAAGTTTCTAGCAGTGAAACTATGGGGAGTTTCAGAGGAATTTAGTCTGCTTTCAGACAAATGTTCCATAAGTAAATATTTAAATGATGATGTTGTATGGGTGTAAGATTCTGGTCTAACACCTAATACTTACAGGGCAGGGATCAAAACTGCAAATTCTGAAGAAGGAGGAAATAGATGTGAGGAAGCAACCATAGCAGGTATCAGAAAAGAGCAGTTTTATCTCTGCATTTTTCCCATATATATTTCCAATTTCAGATTACTATATTCTTATGCCCAGGAGAAAGCATGCAGTGGGGGGAGGGAAAGAAATTTTAAATACATTCAACATTAGAATTTTGCATATAGATGGTGAGGACAGATGCCAGTGATGTCACCATGGTAGAAAAAAATGTATGTTTTCTTTTTATAAGCAACCTTAGAGTCTTTTATTCCTCTTGTGGTAATTGTATGATACCTTCTCACAACTTTTACTGAAATGAAGCATAGTAAAACATTTTTGTGAGCCTTATATAGTCATGGTATCAAGAACATTTACTTACTTTGCTAAAGCAAATTTCAGATTATTTTTATTATTATTTTTAGTATTTACTTTTGTCAGAATTAAGTCAAACCAAACCTTATTCTTCTCTATCTTAGCAGATAGTTTGGACTTGCTTACATGCTCTAAGTGAAGGTTTTTAAAACTGATAAGAATTCAGACTTTTAGTACATGGTTAGAACAGAAAGATTTTCTGTGGTTTTCCAGCAATCTCAGCAGTAAGCCCATGACAGGCATTGAGGGGCAAAATCTGAGAAGTTTGTTGTACTTGGAAGAGCAAAAGCAGAAGAAGGAAGTGGATTTGCACAAATACCTAAAATATATTTTATTCTAGAGAAATAAAAACTGCTCTTCTTGGAATACAAATTTCTTTTGGGGCTGTGTCATTTTCCAGTGCATATAAATGTGAAGCTGTGGCATCCAAGTTGGAACATAGTTGTGATAATGACGGAAATGTTTCATTCAATATTTCTCCAAAAGCTAGGCCTGGCATATGTTGTCACATAACTGTGTAAATAGTATTTGTTTATTTAATTTTTTTTTTTCTTAATTGGACTTTGCTTTTAATTCTGCATTAACTTGTACAAAAAATGCAGCAGCTATGCAATGAACTCAGAAACGAGGAAAAGCTCCAGAAAGAAGGAAAGCTTTACAATGTTAGTAACTTGAAAATTTGTTCCAGAAAATCTCAGAAATCTCAAAAACCATTTTGTGGTTTTAAGCATCTTTAGAACACTTAAAAACAAATCTGTTTTATAGTGAGTGGCTGAGTCTTTTGTGCTTTTTGTGGCTGAATATCCAATTCCCAAAGATGGGCCTTGATTCTTAATAGAAACAAACTTGAAAGAAAGTTTATACTGCTGTACTCTGTGGGAGACCCCAGTAGGTTACCTGAGGAGGGCTGTGCAGTGTTTTGTATTTGAAATCAATGTGTCTCATTCCGAGCAGGAGTTAGGAGACCTGTCTACAAGTGTGCCAAAATGTGATGTAATTGGTGACAGGCCAGCATTGTGGCATGGGAGTCAATTCTTACTCTGCTTTCAGACTGGTATAACAATTGCTTAAAACATTGTGGTTCTGATTATAGCAATGGCTGTTGTAAGATTTCTGTGTAAAATGCAAATGGAAGTTTTTTGCCTCAGCAGCTCTCCAGGCAGCAGCACTGTGGGTGCTACAGGGGCTGCTCTCCTCTGAGCACATTGCCATTGCCTCCCCTGCAGTGTATGCAGCCCCTTCCCTTTTGCAGCAATTTTCTTTCTGAGCACCAGTTTTCTACTCAGGGTCAAAACCTGGGTTGCCAAGAGCATTTGCACAGACTTCTACTTGGGGGACTTAGTCCAAAGCTTTCAGTAGTCAAGAGGACTTTTTCCCAGTGCTGTAACATCCAAAGGAATTGAGCTTTGAGTGCCCAGTGTCATTTGTGCTCAGTGGGTTTCAGTGGGAGCAAGGCACTGAGCTCTCTGGTGGCAGCTGCTTATGAGTCACCACCCCACACCCCTGCTCTCAGATGTCTGTGTTCTCTTTCTCAAAGGAAAATAACCACCCTTACCAGTAGCTGTCCCTTGCCTTTTTCTTCCATCAGAGGGATATTATCAGGAAAACTTATAGCTGACCCTTTCTTCAGCCATCAGTTTCACTGCTAACAGTTACAGAATAAAAGTCCTGGAGATAAATCTTTTTTGACCAGAAATGGTAGATAAACCATGAAATGTATCAAGAACCTACAGTATTTTTAAAGGAAGATGTGAAACACCAAAATAGAGCTCTATCATGTGGCTCTATGTCCGTGCACCCCAAACAGCAGTGGGTGAGATTCAGGTGATAACTTTTTATTTCTGTGTTAGCAGCAGTGGTGTAAATACAAATGGTAATTATAAGTGGTTTAATAGAGTATTTCAGTAGACAGACCTGGAACCCACATATTTTTCTTCAAAAGAGAAAACTAAATCCAATAACACCCTAAAAAAGAGATCTCTCATCCTTTCATATATTTGATGATTAGTCTAGATCAAAGGACTAAAATTTGAATGACAGAGTGTCTGCTTTCTGGTGGGGCTCGTGTGAAACACAAGGCAGAGCAGAAGCATTAATGTACTTCTTTAGACATTCTGATGGCTTATGAGCCAGACTTGCTATAAACTTGGTCCTGTTGTACAGTGGCCTTTCTCTCTTCTTGACTGCAGTTGCTGTGATGGGAATGGATTAGTATAGAGTGGTTTGAAAATCTGACCTGGGGACTATATTCACCTGTGCATTTTTGTATATATGCAAAATATTCACAGCCCAAAAATGGGCCAGAACGTCAGGCCAAGCCTGGCTGTCAGTCCTCTTACCCAGAGCCACCAAGGAGGGCTGAGGGGTGGCAGCAGTAAAAACTCCATCGAGCAGCTGAAGATCAGGCGTCAAAGCAAGGTAGTGCCTGAAATGTGGGGTCTGTCCAAGGGGATCAGGGCAGGATCAGTGCACCTCAGTGCAGCTCAGCAGGGACTGATGTTCAGGGCTGAGCCTCAGAGAGGTTCCCAGATGGGAGCAGGGATCCATCCAGGGCCTTTTAGTGCAGTCAGACCCTGGCAAGAAGGTATGGATTACCCTGCACATGTGTTCAAACTTGGGAAGCCTCTCCTGCAGAAGAAGCTCTGGGGGGTTAAGCAGTTGTCCAGAGAATGAACATCAGGGCTGATTTTCTAAAGCAGCTTTCAAAGAACAACTTTTCCTTCTTATAAAAACCCACCCTGTTAGACTGCTACAGGATTGTGGTGTTTTGCAAAGCAAGAGTAAGCTCTCTAGATGGTTTTTGTTCCTGTGCACATCTATGGCTTAAAGGCACAGATTTACCCATGTCCTTTACTGGCCCTTTTCCAAAACATTTAGCATTTGTGTTGTTTCAACGATTCTGTTTCTTTCCAGCCTCTTGATTCTTTCACACTGTATCACTGATCTCAAATTCTTCTTCCATCTCTGTTAATTGCACTTTACCCAGGCAAAGTTACTGATTGCAATTTCCCATCCTTGTCCAAATACTTGTGATGCCATGAGCTGACAAAATGGATTACACATTACACTCTGCTGATAAATGCCATCACTCACAGCAGACTGATTTCCCAGTCTGTCCAGCCACAGACACTTCAGAGTGAACCTTATCCATGAGTAGTCTTTGCTCATGTCCCATCAGAGCCTGTAACTGGGGATTTTATCCTGTTGTTTCATCACTGAACAAGAAAAAAGCCTGTGGGCAATTACATCCAATGAAAAAGAATAAATTCCTGTCAACCTGCAGAAAAGCATAGTTTTTTCTTGATAATTGATAACTATAACTATATTCTTTATTCTTTTGCATTTGGCAAAACTGAGTGTAATTGAATGTACGGGACAAGTAATTGGGCATTCATTTTTCTTAATACCAGAACAGAGTAAGGGAACACTGCAATGCCTTTGAAATGTGTGTGAATTAGTTGGAAAATGTGCACATTTCCACAGTGTTAAAAGGTGCAGAGGTCAGATTCTTTAAAACCACATTTGCTATTTGTTATTTTGGATGCAGTCTTTCTGCATCATATTGGCAGAAAGACTGCATTAATTTTATTGGTAAATAAAATCAATGCAGATAAGTTGGAATGATGGCCTGAAAAAATGACAGATGTAATGCACATGGCACAGGTGCAAGCTATGACATTTTTTCAGGAACAATCAGCTGCATAAATGCAGGATGGGGACCAGTTGGTCTGACAGCACTTCTTCTGAAAAGTTTCTGGAAGCTCACAGTAGATTGCAAGGTGAACTTGGGTTCATGGTGTTGTATAAAAGACAAGCACTATATACAGGCACATGCTGAAGATTGCAGCTCGAAAGTCACTCTGTTATCTTCCCAGCCTTCACCCTGTCAGCCTTGTTGCTTACTGCCACTTGTTACATCAAGTCTCAAAATAGGTGGAAGTGGAGAAAAGCCAGAGGAGAGCAATAAGAATAATCAGAATCAAAAAGACACAGCTGTTGTGGGATGATCAGTCAGATCACTGTAGTTTAACCTTGAGAAGACAGAAACTCCAGTATGCAAAAGGTCAATAAACATACACTAGGCTGAAGCAAACACAAAAGGAGTGACCTCCTGAGTGTGGGCAAGAGAGCAGTATGTAACAAGGTGCAGCAATAGCCACGCATTTTCAGGCTAGATGTTGAGAAAATCCTGGTAATGGTTGAGGTAATAAAGCACTGGTGGCAGGCTGCAAAGGCCCTGTTTTGGGAACTCTTCTAAGAAGGAATCATTTGGACACCTGTCAGACATGACAGCGATCTTGGGATTACAAGGATGGCTTAGACTTCTGGAAGTCACTGCTTTGTGACTCAGTGATTGATAAAGACTGACAGGTCACTTTCCTTAGCTAGACCTGTTAATGCTTCTCTGTCTTGCTCAAGACCATGGACTTCTAATAAATAATTTCTAGCTTCTGTTGCCTCCTGTTCCTTTTTTTCCCCTCTCAACTGTACTCTCAGCAGCAGAGTTGATACCTCTTCTCCCATTTATGAATCAAGATTATGGGATAATTAATTCACTGAGAAAAATAATAAACTTTTCTTACAGGTTTATTTAAAAAGCAGTGACCTTGGAAGGTCTGTAGATGAAGTAGAGCAACTGATAAGGAAACATGAGGCTTTTGAGAAGCTTCTGGCATCACAGGATGAGAAGGTAAAAAAATAAACAACAAATATTCTACCAGCTAGAATTCTGTGAGCTAAAATTATTTCTTTTTTTTAATATGGTAACACTTTGACTTGGTGACATGTATGAAATGCCTGATAGGCCTGATATGCTTGAACAAAAGATAAAATGGAGCAGCTTGGGGAAATAAGAGGCAGAGCATTGGAGAACACCTGTCAAAACACTCCATGCCCAAGTCCTTGCAGCAGATAGGAAAACCACTTCATAACCACTTCATAAGCAGAATAGGGAGACTTAGGAAATATTTAAAGCAGACCATATTGTATTATGGATATCAGAAGTTTCTGCTCTTTTTATTTAAAAAAATAGTGACTTTTAAAGCAAGTAAAATGAAGTAGGTATTTTACAAAAGGCAGTAGGCATTTTAACATTAAAAGAAGTTGTCAAATCATTTAAATATCCATTTGGTACAACAGCTGTACCAAATGAGCAGCCTCTCTGCACCTTTGCAATAGCTCCTGAATTGCTCACCTGTGTGTAAAGGAATCTGCCTGGCTGGGGGCCACTGCTGTAACTCCCCCAGGCTAGGGCTAAGCTTAAACCTGCAGCTGTGCCTGGGTTCCCCAGAATGAACTCCCAGGACTTTTGCCAGCTCCCTGCCAGGCTGATGGCTCATTTTGAGAGCTACATTACAACAGCTGCTTTCCAGAAAGCAATAAAATCTGAGCACTCCTGGATGTCATGCTTGCTCCATGACTCCTTGCACTGGATAATCAGTGGCATAGGGACTCCTGAAGCTACAGCTTGAATTGATTTATGTAGCCAGGATGCACCATAGAGTCCAATGACAGTAATGTCATGGATGTAACATAGTGCAGGGTGAGGGGGAATGCTGGTTAACTTCTCCCTGATGTTCTTGGTTCATTACAGAAAAATGAGAGTATTTTAACTATGAAAGGGGCTTGATTTTGTTTCTTTCACACTACTTGGAAGCATAAAAGTAATTTCAGACCTGTTGCCTCCTCAGATGATGTCTCTTCAAGAACAGGCAAGCAGGTTAGAAAAGGCTGATGGACTGGAAGGGCAAAAGATTCAGCACAAACTGGATGTCATTCACAAGAGGAGGCGTCAGATCAAGGCTCTGTCCCAGAGCAGGCGAGAGAAGCTGCAGACTGCCCTCCTTCTGGCACTTTTCTACCAAAACTTGGAAGAGGTAAGAGGGTTTTAGACTGGGATGGGGATGTAAAGCAGAGGAACCACCTGCCTGTATTGGATTAGGTGCTCACTCTTGCCAGGCATTATTGGGTGGATGGATGATCTGCACTGGTGTGGAAACTCCTGCCACACCCATGCAAAAAGATGCTCCAATGCCATTCCTGCTACTGTACTCTTGTTGTGGCACTGTGCATATTGCAGCCACTTCAGTCATCAAAAGCTCGGCTAAAATAAAACAATGGAAAGGAAAACTGCAAGCTAATATATATTTTTCCTTTGGTGGGAAAGAAAATGTGTTTCAAATCAGGATGAACACAAGGTGGAAAGCATTATGGCCTGGGCACCAAGCTTTATTAGTGGGTGTTCACTGAAGGCCTTCAAAGCCCTGCTGTGGCTCAGCATAGCTCTTGAGCTACTGTAGACTGGCTCTGCAGAACATGCTGGTCTCTGTCTCCTGTGCTGGCCTTAGCCCTGTAACTGAGTAGCTCTGCTCTGTCACTGCTGTTGGAAAGACAAACTAGGTCAGCCTTTCAAAGGGCAGCACAACATGTGTGACTGAGAGCTGTGCTGGCATAAACAAGAGCACACAGACCCAGGGGCACATTTTCAAGTGCTCTTGCTGGTCTGGTATTCACCCCTTCTTCTGCTGTGTCCCATGAAATGTCCTCAGTGATTTACAAAACCAGAGCTATTCTTTTTCTTTATTTTTCTAAAATTTAGCAGAAATTATCTATACCCCCAAATATTAACTTGTATTACATGATTATACTTTTACTATCCCATGATAGGAAAGTAATGAAAATCCACCAGTAATGGCCTATCCACCTTTTGGACTAGCAGAGGGGAGTGGATGGTGCCTTGCACGGGGGTTATAATTTCAAAAGAGCAATTTCCCAAAATCCTCTTGGTAGAGAAATTGTCAATGCCTTTCTAGAGATACAATCAACCCATTAGGTAGGAATACTGATGCATTTCTTTTCATCTCTCTGTAATTGTCAAATCAGTGCTTGGGCTGGGGTGCCCCTTCATTTTTGAATCACACACTTAGAGCACAAGATTTGGCCCTGCATAGAAGAACATTTCCCTATTCTCATCCACTTCCTTCACATAAATTCAGCCAGGAGTTCTCTGGGGAGTTTTTGCTCTCAGGTTATGTGCTCATTTACCTCACCAACCTAAAATCTTTGCCTACTGTTGTAGAATGTGAATGTCACCAAGGAATTACAAAACTAAAATCTTAGAAAAAAATCTTACTCAAATCAGTAATATCTTTCTTTCTCTTTGTTGGATAGAATGGAATGTTTAATTAAATTTTAATTCTATTCTGGGTGTGTACAAGTTCATATGTGAGAATGGTCCCCACAGGAATGTTAAATTTGGAGATGAGTTTTGGGTTTGGCTGTGAAATCAATGAGGTCATTGCTTATTCTTACTTATTAAGAGAACAGGACTCATAGCTCAGGTCCCCCTCCCCTGAAAACTCTCTGTCCTGCAAACATGTTAAGTAATTTCTGTAGATCAAACTGAATTTTTTGTGACAGTAGAAACTAGTGATTACTGTCATCACTAAAATTCTTCTAGTTACTCTCCAGAAGCACTGACACAGAGAACTATACACATTAGTACAATGAACTACAATAATAAACTCAAGAAATCACAAGCAGTTTACAAAATAAAACTCGCCCTTCTACAGTAGAAATTGGTGCTTTTGTCCCTCTCAAAGAAGTGAGACAGACTTGCAGACTACACCCTATTGCCAAAAGGTCTGTGGCTCAGTGCTAACCTGGAAGGCAAATGAGCAAGTTGCTACTTAGAAAAATGTGTAGAGTTAATATGTGCTTAAGTTACTGCAGAGGGAATATTGTAAAGTTAAAAGTGTTGATTCTAAAGCTGGCTCTGGGTTTTAATGCTGACTTTGAAACTTGCTCATGATGTTAGTAGTACTTCCTTTCCCTTTCACCCTGTACATAAGAATAAAAAAATACATTCACATCTTTTTCTCAGGGGAATGAGAGAGAGAATTAGTTGTTATCTCTAGATGTCTGGAGCAGGCACATCCCTTTATATACTTTGCATACTTCTGTCATTAAAAAAATCAGTGTAATTTTCAGTTTGTACTTGTGAGGTTACACTGACTGATATTTTGAAAGAGTAAGATTCTGAATTGGTAGAGCCCATATTTTTTATTACTCTCATAGAAATAAGTCTGTTCTTGGGCCTATACTGAGCATAACACTAGTTTTGCTGTTGCCTTCAATAAAGTGAAAATGGCCATCCAGACAAACATTAAATCTTTCCATAGAAAGACCTTGGGAAAACAGATCAGCTTTGCTTCACGTGAATGTGAATGTGGGCACATGGCCAGGAGAAGGATCCCTCACTCTCTGGAGCCATCTTCAACAAGCCTTGAATAATCCAAGGCCCTAAGAGTGCAGATGTTCAGTCTGTCATTAGAGCCACTGCTTTTAATTAAAAAGTAGGAGAGAAATCGACCTTAAAGTCGCTTTATCCTGGGGATTGGTTTGTTTCTCATTCCAGCTGTATGGATGAGCCTCCATGCAAATGAGGAGTCACTGAAGTGACACTGAAGCATGAGTGTGTGGCTGGGAATGGGAGAAGGCCATCGAGGAGGGTGTTGGAAATGCAAGTTTGTCGTGGCCTGTTGGAGTGTCTAACTGGGCTTTGGAGGGAAACAGTTTGTGGAGAGCAAGCTGCTAGTGAGAGCCATTTCTGTTATTGTTTATGGACTCTCAGCAGCTGAAACAACATTTCAAATCATTCATTAACAGAGAAAATCCTCCAGCTGACAAGTCTTGTGTGCACAGAGTGCACAGTTCCACAAGGACAGCCAAGATATTTTGAAACTAATAAAGCTGCCCTTCAATTTGCAGCTCTTGTGTTGTCAAAACATTGCATTACTTCAGTGCTCTGAGGACAACAGGATCAGTTACAACATTATGCCAAGTGTTCAGTCCCCAGTGTTTTGATGGATAGAAAATATTTCTTTCCATGCTAAGGGCTAAAGTTCAGCAGAACTTCAAGAAAATTGTGGAAAACTTATTATCCTATTCTTCATTTTATTCCGCCCTTTAAAAAAATTAATTTCCTAAGAGAAACACATAACTTTTGCTTTGTTAGCTCTCATAAATCACCTGCTTTTCTGAGTCTGAAATTCCTGACCAGACCATTTTGAATTTTATGAAGTATAGAAGCAAATGCAGTTGTATTTCCTTTCAAATAATCTGACTTGTGCTTGGGCCCTGTCTGCAAATCTTTATTTGTGTTGCATTTTTCATTTACATCTCACAACACCACTGACATGAGGAAAGGTTAGTGCTGTTTTATAGGTGAGGCACTGAATTCTAAAGAATCTTTACACAGTTTGCAGGTAGGTGAATGGCAGAGATACCAGATGAAACTCAGAGCCCTAAACCCCCAGAATCAGTTGTCATAATCTCATTTTAAATATATACCATGCTAAGGCTCAGGGATTCTCTCTACATAATCTATAAGGCTGTATAATCTGTTAATGCCTTGTGATAAAATCTGGGATATTCAAGGAATTTTTCATTACTCCTGTGGTCAGATAAAAATTGGTTTCATTCCTACCTGCTTTTAACAAAGTAGAATGAGTTCAGAAACTGGAGATCCACCTCAGCTGTCAGTTTGCACTCAATCTATCCAGCCCAGCTACAGACACTTGGACAGAATAGAGACATATCCTGGGAGGAGGCCCCAGGATCCTCCAACCCAGGAGGTTTTTGTGCTAACTCAGGTGCTTCTCAATGCTGCAGGCAGAGGACTGGATCAGTGAGCGCATGCAGAAGCTGGAGGATCCCTCCATACAAGACCCCAGCAATCTGCAGGACAAGATGAAGCTGCTGCAGAAACATCAGGTCTTCGAGGCAGAGATCCTAGCAAACGAAGAAATCATCACAGCTGTTAATAAGGTGACCCTCTCACTCTGTTACTGTTTTTACAGATAATTGCTGCTCATCCAAAGACAGACAGATTGATGAAATGTAAGGAATGAGTAGCTTGGCCATCACTTCTTCACCAATTATCCTAGTGGATCAACAAGAACCCAGCTGCTTTGCCATGGAAATGTAATGCTATTAATTTACAGCAGGGAGATACTTTATTTGCTCCATTCAGGGAGCTTCCATCTTTCCTTATAGCCTAAATAGGAAAATATACTCTGACTTCTTCCTTGCTTCCATGGTTACTCCTACAAAAGGCAAATAGGATTTCATGCCCAATTTGTTGGAACTGGGTGAATCATATAGCTAAAGGGCACAATCATCCACAATACTTGGTGCTCCCATTCCATGAATATCTTTCTTGGCAGGCAAATATTCAAATCCCAGTTTTCTATGCTTCTAGATTCCCTCCAGATGCAAGAGCTTTCCAGCTGGATTTATCATTTGGGTGATAAGAATTTACAGCAGTACTTTATTGTTCAGTCCAGGTTAGGAAGGTGAAAGGCTCCTCCTAGGAATGTCATGCAACATGGTAATCCCATTAAAAATTAGTGGCAACTTTAATTTCTAATTTCCTCTTCTGAATGTGAAGAAAGGAGAAGCCCTGATATCAAAAGGCCACCCAAAATCAGGAGAGATCCGTCGCCAAGTCCGCGTGCTTCAGGAGCACTGGGAGAAGTTGAAGAGAGCTGTTGCTGCTCGTGGAAAGATGCTGGAGGACAGTCGAGACTTCCTAGAATTTCTCCAGAAGGTGGACCAGGTGGAAGCCTGGATCAGGGAGAAGGCAAGTGGATTTTAGTATTTAACCCAAGCAGCTCACTAAAGACTTGCTATTTAGCAATGACATTCTGATAAATGTGTCATCTTCCAGGACATTTGCCTAGTGATTCTTTCTGGAAGAATCATGACATGTTCTATAAACAAGGAATGTGAAAGGAATGATTAAATAAATTCTATGGAGTCTGTCCATACCAGAGCCAATTGGGTAGTATTAGCACATCTTCTCATGTAAAGTGTGCACATGAAAAGTTTGTGATTATTTGGGGCCATCTCATGTGTCTCTACTGAGACAGAGAAATGAAAGCAGATTAGAATGGAAGAGACTTGAAGCATTGGGCAGCTGGCCTTCACTCTAATTGTATATCAAATCTGAAAGTTTCTCTTTGTAGGAGTGAAGAATCACTTTTATTCAGAGGTTGTTTCCATAGCCAGTAATAAATAGGAAAGGGAGTTGGGACCAAGTCTCATAAATATCTAAAGATCAGAAGAAACTGTTTCAGAAGCTGTGGGTCAATGATTTATAGACACATCACAGAACTTATTGCATCAGTTAAGCATTGGGAGTAACTGTGTTCTTGTACTCTTCACCTACATATTTGTCTGCTGCTTATTTCCCCAGGAGGTCATGATTAATGTGGGTGATGTGGGGAATGACTATGAGCACTGCCTGCAGCTCAAGAAAAAGCTGAATGAGTTCCGTGGAGCAACATCAGGGGTAAGAGGTGTTTTCCATGCTCACGTCTTGCAGGGCTGCAAGCAGCAGGTAACTTTTCAGTCCAGTTAGCAAACACAGTTCTAGTGCTCTGAGGAGGTGTAAGGCCAAAGTGATAGGAAGCATCACTACCTCAAATGTCATTTAAAAAGACAGAAATTTCTCTTATTATGCCTTCTGCTTTGAAGATGTCTAGGCAGAGCTGTCAGGCACTCATGACACAACATAACATTTCAGACTGCATTAAATGACTGGAAAACTCACTGTGTGAGCCTGACTTTGAACAGATTTTGTTTGGTTCATGCAGTCTGCAAAGTCACAGTGATTTCCACCCAAAAGTGGTTTAGAAATGGTGGTTTCAGCCATGCTTGTTTGAATCTGAGAACTGATCTGGACCTTCCATGAACAAGCCTGTAAAAAAAAAAATACTGTTTTCTCTATTTCTATCCTTTATTTCTCCATTTTCCTCCTCCTGAGGAACAGTTTCATTCTCATATTCCATCCAAATTAAGCATGAAAATGTGGGGGCCTTTGTTTATACAGCACACGTGGTTGCTCATGAATCATAACATTGATAACTAGATGTTCAGTAAAACATCAGTGGTTTATGCTTTGGATAACAGCCATGTGACAAGACAGCTGCACTCTTCACCTTTCAGTGCTGAGATCTCTGTTTCTCTTTCATGGTTCTGAGTCATGCCAGCTGCCTCTCCTGCCCCCAGTGGGATGTCTCAATTTAGACACCAAACCTGGGGAACAGGGTCCTCCTTGTCGTGTGTTCAGCTCCCACCATGAGAGCTGTGAGGCCATAAATTGAGGGGATGCCTTTGCAGGAACCTCCTGTTCTCTCTGCTTGTGTGAACTGCTGCAGATGAGCACTAAGAGATATGTGAGTCACGCAGGAAAGATTACTGTGCTGATTTGCCAGTCTGGAAATTGTGAGAAAGGTCTGGAAAGAGATGGGTTATGAATTTGTGAGTGATGTTTACTCTAATGTAGTCTCCTGATACTCTTTATCCTTTGTTTGCCTGTTATTTTTTTCTTCTTGCTATGGCAGCCCCCATCTTCTACTTTTGTTGCCTAGTAGCAGAAGGAGACAATCCTCTTCTGTGCAGAGTAACAGTGTAGATATGCCTGACACCAGGGGGAAACCCTAGAGCTCCTTATTCCAGAGCCCAGCAGAATTTTGTGACACTGCATTCACAGTGGATTTGGATAGAGAGCCAAATTATTTGGCTTCAGTACCAGGGAATTAGTAAATTGAAGAGACATTCATTTACTCACCAGCTGACTGTGAGCTAAGGCAATGAGCAAGGGCTCTTCTACAGCTTGTACCAGCCAAAAGGATGATTAGTAGGGCAGAAACAACCCAGTGTTCCAGCCAGCATAAGCCTCTGAACAGGAAAGTTTTTCCATAAACTAAGGTGGATCTTCTATGTGCCACTCTTGAAACTCTTGGCCCGAGACAGTATCAGCTTGTAGCCACTGCTCCTGTAACTCTCTGAGCATGACTCCTGCAGATAAAGAGCTGGGACAGTTGTGCAGTTGTGCCCTGATAGCTGATGCTCAGTTATGCTGGGCTTCCTAGGGAGATACAAACAGAAGGAGGCTGCTTCTGGCACCAGCTTCTGGCACCCTGTGTGATCCATCCAGTCTGGGTTTTCCCACTTGAAAAATCTGAGATCAGGGTAGGGAGCAATCCTCCTGCATTGATGGCTGCCAAACTTTCTATTCATTGTGCTGCTATTATTTCCCAGGCTGTAGGTTTTCTGAAGAATATCTGACTGTCTGCTGGTTTCTCCAGTTTACTTTATGGCCATACATAATAGGAAAGCACATGTGGAAGCACACATATTGGTATGGATGCAGCATAAACAAAACACGCAGTGCAGTGAACACTTACATTAACAGTGGGCTGGCATCTTGCAGCTGTGCTTCTTTACACAAGTGATTGTCTCCCTGCTAAACTTGTGATTTATTTGTCCCAGAAAAATAAAGAATGTTTTTGAATCTTGGAGCAATGCTCAGCATTGGCCATTTGTAGTGCTCCAAAATAAAAATTATCCTACTGTACTCTAGAATAATATCTGCAGTGTGCAAATATTATCCATTCTATGGTATGTGCATGGGAAGCAAGTCTCCTAGAAGACTTAGCCTTAGAAGAAAACACAGTGGCATAAGTTGTCTGGGCTTCTCAAGGCTGCATGGATTTTGAGCCTGTTGTCTACAGTAGAGAAGGCATTCTGGGGCAGGAGCTCACCTAGGTAAAACAGCCAGTAGGCCCAGGAGCCCATCTGTCTGAGAGAGGAGCAATCTGCCACACATCAGCTCTTCCACAGCAGCAACTGTGTCTGTGTTTCTTCACCAAATGAACCCCTGCTGGAATATCTGCCTCAGAAATGAGGGTCTGAGGGCCCTCACCTAGACCAAGGTCATTGCTGCATCTGGAGCCATTAATGTTCTTTCTTGCTTTTGCTGTCTAATGATCAGGCACACGGTAACACCAGCAGCTGTAGCAGAGCAAACTCCGTGTGCCTGAAATGTTAGTGGGGTAAAACCCTTTCTTGTTGCTGCTTGTGTTGATTTTCACGTCTCAGTGGAAAACTGAGTCAGTAGCCCTTTGAACTTGTACCTTTGTTCCCTTTGTCACTGTACAGGAGTCAACAGTGGACGATGCTCACATCAGGGCTATCAATGCCCTGGCCATGAAACTGGAGAGACAGAACAAGGAAGAAACAAAGACGATCTACGGGCGCCGAAAGCAGCTCAATGAGAAGTGAGTATGCTTCCAAATGACCCCTGTAAAGCAAAAACAAGAGGGGAAAATTCAGTCTTCAGCTGAATTGGAGCATTTGTTCCCTCCTTTTATACTACAGCTACCAAATATCAGACACTGGAGTTGTCTTTCCAGACTCCCAAGCAGGTAGCTTGGAAGGATTTTTAATCCAGGAGTGCCAAAGTCATGCTTCTGGCCTTGGAGTCAAATACTCTGTTTCTCATCACTTGGCACACAAGATTCATGAAGCTTAGACACTTCCACCTATTCACACCGTTGTCCTGGTGAATTGCCTTGTGCTTTTCCTGCTCCACAGCCCCCTGTCTAGGAAACACAAGCAGGAAGGTATTGATTGTGAAATTGTTGAGAGTTTAAGGAAAGTGGATCAGTACTTTTTAGCTTTTATCCCCATGCCATCCTAAAGACATGGAATAAATTCAGCCAGATAGTCTTCTCAGGCTAATGCTTTATCCCTGTGATGAGCCCCCTGTTATGGAAAATTGGGAGATCAATACATGAGGGAGTTCAGAAGACTTGTGGTTTTGTTTAAATATGAACATCACAAAGCTCAGATGTGGAAATCCTTACCTCTGAAATACATCTCTAAAATATTATTTCCAATTAAAGGTGGAACAGTTTTCATGGTAACCTGAATGCATACAGGAAGAAGTTAGAGGGAGCCCTAGAGATTCATGCCTTAATCAGAGAAATAGATGACATCACAGAAAGAATTACTGAGAAGGTAAGTTTGCCAATTTTGATTAATTTAAATGGAAAAGTGCTCTATCAGTCTTATTCATTCAGAAAATAGAGGCCAAAATGCTGATCCTGAGTTATAATTTTGATATTAACGAAAAAAAAGGCTATATAAACACCAATTATTTCATCAATGGAAGTAATTATATTTGTTTAACTACAAGTCAATAGGCAAGTGGTACTACTTAAGGTTACAAGACTTGTGGCTTGATATTTTTATAACAACTTTTAAAATCTATTTCTTCCTTTTATGGGATTTCATCTCAGAATCCCAATGATAAATTTTATTTTTTTATATTTTCATATAACACATTTTTACATTTTTTATATAACACACCTGAATTTCTGTGCAACAATTTATTGGGAAATATTTTTCTGGTTTGGTATATAGAAAAAAAAAAACCAAAAAACAGAAAGGAAAGATTGAGAAATGCAAGGAGGCTTGCCTGTCTTTGTTCTAAGTGTGAAAGGCCAGAGGCACCTTTAGCAGGATTATGAGTGTTCAGAAGAGATGTGGATTCTTGTTTTATCTCTGTAAGGAGAGCAGACAATGTGCTCTATTGCTATTTAAAGAGACAATAAGAACGTTTGAATGGCAATGCAAAGAGGTGAAGGAGGAGGCTTTTTGAAATAAGATTCAGATCCTTTTGTCTGGTGGTATCTTCACCATTTTCACATCCCACTGCCCTCTCCAGAGTGTATTGATACAAGCACTGGATTATGGAAAAGATGTGGAAAGTGTGGAAAACCTGATTCGAAGACATGAAGAAATGGAGAGAGAAATCAGTGTTATTAAGTCCAAAATGGAGGTAAGAAGTAGGGAAGTACAAAGGATACTGAAAAATTTTCACTTTTTTTTCTTGAAAATATGGTGTTAAAATCATTGTTACTCTTCAGATTGATTCACAGGAATTTTCAGCAATGCAAGTGCAGCATAAATTTCTTCTCATGAAAATATTGTGTTGCTTAACCCTACTTTAGCTTATCAAATATTATTTTTCCTGATGCAAAAAATCTGAGAAGAAAGGTCCCTTTTTATCGTCTGGGTCTCTGGCCCTCAGCTACAAAGCAGATCAGACTGTCCTATACATTTTGGAAAGCATGGACTCTATCTTTCCCCCAGTTCCTGTACTCAGCTGAACCAATGTCACAATCCATTTCTGTTCAGGACTTAAATGTAAACCCCATACTGCACGTAGTTTCCTGACACAGACATCCAACACAGAAATTCTAGGTTATAATTGCCTGCCTGATCCAGTCTGGCTTTTGTAAAGTCTGGTCATTTTGCATCATCTAGGACTAAATTAAATTGAGCATTAAATATGGGTCTAAGGTCCTTTATATTTATATATTTTTACTAAAAAGAAATGTATCCTGTTGAACAGTAGTAGAAATCCAATGACAACCTCTCACATTTTTTCACTCTTGGCCCTTTCATATAGAAAATACTAAAAACTTTTTCTTTACAAAGCCTGGCATATCTTCTGTTCTGCATAATTAAAATTCTTCATTTTCATCAACTTGATGGAATTTTACCAGAAAGTTTTCAACTTTAAACCTGAGTTGATGGGCGTCCATCAGACTTCTAATAAAAGTTAGAATTAGCACTTCTTTTTCCAAGCAGTTTGTTTATATTCTGCAAAACTGTTTTCTACATTGTAAATTAACTTTTGTTCATACAAAGCAATGCCAGCACATGGATGTTTGCTCACAAATGTGTGTGTATTATTTTTTGCACATGGTATATCCTTTTGTATATTTTGTTCCTGTAATTTAATTACATGCCTTTGAGAGCTGGGGTCTTAAAATGAGCTATTTTTCCTGAAAGGCAAACTCAGGAATGAATATAAGTATATGGTATAAATTTGCTCCACTATAAATCTCTTCCCAGCCACTGGAACTGGAATCTTTCCGTCTCTCCACAAGGAATCCATCCATAAATGACAAACTGACTATGAAGCAGCAGGAGATGAAAAACAACTGGCTCCGACTCCAGGGACAGGCTAAACAAAGGTGAAGACTTAGAGTTGTTTGAATATCTCTCAGCAGGAGCAAAGCTGCTCCCTGGGGTCTAAACCCTACTTGCCAGAGGTCTTTTAAAGGTTTTTAAAGGATTTTTTACAAGTTTTACATAGGCAGCTAAGACACCTGAATTGGAAAATGTGTGACTTGATACACAAGAAGTTCCACTGATGTGACTTTGGGAAAACTAATGCAATGTTTTTGTGGTTTACCCCATTAAATAATGTTACTAAAATGCCTCTAGACTATCAAATTAAATCTAACATAAAGCCTTTGTGAAAGACTTATTTTTGGAGGGTTCTTGAAGATGATTTTTTTTCTCAAATCTTTCCAAAACAAGAAAGGCTTAATCCTGATCTGTAATCATTGATGTAAGCAACAGCTATGAAGGCATTTTCACCTTTCTTGTGCTGATGAACTGATGTGAAAATATTAGTAAATATGTTGTCTCCAAGGCAGTGTGCATCTCCTGTGGTTTTGGGTAACATGAGGAACTCTTAGGAACTGTAAGGGAAAGCTTACAGTTAATTAATTTCATTTGGCTTCTGTTAAGATACTTTCCTCTGCAAATGGGGAGGGAGAGGCAACGAGATAATCCTGTGTCAGATGATGCTGAACTGCACCTTGTGTGGCAGGAAGGAGAAGCTGGCAGCCTCATACCAGTTGCAGAAATTTAACTTGGAGATGAAGGAGATGCTAGACTGGGCCCAAAACACCAGAGCTTTAATGGAAGCAGGGGGGCTGCCTAAAAGCGCGAATGAAGCCGAAAGCATGATAGAGGAGCATCAGGAGAGAAAGGCAAGTATCTTCCGTGGCTCCAGTTGCACATCCTGGGAATCTTTCTATATGCATAGCATGCTGCTGTCAATAACATGGTAAAAAAACTGTTTTCAGTACCAGGCTGGGGACAGGAGTCACCTGCATAGTGACAGAACTGTCCCTGGGCTGTTTGGCAGCTTGTGTCTTTGCAGAAAGGCTCGGAAGCCCCATGAGCTCTCACCTCTACTGCTGTCCAAGCCTGATGGTGAACAACAGGTTCAGTCTCACATCATACTCACTGCTCATCTCCTTATTTGTATTGCTAAAGAAGTTAATGCCAGTTAATCCTTGCTTCGAGCTAGATTTTTTCATGTGAACTTAATTTACGTGAGAAGAAAATAAAATCAGCAGTTTATTTCACACAGCAAAGCAAATTACCAATGAAAGGTGCTACACATTTACTTCTGAAACACTTCATATCCCAGTAATAATTACCTTACTTATGTTTTGGTGGCTAATTTGGCTAATACTTTTGGTTTCTTTTCTGAAAGGAGTGAAAGTTTAATTAACATTAGAAAAAGAGTGAATATTTTACTTTTTCCCAAGAATCATAGCTATCTTTCAGCTGTTGTCCTACATTCTCTTTGTAATTACTCTACTTCTTCTAAAGATCCTGTTCACAGAATAATCACTGAATCCCAGTGTTTTGTGAGTCCCATTATTAACACAAACAATTTGTAGATTCTGATTGATTTTCTGTACCTGGATTTAGTGTGAAGTACCTGAAATCCCCTTCTTCTTTAGAGTCATCCATTTTAACAATGCTTTCTCCTATCACTTAACAATGTTTTTGCTAATAATTCTTTGTCATATTAAAAATGTCACAAACCACTGATGTAGTGTTCACCACATGTAAATGGTGCCAAGATCTAAGTCTTTAATATCTGTTAGTTAAAGAGCCCAAACAGGTCTAAGGAGTCACAGAGAAAAGGAGGAATTCAGGCATTATGTTCTTATGCTGGCTAAACTAAAATTACAGACAAGGCAAGAAGGAGGGGTTTTTCATTCTGGTTAGTGGCTCATACCAAAGTCCTTAGGAGAAACTGGAGTTGAACAATATGCTCATGTGAATTTCAAAAAATTTTGAATTACGATTTTATAGCTGTGTTATCTATGAATGGGCAACACCACCACCCCAAAAATCTCAAAAAGCAACAGTTCTAATTTCAGAATTTAATAGTACGTGGCATAGTGTTTAAGGTAGTTTATGAGTTAATACATGGTATTATTTCATTCCATAGTTATTTTCATTTTCAAATTGCTTGCATTAGAAATTCCACATTCAGTTTGCAGGGATCATAATTGCTTTTTGTGCTTTCACCTTCAGGATTCAGTGTAGGGGTATAATTCATTCCTCAGACCAGGTGCAAAAGTTGAATGTGCTTCATTTTAACCACACAAAATGAAATAAAGCCATGTCTTTAACGTAAAAATCCGATGCAAACTTCTTTGTTGGGAGAGGAAAAGTTCTAGGCACTGTTTCTTAAAAGCACCACTTTTATGTAGGTAGACTGGGGGATGATATTATGGATGTTTGAAATTGTGTTCATTTATATTTCAGCATTTTCTAATCTGTTTCTAACTAAATCTCAATTCTCATTTGTGGGAAAACAGTTGTTCCTGGACCAATAATGTCATTTAATTTTTACTTTTACTCTCTCTTAGGCAATTCTATGCCCTTCCAGTAACATAGCTCAAAGATTAATGATTTTCCATGCAAATATTAGTGCTGGAAAGTTACAGCCCAAGCTCTTCCCCTCAAGGCTTGTATTCTGAATAACTGGCTTTTCATAAACCCTTGACATCAACCTTAATAATGTATTTTAGGAGGAGATTGAAGCCCGAGTGGAAAGGTTCAATGCTCTCAGTGACTTTGGTAAAGAACTTGGCAACTCAGGTCACTATGCAACCCCTGAGATTCGCCAGTCCCTCTCCAGACTGCAGCAAGCCTGGTCTGAACTGATCCAAGCATGGAAAGAGCAATATATTAAATTGTTTCAGGCACAAGATTTGCAGGTGAGTAAAATGACATTCAAGAGAGGATGCACACGCCACTGACAGTTTTTCTTGATATAAACAGCAAATTTATGAGATGGTAGGATGAAAGATGTGCTAATAATACCCAGTGTTTCATCTATATTTCAGTGGTTTCTGGAGGGCAGGCTCAGGGCCAAGCACATTCAGTGGTGACAGGACTTTGAAAAATTTTACCTCTACAAATCATAGTACTTTCTGTGGAAACTTTCTAATATGTTTTTCAAAGACTGTAAAACTTAGCAAATTTTGGTCAAACTCTCATACATCTGGAAAAAGACACATACTTATAACATGACATCACTATTCTTCCAAATTCTAAAACCTGCCCAAAAAGACATGGAGCCAGACAAGTATTTTTTTAAAAACTGAAGAAAAATCTAGCATGGATAGAATAATGTATTTTTTCCTGGCTTTTTTTTCTTATAAAATAACTATTTTGGCTGCAGTTTTCCAGAAATACTTCTCTGCAACAGTCACCTCACTTTAAAAATTTCTGGTCAAACAGAGATTCTGCAATGAAGAATGTATTTTAAAGTGTTTTCAATAAGAGCTGGGCTACTAATCCCATCTAAAATCATCACATATATAAGAACTTAAATCTTATTGTTTCAATGCTTTTTCATGTATTAATTATATATTAATTTTTGAAATTACCCCAAAAGTTTGTTTTTTTCAGTGTACTCAGCTGAAGTCAGGTTAGCTTCTGCTTTACAGCATTCCAGCATGTTGTCCTGTTTGTGACTGTTGGGTTTTTCCCTCCACAGAAATTCTATGGCTACGTGGAACAGATTGAGAGCTGGCTCAGCAGCAAAGAGGCTTTCCTAGCTAACGAGGACTTGGGGGTATGTGCTCTGAGAAATTACAATTTTCTCTGCAGTCAGTCTGGAGGAGAGGAGCCTGATGGGCTCTGAATCCTCCTGTGCTCTTTCTCCTTCTGAAGTTTCTGCTCTGCCCTGCTGGTGGTTTTGGATCAGATTTCTTTTCTTGGTACTTTACAGAGGATGGGAATCTCAGCCCTAAGAGAAATGGAACAATCCAACTGCTCTGAGTATGGCAGGGAAATGAGACTGCATAGAAGCACAGAATTCTAGAATGGTTTGGGTTGGAAGGGACCCAAAAGACCACCCATTTCCAACCCTCTGCTATAGGTGGGGACACCTCCCAGCAGCCAGGTTGTTCAATGCCCCATTCAGCCAGGCTTGTCTTCTCTGACCCAGATACATTTGCCAGCAGAGTGCAAGTCATCACTGCTGTCACTGCTGGCATACCCAGAGTAGCTTTAAATTACCTACCACAGGTATCAGTAATGCTGCAATGTCTGAAACTGCAGACTGGTGCATGGGCTGCAAAAGCTGTTCAGGATGCTGGATATACATTCTGGCACTTGGCTCACCCTACACCTTGTATAGGCAGTGCTACTAAATTAGTTGCCTCTGTGGGGGCTACAAAAACATCTCAGAATTCAGTGTATTTGCAGTCGCTTCATTACAGTATATGAGACTTAGAAGGAGTCATCCAGTCATATTTAGCTCAGCAATGTGCAGAAAATGCTCTGTGAGTAATTTCCCATCCAATGACTCATGTAAGCACCCAGAAGTTTGGTGGTTTTTTTCTGACCCATTTGATGTGAGCTTATTGCTTCCTTTAGAATAGTGGAGAAGCAGAGTTTACTGGGATAACAACATTTTGACACCACTGGTTCTATAATTAAAGTGCAGAGGGGTGCTGAAAGGAGAACTCTGAGTCATTAATCTTGGGATTCACAAACATTACGAGAAGCGTTTCTCTGAAGATTAACTGTAATGTCAGACTCCAATCCTCAAATTCAAATCTGGATCTGAGTTCCTCCAAATTCCATGAGTTGAAACTGAGACTCTAATTTTAACCTATTTCTGTGACATATTTGTTCACTTAACTCTGATTTCAGTTTGGCATCCCACGTTTGCTTTCAACATGGCATCTGTCTTGAGACTGATTTAAAATTAGGGGCTGATGTTTCAATTCCTGAGAAGTTATGTGTCCTAAGCAGCACAACACTATGCACGAGAAGCTGAGCACCCAGCATTGAAATAATGGCCTCAGACCTTGCATGGAACATTATTTGGGTGCCAAGAGTCAGATCAATGCAAATCAATTCCAAGGAACAATATATTTTCTTGACAAGTAGTTTGGAAATCTGGGGTAAATGCCATTTACCTTCTGGATAACCAGTGTTTTGGATGGAAAAACTCTGACTGAAAGCAGCTTCCCTTTGTTGAATTCTATCCAGGACTCAGTGTCTAGTGTGGAGAGCCTGCAGCGGAAACACACACAGTTTGAAAAAGCCCTGGAAGCTCAGATGGAGAAAATCCATGAGATGGCTTCATTTGCTCAGCAGCTAACACAGAACAAGCATTATGACTCAGAAAATATCAGCAGCAGATGCCAGGCTGTTCTGAGGAGGTGAAGTCAAATCCTTCCCATGTCAGCCACCAATCTCTTCTGCAATGAGACCCTTCTCCTGTGATCATTATCTTTAAATGATTTAAGAGAACTATAAGCTGGTTTGCATTTGCCCAACTTCATGCTTTGCAATGGGGTCTTCCCAAATTGGCTGCATTTCATTAGTAGGCTTCCAAAATGCAATTGAGTGGAGGGGGAGCAGGATTCAGAAAAAAGCAGTTTCTCTCTAATTCTGTATTCTGGCCTGGCCTTGGGACAGTGCTGCAAACAGAATGCCTCCCATGCCATTAAATACTTTCTTATCATTAAATACCATCAAGAAAGGTCATTTCCCAGACAACTGCTTTTCTCTCCTCTAATGGGGTTGATCTTTAAGCCCCACTTAAATGATCCATTAGGGCATTTGCTAATTTTCTGATCAGATCTTGTCCTCTCGTGTGAATTACTTTATTGCTACTATCAATTTGCGTATTGTTCATCTTAAACAAGGGCTGAAGTAAAAGCAGTTGTATTCACTGCTGTGGCAGATGAAAAGAGCTACATAAAAGTTATGAAAAGATTCTGGAGGTCCCTTTTGATTCAAGTGAACATATTGATTTGTTAATGTTGTCTAATTTGATATGATTTATTAATATCTCACATCTGCATTAACACAAATAAAGTGCTGCAGGTCCAAAAACTGGGGGAAAAAAATTAAAGGATGGTGTAGCTTTAGTTTATCCATGACAAACACCATCATATTTGCAGGATTTCCACATAAGAAACGTGCTGAGTTTGTGTTCTCTTGAACCCTGAAAGGCAATAATGGTGATTTCTAGAGGCAGGTACTATATACACAGAATTTGTGGGTAGTTTAAACATATCTCTCGGCTCTCAGTCTTTCCTACAGTGTCCTGGGCATCTTCTCTGACAGCCCAGATCAAGGGAATCTGCATATCATGGACATTTCCCTCCTAGGGAAAGGAGGATTTATCATGTGTGTTTTAGAGGTGAAATTTGAAAACCCTTATCTATCTAATTCACTCTGTGACTTTTACCTCACACATCTGCCTTCACTCAGAAAACAGAGACTGCTGGAGAATGCTGCTGCTCGCAGACATTTGCTTGAGGAATCAAGGCTCCTGCAGAAGTTCCTGAAGAACTCTTTTGAGGTACAATTACACAGGATTCATAGCATTCTGGTTTCTTAAAACATGCTGTGCTGCATAGATATGGACGCTCAGACAGATTTACTGTGAGGAAAATCAAGGAACTGAGCCTGGAATGAGATAATATTGGGAAAGATGAGGATAAGAATGAAGGGATATTTTTTAATCTTCCCTCTAGTCTAGTGTAGTATATGAATGATATACTGTACATTGGACAACAGCAAAATGCAGAAGAAATAAATGCATTAAAAGGGAATGTGGCACCATTAAAAAAAAAAAAAAACAAAACATAAGAAGAAAAAAATTAGTTCTTTTTTGGTGAGATTCTGAGAATGGATTAGAAATAGGGGGATCACTGTCTATGCTCCCCCATGCACACGTGTGCCCATGCATTTTCTCACTGCATGGGGGCTGTCTAATGGAAACAGCTCCCTTCCCAGACAACAGTGCTAGTAAACAAACACATTGGAGTGATCTCATGAAGGGCAGGAGAAGCTATGGGAAGCAGAACCTCAGAAGGACAACTCATTTCAGTCTCCACTCACCAGTTCCTTGTTTTATACCTATAAGAGGAGAGCCTGGCAGGCTGGAGCTGAAGAAACTGAAGAAACACTGAAGATTTTGTTTACTTCTGTTCTTCCCTTCCCACAGGTGGCTGCCTGGATTAACGAGAAGAATAGCATTGCCCAGGACGATAGCTGGAAGGATCCAAGCAATCTGCAGACCAAACTGCAGAGGCACCAGGCTTTCCAAGCAGAGATCATGGCCAATAGAAACCGTTTGGACTCCATCAAATCAGTGAGAGAAGTGGGGTTTTGGGCCAGGGTGGGAAACTGGCATGAAAGACTCTGCAGACAGTGTGAGTCACAGTGATCTCAGCCAAGGGAGGGGGAGTCACTGTCCTCTCACTGGTGTTGTCCATGTTGTCTCTGAGTACACTGAGAAGCTTCTTCTTTTAGTCCATCAAAAATTTTCTGTGTCCATCTCTTTCTTCACTCTCTCTCTCTCTTGCTATCTAGTGTGACCTTGCTATGCACATTCACTGTGCATGCAATGGGAACAGATGGGGGCCTGCAATAAAAGATTGAATCCACTCTCTGGGTGAGTGCCACTTTAGAGCTATCCTTGTTTATTTCCAGCAGAGAACCTATCTGATTGGATGTACAGCCCTGACAAGACATATAAGATGTATCCAACAAAAAGGATAGAGTTTTCCAGTGCTTCCTTTGCAGAGACACGTTAGTAGGCGAGATATGAAGGAAACCTGACAAGACTTGTCAGATATTTGGCAGAAGCTGTGATCAGATGATAAGTTTGGAAGGACAGACTGTAACATGTTTATTAATTTTATTTTCAGCACTGTCCTTACTAGATGTATTCTGCAATAGATTACCACATTAAAAGTAGATTGCCCCCTCCAGATTCACCTGCATCTTAGAAACACCTCTCCTTTTCTTTTTTCCTTTTTCTTTTCCTTTCCCTTCTTTTCTTTTTCAATCCTCCTGTTTGTAGACACAACAAGATGGGGGTTAAAGGGTGGAGCTACAATCCTTGGTAAAATTATCTGGTTTTAAAGACTTGTTTGCAGAATCTCTTTCACATTATTTCATGGTGCCCTGCCTTCTTTGCTGGGAATAGTCCTGGTAGTTGCTCTTTGGAACACCTACTGACCTGGTATAGCACCTTTCACTTGCTGTAGCTCTTTCTTCCCATGCTGTGCAGTTTCTGGCCTAATTTCAGTAAGCCTTTTGTCTTTATTAGGTTTTTCTCTGTCTCTGCAATCCCTCCACCCATTATGTCAGGAGGTGAAGGTTGCAGCTGGCCCTTTACATAAGAGAGCTGGTAGACTTTGATTATGAAGGCAAAAGTGATATATTCTGGTGCAAGGAGGAATATGTTGCCTGTTCCTTCTGACATAGGAAGGGGAGAAGATGCTCCATGAAAGGCACTATGCCCCAGAAGCCATTCAGTCCAGACTACAAGAAATGGAAGAGCTATGGGAGGAACTGCTAGCAAGTTGCCAGGATAAATGGAACAAACTGCAGGATGCTTACAAGGTAATGCCAGTGATTACAGGGATGCCAGTGGCTGGATCTTGGTATCTTATCCAGAGATAGCACAGCTGCCCTGCTACATGTCTCATCTACAAGTGTGTCACTTGATACAAGCCAGCCTGGTTCCTCAAGACCATTATTGCAAAGAATCTACTAAGTGTGGACTGACTGGAATTGGCAGGATAATTGGAGATCCCTGTGGAGGGAAGAGGATTTGTAGGCTGGACTCTATTCTGCTTTCTGCTGCTGGTTTAGATCCAGACTCCAGAAAGAGTTACTGAGGAAAAATATGTTTACTCATATGTGTCAACTCTGCATCTGTGTCAGGGGCCTCTTTTCTCCAGCACATTGAGAAAGAAACCTACAGCTGCTTTTCATTCTTCTAGCTCCAGGCACATGAATTCTCATGACTGTGAGTTAGGCTTGCTTGGGCTATCAGAAAATCTGTGGTTACAAAACAGAGCTCTCCCCTTAAATGTTCTTTTTTTAAGATGCTATGTCCACAATCTGCATTTGTGCAACACAAGTAAGATAAGCTATTGATGTTTAATGCATCTGTTCTTGTCTTCACCACGACTGAATTCTCTTCTTCATTTGCACCACCACACAGGGTATGGGAAAAGTTCACTGAGCAGTGGGAAAGTGCTCCATGTTTGTGTGCAATCTTTACTGAAGATGACTGAGATTTTTACATCACATTATCTGTCTTAAAGGTTTAAATTATTTTTTCCTCTTGCGTGTTCTCAGGGTCTCCATTTTCAGCGAAATGTAGAGGATACAGAGAAGTGGTTGGAAGGTGTGGAAAATGACCTGAAAGCACCATACAATGACAACGATCTGGTGGTTTTGAACAGTCATCTGAAGAAACAAGAGGAACTAGAGGAAGACATTGCTGCCCACAGGGACCGGCTCCAAGAGCTTGTGGTCACAGCTCAGCAATTCCAGAAGGAGAAACATTTCCTTGCTGATGAACTAGAAGAGAAAGTGGATGAACTGGTGCAGAGGTGTGTGAGTGCCTGGCCTGTCTTCTGCCAGGTTTTTCTTCCTTGAATATTCTTTTTCCTTTCCTTCTCTACACTGTTCTGAAATGAGTGTTTTGCATTCGTTCCTTATGAATCTGTAGTCCTCACTGGGTTATCTTTAAAATGTGCAGATACAAAAAGCTGCGTGATCCTCTGCAGGAGAGGCGGGGAAGCCTGGAGGCAAGCAGACTTCAGTACCAGTTCTTCCGAGATGTTGATGAGGAGTTGGCTTGGGTTCGTGAGAAGCTCCCCATGGCTTCCTCCAAGGATTATGGCCAATCCCTGGCAGCCATTCAGAGCCTACAAGAAAAGCATCAGGTAGTGTTATGTGAGAACCATTCACAGTCTTTAGCATCAAATAGAGAACATTGAACTCAATTTGCCTCTAGCAAAGTTCTTCTGCTGTGCTTTGGCTAACAGGAGTCAGGAATCACTTTAAGCCTTTTCTTTTTCAAGGATATGTCCATGACTTGGCAACATGCAGGATGCCATCCTGGTTATCATTGCAGTGGTGCAAGTACCACACCACAGGCCCTCTGTGGATATGCTGGCTCTTTCATTGATCTGAGTTCAAACCCTGGCCTTTTCACACATAATAGATTTTACAAACTTGTGCATATTTTCATAGGTTCTTTGGTCCTAACAAAATACTTTCAAGCTCTGTACATCCAAGAAAGTTCATTGCTCAGATGTCTCAGGTTGAGCTCTCAGGAAAACATTTTTCCCCAGAATTTCTTCTGCTCTGATGGGAGGGAGTTAGCAGGGAATTATTATGCTAGCTGACCTTCACTCCAGTGGTAGCTTTCAAGACAACTGCTGAAATATTTCACAAGGTTCAGAGGGCCATCAGACAAATCAGTGCCTGGAATACTGTCATCTCAAATACCAATAAATACCTTCCTGATAGCTCTTTAATAAGGAGCACTGTCTCTTTGCAAACACAAGGTGGAAGAAAAAATATTCCTCCTAAGATTTTCCAATGGCTCTTGGTATTTAATAATAATATTAGCATATGACATCCCATTGAAGTGCCATGTCAATGCCTTTTGGAGAAATCTGTGCAAGCTGCATTAGGATTGGGAAAGACAAGAGATCCTATAAATTGTCAATGTGTGTGATACACACAGCCAGAAAGAGAGAAAGCCCAAGTATCTGGTGCAATCATTGTGAAACAGTAAGAATGAAAAGCTTGCTTCATCATGATTAATAGCATAAATGTTGTTTTGTGTGCAATTACTCCTAAAAGTTATGAGCTCATTGGCACGGTAAGAAAGTAATTAAGTTCACAGAAGAAAAGAATGCTTGAGCTGAATTAATCTGTGAAAGTGTTTCACATAACTGAAGGAACAGAGGAGATACTGCTTTAGGCTATGATTATTTTTTGTTAATTGGCTAAGTCTTAAAATGTTTCAACTAACTGTGAGAGTGGGAGATATATACCATAAAATCAGTGCATAATAAAATTCTCTGACATTTTACTTACTATTCTTCTGGAAACAGGATTAAAATATAAGCTTTTAACTCTCAACATGTTATTAGCTACAGCCTCTGCACTTTCTATTTAATGTTGGCGTACAAGCAAGAAAATGTCAGAATTAACATAAGTCAAGAATTGAATATACTGTTAGTTCCACCTCTATTGTTTGTCCTAATGAGCCAGATTTGCAAAACTCAGTCCTTGGTTTGTTACCACAAAAGAGATTGTGAGTGAACTGTATTAACCTTCTTCCTAGGGAAGAAAAAAAAAAAAAAAAAAAAGCTGCCTTGCAAAACAGCATTTAAACACAAATATATTATGCCTTCAAGCAGCTGCTTGGCTTGGAACAGATACGGTGTTGCTTTTCAACAACATGAAATCAATAGGGGGAAGTTAAAGGCAAGATTAGAATCAGAGCTTTTTCCAGCCAAGTTTGACACTTGAGTTGAAAAAGCAGCTTCTCTCCTCATAGAGGACATCTCTTCTAAATTAACAGAGCGCTGCAGTCTAACTCTGAACCTGCTTATTCATAGCTGTGAAATTAAACAGAACAATGGTAAAATTGGGGGGCTTGTTTGTGCTCAGGGTTCTCAGGCACAGTCAGCCAAAGAACGCATGTGTGCTCACAGAAAAATCACAGCAGAGGCCTTGCCTACCCAGGGGAGGTATGGAGGGATGCAGGCAGTGTTCAAATCTACCAGTCTTCCAAAATTAATTTCAAGTAAAGCCCTTGAGAATTGGTTTGAGATGGTTTTCTTCTCTCCTTGCCCTGTTGGCTGCCTGGCACTGGTGTACCCACAGCGTTGCCAATGGCTGCTATGCCAAGATGCATCTTGTACAAAAGCATTGGCAAGTGATAAATAATAATGTGCAGGCAAATTGGTCATTCTTCTCTAGACATGTTTTAATTCAAGAAATGCCACATAATGGAATGGAACTGGGTATATTTCAGTGGAATCTACAAATAAGAGGTTTGTGATTAGAACCTTTTCCCTCCATACTCTGAGGCAGATATACATCAAAGTTCAAACTTCATGGCTAAATTTGATTTCTTTGATCACTGCTTCACCCCAAAAAAAAGTCCTCCACTCCACTTCAAGCATGCACTCAGACTTTGTACCTCTGACCTACCTTTGTGAATAGAAAACAAATTTATAAAGGAATTGCATGACTACATTTTATGGAATAAAAATTTTATAACTTCAATTTTTGGTCTATAATTTTACACATTACTCTTTCCAGAACCTGGAGAATGAGATAAACAGTCGAGATGCTTTGACCAAAGCAGTGATCAGTGCAGGACAGAAACTGGTAAGGGGAGGCCACTCAGCCTCTCGCAAGATTGTAGAGCATCTGAAGGAGCTTGAGACTTCTGTGGAGACCTTGAAGGCAGAGGCTCAGGAGAGGAGACAGAGGCTTATGCAGTCCTATGAGGCCCATCTCTTCCTGAATGAGGTAAGGATGGCTCCTGAGAGATTCATTTTGGCTTTTCTTAAAACAACTGGCACCTGTATTGTTGAATGGATGTAAGTGCTGAGAAAGGAGCAGAATTCACACTGCCCTGATTTTTCATCTCTGGTAAATAAGGATACAGTGGAGAAACGACAGTTATCTTCCCAACAAATGGCAGTAACATGTAACTGCAATTCCTGGATTCTGGGTGCATGTGTTGGAACAGTGTCTGCTGGATTTGCATTAGAGGAACACATCTGAGGTGCTCTCTGTTCTCACTGATGTGTCAGTGCACCACTGCTTTCAGTTTTCTGGTCTTGCCCTAAATCAAGCTGCTTTAAGGCTCATCTCTGTATTTTATACAGCTGCTGGAGGTGGAGGCATGGCTGGCAGAGAGGAGTTTCATTCTGGAGACCTCTGATTACGGGAAGAATGAAGAATCCACACAAGTTTTACTTCGCAAACTTGAAGCTACCAAACTGGACATGGATAGTTTCGGGCTGCGGATTGAGAAAGTACAAGAGACAGGTGCCAGCTTAATCAACAAAGACAGTCCAGAGAGGTAGGAAAGCACAAACAGCTTTCTCCTCCAGGTCTGACAGAAATGCCCAGAGAAGGCAAATAAAGAAAATTTCAACTATGTTTGATGGCTCATTCAGAAATAAGATTTCAGGGATCATCCATCCCTCCATCATCATCATCACACATACTGAGTTCCCCAAAAGCTTGATGATTGTTTTAATGTTTTCATGAGAATTTTTTTAATTTTTTTTTTTTTTTTACAACAGACCAATTAATGCAGATCAGCTTCTTTGTCCATTTTCTACTCCCAGGAACTGTCATCTAGTGCTAATTTACCACAAATGTTCAAAAACCACTGTGCTTGGGAAAGGAAATGAACATTCCTGACAGTTCACTGTTTTTCATTGAAAGTTTGTTTTTATATCTGGGGAGGAGGATAGGAAAAGAGCAGCCATTTGTCTGATTTACTTTAATTTCCTGAGCTAGCTGGCTTTAATGGCACAGCATAACTCACTCCATGATGTTATCTGGTTTATTCCGTGTTTTAAAGGTGTTGTAAATTAAACCTGTCAGAAAAAAACAGTGTTTAAAAAGAACCATAAAGCAAAGACATACTTTCTGCCTCTTATTCTTTGCAGTTCAGTAATACTTTCAAAGCTCCAGGGGATCCTAGCAGACTATCAGTCTCTCCTACAGAAGTCTGACACCCAGAGAAAACGCCTGCAAGAACAATTCCAGCTCTATCAGTTTGAAAGAGAATTCCAGCTGGTAGATGCGTGGCTTTCCAGTAAACTGTCTGTAGCAGAGTCCGATGACTATGGGCAGGACTTGGAGGATGTTGAGGTAAAAGAAAATAAAAAGTATTGCATGTATTATGTGGCAAAGCAGGGATATATTTGCTGCAATTGTTAGGTAGCTGCTGACAGTGAAGCATGTTACAATGACAAAAACTAAGCAGAGTTGTTATCTCTACAGCAAGAACTCAGACTGGCTTCTGTCTGCTTTGACAGGCTTGCTGAGGTAGCACCCTCCAACAGAAAATTAGATGTATCAGAAAGTTAGCTTTTCTTGGAATAAGGTGAGGTCAGCAGACTCCATTGCTTGCCCTGCTTATAAATTTGACAGGACCTAAAATATTTGACTATGGTCAAAAGCACTGAGCTGCTCATATCTCTTGCTGTTGATTTCAAGGAATAATTTCTCCCTGGAGCACACAGTGTAGAGAGGTATAATTAGCAGTGTCCACTCCTCCTAGGAACTGCTGCATGTGTAGAGAAGATCTGTTCATTAGCTTTTGATCTGAGCAACTTCTGCTTGTCAGGATGTGGTAATTTTTCTCTATGACACAGAATGTTAAATGATCAAGACAATAGATGTCTTCTTCTGACTCTGGATCATTTGGATTTGTCAAGCAATTTGCACTTGTAGATTGCAGTGCATAGCTTTTGTGTTATACAGAGCAGAGAAAGTGATTCCTTCTGCCTCTCTCATGGAGGTAGGCAGAAATTCTTTATCTAAATTTGTGTCCCCATTTATTCTGCAGGTGCTGGAGAAAAAGTTTAAAGATTTTGTCAATGAGATGAAACCTCTGGGACATTCCAAAGTTGTCTCCTTAAATGAGTTAGCATCTAAACTGGATAAGGAAGACCACAGCAAGATGGATGTTATCCAGAAGAGAGCTAAGCAAATCAATGAAATGTGGGAGAAACTATGCAATGCCATTGAGATAAGGACAGAGGTAGGAGACGCATGAAAAACCGGAGCATTGATTTCCTCCCAGCCTCCCATGCCCTTTCTTTCCCAAACCAGTGCATGTTGAAACACAAGGTTTACAGGGGCAATGAGTCCATTTTGTTCATTTTTTCCTAGATTAATTTCCCTTTATAGCCAATGCTTACCATACTGTTCCTGGCAAGGCTTATATACTTGAAAGATGCTTATCAGCCCTGAGTAATTGTTTTCCTTAATTCATTGCTAACTCTAGTTTCCTGAAAAACAAAGCCAATCCAACAGTTTACCACCACTAACTGGAGTCTGGCTCTGTCACTTTTCAGTCTTTTTATGGAACTACTAAATCCTGGAGAATTTTGATCATGTTACACATGATCAAAATTCTCCAGGATTTTTGCTGAGTTAACTTCTTGAAATCAAAGAAGGCATATGGAAGAGAATGTGATGGAGGACAGAGAGCCAACCCCCTACCTTCAGGCAACAGTTAGGTGTTAAATCTGCTCACTCCCTCTCAGGAAAGCGCAGTCACAGATATGTATGGAAAAGCAGAGGTGACAGACAGAACTCAACATTTTTGTTTGGTTTAAGGAGAATATAAAACATCAGATGTCCCAAATTATTTCTTTCACTACAGTTGCTTGACCTGTTGCTTATGGGGTATCTCAAGCCCACTATTGTCTGTTAGCAGAAATAAGTGCACGACAATTGTTCCTATAGAGTTTGATATAAACTAGTATTAGAACTTTTTTTTAAATTCTCTCATTTCAGAAAAGCATGATTTTTGCTCAATTTATTTTCACTGTTTGCAGTGTAGACTTTATTCCAAGAAGTATTTCAAGACAACCTCTGTGGTGTAGAGACCTACTTTTAGAGGGCAATTCATGCTCTCCATTTTGATCATTCTTCTTATGTAGGGATAAATTGCTCTTTGGAGACAACTGTTTCTTTCCATTGTCCAACAGAACCTGGGGAAATTAGGTTAACACCTCACTTTCAGGTGACTTAACGGGGAAGAAGTTTCATTCCCTCTCAAAATCCCCATTGATTTTGCACTGCATTATGACATATTAGGGTTACCTTTTTTCATGTTGCAGACACAAAATGCTGTAGAGTATTACCATTAAATTACTTTGTTATTCCAGAACCTAAGAGCAGCCCGTCAAGTTCACCAGTATGACCACGATGTGGATGAAGTAAAGGGCTGGATGCAGGAGAAAGAGGCAGTGGTGGATATAGAAGATTATGGCTATGATCTTCCAGGCGTACAGACACTTCTCAGCCATCTTGAGGGAGTAGAGGTAAGAGGATCTGTGATGAAGCAGTAGCAGAAAAGCACAGATGGCAAAAAAAAGGAGACTGATTCTTGACTGATGCCTCTCAAGCACCTTGCTTGCAAGACAAATTTATTGCACTCTTAAATATTCTTTGTGCCTCAGAGAAAAGGGCCTTTTCCTTCTGTTTTTAACATTGGGATATTATATTATTACTGCTTTTGCTTTGAAGGATGCAATTCTCTTCTAAATTCTGTTATGACAATTGCAAAGCTGTCAGAAGAGCCGTAGGAAACTTCAGGTCCACATTTGCTAAAATAATCTGCTTCATGTCTAAAGAAGTTTTTTTTATGTTTGATGATGAACAAGGCATTAAAGGAAAACCGAGAGGCATTCATGTTTCCAGCCTCTGTACAGCCAGAGGGCAGAAAATATATGCATCACCATTAAATCCACTTTTGATAGAGCTAAGTAGTGACTTGGTGTTACAATCCATTCTGTCTCCATTCCAGAGAGATCTAGGAGTCATCATGAAAGAGCTGGAGAGGATTCGAGGAGACGCTTGGCACCTCAGCCGCACTTACCCTCAGGTTAAGGAAAACATCATGGAGAGACTCACGGATGTGGATGAGTGCTGGCAAAACTTGGACAAAAAGTTTCTGGAGAGGAAGGCAAGACTGAGCCAGGCAGAACAAGTCCAGCTCTACTTCAATGACTGCAGGGAGCTGATGTATGGATTGGCCCCTTAAGTTTGGCAGCGGGCCTTATTTCTTGTCTTTCCCATATAGGATTTTCTAAATTAGAGCTGTTAGTTATTTGATTCCTGCCCCAGGTGCTCTGCAGCTTGCTTTCAAATCTCTTTGAACAATAATCCATGGCATCTCCTCAACAGCACTTCACAGAATTTACCAGGTATCAGAGGTGACCATGACACCTCAGCACAGTGTGCATGACAAAGACACTTTTTCTAGACTAATTCCTAGACAGTCCCTAAACAGTCCCCTGGAGAATTCCATCCCTGTGGATAATTTTGGCAGTTTCACAATTTCAATTGAAAATACTGTTGATTCTGTAGGAAGGTAGGGTTAGATAGTGAAGTAATTTGTACACCTGCATATACACAAGTGGCCCTTTCTCTCACAGTCAAAGCAGCTGCATTAAAGGTAATCTCCTGCAGCTGCATTAAAGATAATCTCCTAGAATAAGTAATGAAAAAGTTCACCTATGACAGGAGTAGAAATACAAAGATAGTGGAATGGTTACCACTGATTATTGGACATTTGCTATGCTAAGGGGTAGATACTGAGTTCAGGTAAATAAGTTTGTGCCAGTTGAGAGTTATGGAGTAGAAAATGTTTCTTTAAAAGTATCTGTAAATGTGCTTCTTTCCATGAATGCTCTTTGTGCACATGAAGTACTTTCCTGTGTGGTCCTTTACAATGTATAAAAATACTGTTAAACTGTGTAGTCTAGGCAATTGCAGTTAGCTCTTTCTGAGATTTTGAATGCACAGTGCTTTGGTATGTGCAGATCTACATCTTCATTTTTAATAGGCTATGTATGGAAACAGCACTGGGAATAATATAAACCCCCCTAGATGTTTGAGTAAACCTTCATCAACATATTTGTATATTGCTATGGTTTAACCCCTCAGTCAGCAGCCAAGCCAAGCCACTCACTGCCCCAGGTTCCCAGTGGGATGGGGAGGAGAATCAGAAAATAAAAACAAGCAAACAAACAAAAAAATCAACTCATTTGTTGAGAAAAGAACACTCTAGTAATTGAAAAAAAAGTAAAATGTAATAATACTAATGATGAATTTAATTTTCTTTTTTAAAAAAAGGGAACTAACCCTCCCAGAAACTATTGATGCACAATACAATTGTTCATCACCCACTCACTGGTGCCCAGCCTGTCCCTAAGCAGCCATTGGTCCCTCCTGGCCAGCTCCCCCCAGTTTATGTACAGGGAATGGTGTTCTGTGGGATGGAGTATCCCTTTGGCCCGTTCAGGTCCTGGCTTTGTTTCCCCCCTGCCCGGCTGTTTGTGCACCTCCTCACTGGGAGAGCCTGGGAAACTGAGAGGCCTTGGCTGAGGGTCAGCACTACTCAGCAACAGCCAAAACAGCAGAGTGCTGTCAGCAGCAATCTCATCCTGAACCCAAAGCTCAGCACTGTACCAGTTACTAGGAATAGAATTAACTCTATCCCAGGCAAAATCAGGAATATTAATATCTTTTGTGAGCAAATAAAAGTCTGCATACATGTATCCACAGCCATGGGATGTGTGCATTCCCAAATGCCCAGCAGACTCAGATTCCTTCCCTTTTTACCCCTTGTCCTGCTCCGTAGGGCCTGGGCCAACGAGATGCATGCTCTGGTGATATCTGAGGAGCTGGCGAGCGATGTCCTGGGAGCGGAGCTGCTCATCAAGCGCCACGAGGAATACAAGCGCGAGATAGAGAAGCAGTGGCTGAAATATGAAGAAATGCAGCAGGCAGGAGGTGACCTGATGAAGAAGGGACATTTCATGTCCGTAGAGGTGTGTTAAGAGTTAAATATTTTAGGAACAAGGGTGAACAAAGAGATGAAACAGACAGGAGGTGCAGCTTTGTCTCTCAGAACAGAAGAACTAAATGGGACAATCAGGTTCTTTACTATTAAAAGCTACATCTTTCATGTGACACACAGAAAAAGAAAACACATTTTTAAGTTCTTGGGCTACATTACAATGCAATCACCTTGCACTGCTGATGTCCCTGAGTTCACCAGAACAGATGTAATTCTTCAGAAATGTCCAAAGGGGCAATAATGTTAAAATTTCTGTGATTCTGTTATCTGTGTATCTTTAGACTTTGCCCAAGACACTGTCTGTAGATCCAGAGATCACACCATTGAAAACATCTTCAGAATTTATGCAAGATCACATTACTTCTGTTGTAGAAAGAACAAGAAAACTTTCCACAGTTGAAGTCTCTCCACTGTTGCCTTGCCATAAGTGCATGTATTTACTGAATCTCCCAGTTCTCGCCCAGTTTCATAGTACAGGCTGCCTGGATATAAAGTTTCATCTTGGGAATCATATGGCAGAATATTTGTCATACAGTATGTGGAATATGCCTAAAGTTGTATTATCTAGCTACACAATTTACCTGCTAAATTAATTCAAGTAGGAAAAAAGAGAACTCAGATGTCTTTTCTAAATTATGCTAAGACCTCAAAGTTATCTAGAGATTATCTTCTAAATCATGAAGGCAGAGTAGTGCCTGCCAGATAGCTGGCTGTCATGTGAAAGTCTGATGGGATTTTTCAACTCCTGGCATTACAAATATTCTTTCTCTAGATTGAAGAAAAACTGTCAGAGCTGTCTGAGCTGATGAAGAAGGTAAAGGAGAGCTGGGACATGAGGAAAGTGTTATATGAAGAAAACTGGGAGATCCAATTGCTCCGCAGAGAGCTTGAACAAGCAGAAGCGTGGCTGGCTGCCAAGGAGAGCTTTCTTTCAGACCCATCCTATGGGGTGAGTAACAGCCCTGCAGCATTACTGAGCACTGTGTGCCTCTTAGCACATGCAGAGGGCCTGGCTCATGGACCAGCTCAGGCCTGGAATTAATCACAATCTCAAAGGCAACGAGTCCTTGAAATTAGAAAGGGCAGGAGCTCTGTCCTCTTGCAGAAGTGAGCCCAGGGCAGTTGCTGCACTTGACATGGTGATGGGCTCCTGGAAGTGGTGGCTTCCAGGGGGTGGTAGAAGCCAGATCATTTTTTTCACATAAAGAATTCCAGATAATTTTTTCACATAACTTGGAAAAGGTTCAACCTTCCCTGTCTTGCTGAGAGCCTGTCTCATAAGGAAAAAGAAGTTTTCCCCATCTTGTAGGGGAAAAAAGGAGCTTCTCCCACCTTGTTCTTCCCATTAAGTGGTAGAATGTTTTACACAGGCACATTTATAGCTAGTTTGTAAATTCCTTTTTAAACACCAGCATCCATATTTTTGTTTGTTTTGCTGTTTTGGTTTTTTTTCTCATTGTTGACTGTCTTCTGATAATTTATAAAATTGGAAAACAAAGTCATGGACTTGGATATCAGAAACTAAGCAGAGGACATGAAAGAAGTCTCAGATGGATTTATTGTAGGCCAGGAACAAACTCTGTGTCTAGCACAAGCCAGAATCCAGGTGCTCAATCTGCACATAAACAGTTACAGCTGGAAGCCATGGTATTACAAGGCCTTGCAGAAAAGGGAAGGTTGGTATTTGAGCCCTTTTTGTCCTGCAGAGCAAACAGACTGCAAGATACAGACCTTTTTTTTAAATGTATATTCAGATTATTTTTCATACACAAATGAAAAATTTTAGACATCCACTTACAAAACTTTCAGAACCCCCACTTGGCTGAATGGAATGGATCAATCTGAAAATCTTAGGTATAATCTCTTCAGATGGACTTGATTTTGGACTTCTGTATGTGGCAATTTTTCCATTCAGGATTCAGTGTCTGAAGTAGAGGAATTATTGAAGAAACATCATGATTTTGAGAAGATGCTTGCAGCACAGGAAGAGAAATTTGCTCAGCTCAGCAGGAAGACTAAGGTGAGTAGTAGAAGGCTGATGAGCTGTGCATGAAACGAGATGATGTGGGTCATTGATTGTTTGAATGTCCCTCTCTGTAAAAGATGGGGTATATGAGAAACCAAAGCTGAAATATTTCAGACATAGCAAGACCTATATGTGGATCAAAAAGAGACCAACTAGCTTGAAAAAGCTGTAGGGGAGAAGTGGAAATTTTCTTCTGCCAGGACCAGCAAGCAAGGTGTGAGAAACAGGGTGATCCCTTGCTGCACAGATGGAGAGATTTTGCTTTATTCAGGATTTCAGTAGGGAGCTGAAGCCACTGAATGGGACAGAGGATAGCAAAGGTCTGAAAATAAATGGAGACCAGTGCACAGATAGGCCTTTTTCCTTCTGGCTTAAGGTTTTTACAATGGATTATGTTAAATACCAAAGATATTAATACAGTGAGCCTCTAAGATTCTCTTTCATTGTAGGGGAGGTTTTTGAAGTTATTTTCCTGAAATAACCAGAAAAACATAGTGGTTGTGTTTGACTTTAGGCTGAAAATTAATCTGTCTTTTGTTCAGGTTCTTGCAATTTGGCTAAGTGAAGGGACAAAGGCCCTTCCCTCTGAAATTTTCCACAAGAACAGCCCTGAATACTCAGTGTTCTTACAGAAAACTTGAAGAAGAAGTGCCACAAGAGAAGGAGCACAGTTTCTCCTCAGCTTATTAAAACAATCAGCCTCCAGAGAACTTATTAAGGGCAGAATTCACCATATTTGAGGTTAACTGCCACTAGTATTCATGATTTGGACAGCAAAATAATGCTTAGCACATTGCAATTAGATTCAGATCTAACTCTAAAAATTCCAGTGGAAGTACAGGCCTTAAGATTCAGTGCCAGGAGACAGTTTATTTGGAAAACTGTTCCAGCTTAAAATAAAAAAAATCTTAGGTAAGTATCCATGAATGCATGAAGGGGATTTTAAAAAATTTAATGCTACTGTCCTACAGAGAGAGATGAATCTCCTGAAACAAGTGGACACAGAAGAAAGTGAGCAGAAGGACAAAGGCAAAGTTGTCCGGGTTCCGTCTCTGAGAAGAAAACCATCAGACAAAAGGAATGCACCCCCAAAAGTGACAGAGACAAAGAGCACAACGCTCCTGCCACCTGTGCCCGCACACAGCGTGTCCTGGAGGGTCCCACTGGAAACTATTTTCTCCCCCATTGAAAAGTCCCCAACGAGGTTCCAAGAATTCACTTCCTTGGAAGTCCCTGAAGTGCAGAGCAGCAGCAAAACAGAAATGAAAGCTGAGACAAGGCTTGGTGAGATTATCCCTGCAGCTACACCAAAGGTGGTGGGCCCACAGGCTACATCTTTGGAAAGTCGCGGTTCTTTAGGCTCTCCTTTATCTCCTACTCCTACAAGCCAGCAACACAGCAGCAATTTGTCAGAATCACAAGCCACAGACCACACATCTCCCCAGGAAAAAGGTGCTATAGGCTCCTCTTTCTCCAGCCTGCAGACCAAACTAGCAGCAACACCACCTGAGCCTGCACAAAGGTCACTAGATAACTCACCAAACTTACTGCTGTCCAGCTCCTCTTGGGAGATTTTAAAGAATACATCTTCGGTAAGTCCCAGGAATTTCTGGTTCTCTCCTCCTCTCTCTCCTACCCTGTGCTAGTTAAAGCAAGGCAATAACAGGAAGTTCTGTGTGAAAGTCACAAAGAGCACTGTGGCATTCTGGTGGATACACTCCTGGATTCAAACAAGAAGCATTTTGTGTGTCTTTGCAATTCAAACACTTTCCACAAAGACAGTTGACTTAAGCAGCTATGTACAGCTTAAAACTATTTTTAATTTACTAAGCTTTTATAGCCTAGGTCTTAACAATTGTACTGGTTTCTTTTTTTCCTGTACTAGAGGCTATTCCTGCTGCTGAATACTCAGCAGAGCACTTAAAAACAGATGGTGTCTCACAAAGAGGATGATTTACCTACAGCCTCACTGTGAGGTGGCAATCCACTCTGTTCAGAAGTCAGAGAGAGGCAGGACTTCATGGCACACTTGCCAAAGAGCTGACCGGGTGCAAGACTGGAAACAGAAGCTCCTGTTTGCTCACCCTGGCAGGAAATTCACTGTTAACCCATTGGCAGATAAAATTGTTTCCTTTTACTCCTCTACTCTTGAGAGGAGCACCCTTGTCACAGATCCAAGCGTAGCAGTACAACACATTGGTGTACTCAACAATTGTGCAGGTGGTATGAATATCGTGAACAATTTAAGTTGTAAAATGCATGTAATAATTTAAAAATAATATTAGTTAATTAACACACTAAGAGAAAATTCCATAAGTAAACTGTTCAAGAAGGAGTTGAATTCTCTTCATTTAGGTGGTCTATCAAAGATGTGATTGCATCCTAGTGAGGATTCCAGCTGTGCAGTCAATGTAAAGGCTAGAGATCAGTTTCTTTGCCTGGAGTTTATCTAAAAAATACCTTCAGAAATTTCACATAGGCCAAAGGGCCATTTTAAAGTTAAGTAGCAATGTTCTTGTATGTCTCAGGTTTCTGCAAGTCTCCAGAACATGGAGGGTTTCCTAGAGAAGCGAGACCAGCTCCTTCCACGAAGACAACAGGTAGAAACAAATACCATCACTTTGGGTTATTACTTTACTCCTTGAGTTATAGTCCAGATCTGCTCTGACTTCTTCAGGATAAGCTCTTGCTGAAGAGGAGCTCAGTAGTGTGGGTTTGCTTCAGTTATCCCTAAAATGCATGAGGAGGTGTCCACTGGCTTTGGCAGTACCTGATCTCTCAGAGAAAGAGACAATGGAATTTTTGCCTGTCATGGGAATCACGCAGAACAGAGTCTGTCTACAGTTAATGAATTTATAAACCAGGGTCTAGGCTGTATAAGCATGTTAATTACAGTTTCCTAATTACAAGCAATATATCAACTGGTTTCAATATATCAACTGAATTAGGGGAAAAAAAAAACAAATGAAACAACCAAAAAAAACCCCCACAACAACAAAAAGAAAAAAAAACCCACCACACCAAAAAAACCTAAAGCTTCATGATCCTGTAACAGCCTGTGAGAGTTTGTCAGTAGTGGAAGCCCTCAGTCTCATGCTACCGATATTTGTAATTTCTAGCTGTGCTAGAACAGAATTAAGGTTCTGTTTATCTTTGAAGAATTGGTTTCTTAAATATAGGTTTGAATGAAACTGAAATCTGAATTCTTATCCTGGGAAATAATATTGCTTCAAAGCAGTAGCCTAATGATCACGACAGGCCAGAAAATTTTCTAATATGCACCACCAATCTACAGACATCAATTTTTGCTGAGTGTTTGCACATAAACAAGTTGTCTTGGATTATGTGCCCCATAGAATATTTCCTCTGAAATTTTTAACTTGAAGGATCTCTTTTAAAAGGTGAATCTGGAAGGGACTCCATCTTCTGGAAGAGAAATTTATTTTCCTTCACTTCTGTGCACACAGAATTAAGAATTCAGAGACACTGAACTTCCATATCTCCCAACAAGAAAAGCTGTGACTTAACCTTCCTTAGAACTGTTTCCTTCCTTTTCTCAGAATGACCAAATTGTCAACTTTATTCACTGGCAAAACAAAATATGAATATAAGTTAAGGATCCTTTATCAAGGAGAGTCTCATGGCACTAGGCTGTTTCAGTGGTACATAGTTTGGCTTGGAAATAGCTGCTACTTTTGCACATTGCTCAGTAGCATTCCACTGGGGTTAGTTTAGTAAATGAAGAAGAATTCAGCAGCCACATTAGATAGTAACACTTACAAAAATCAGCCTGTGACCAGCAGGCAGGAGCTGATATTCCAGCTAGGGAAAAAAGTGGAGTTATAGTGGCCAAAAATTAGACAGAACTTTGATTATCCACCTTCAGCAATGCTGCTGACAACATGGTGTAGGGCTTGCTTGAACCAGATTATGTTGTTTGTTCAGTTCTGACTCATGGAGACCCTTTCTTGAATCACTTACACAGAAACCATTGCAGGTCCTGTTTTTCTAAGAGATAACAATGACTGTGAGAACTTCTGTGATCATAATATCAACAGATCTTGGCTTCCTGTGAAAGTTGCATGTGAAAGATTTCACTACTCCTATAAAATATAACTGAATTTTATTACCTTTTCTATTCATGTAGCCACACTCAAGGTCTTGGAAATCCTTCTATGTAAAACTTGATGGATTAAAACTTGATTTCTATAATGATGACAAAGAAGCAACTAAGGTAATTTGGGTTTTTTAATCTTTTGAGCAAACTTTGTGTCTACATATGTAAAAATGAATTTTAAAATGTCGCCTTTGGTTAGAGGCTGGGGTAATCTGTTCCCTTTCAAATGTGAGCTGATTGAAAATTCAGTGATTATTCAACTGATGCAACAACAGACTGATAAGCTTCCAGAAATTTTCAAAGATACTTATTTTAAGGCATATCTTATTCAAGTATTGCCTTCAAGATATAATGCAATTGTCCATAGTTCCTATGTAGTTCACCCTATTCAGTGATTCTGGAATTAAAGTTCGAAGCATAGAGAGATGGGTGTGTAGTCTGCCTGAAGGTTGGTATGGAATTGAATCCTAGCAGAAAGGACACAGAAGACATTTTGTTTTGATTTTATCCCCCTTCAGAACATATCCACCGTCCTGTCCCTTGGCATTTCTGGTGCCAAATGTGAGAGGCTGGTGAATTACACCAGGAAGGAGAACGCCTTCATGCTGCGGTGAGTCTTACGGAGAAGGGCACAGATAACAGCCCATGCAGCTCCCTGCCCACAGTCACCCCAGGCTGGGTGTTGTTAGGGGGCATGACTGGGGTGTCTCACACTCACAAGCACAGAAGGCATAATTCACCTTTTCCTATCCTTGTTTACAGGCTGAGAGACGGAGCAGAGTATTTCTTTGCAGCACCTTCTCAGACACTGATGGAGGACTGGCTGCAATCACTACAGAATAATATAGGTATATTCTCATTTCCTTCAAGAATGAGCTGTGCTTTTAGCAAGTGATGGTAAGAGAAAAAGAAGAGAAGAGAATGACAAGGTGTCCTTAGTTTGGGGCATTTTGAGCCATCCTTTTTGCCTCTGTTAGAGAGCAATACACAAGTCACCTGCTTCCTGTGATGTAGTGACCTGGTGGAGGAATGTCCAGGATGACTTAAAAAGCAGTCTTTCAGTTGTACTGTAGCCAACATCAGGTTATTCTCTGCTAGGGGTGTGGCATTTGGAGCTGCTTTGGATCTTGATCAACAGCTTTTCTTCTGAATCTAGATCTCTTCTGGACATTTCTCTACACAGTGGCTTACTGGGAAGGAAGCCAGAGCATAATTATAACTATGATGGTCAGAGAAAATTGTTATGGACTCAGAAGTGGCAAACTCTACCTCTAATGTTACTTTTTTTGTGTGGTTTTTTTTTTTAACTCTGTAGGACATGGTAACAGATCCCATTCTACAGCGATGGTGCAAAGTTTCCTTTCAAACACAGAGACCTCCCAGAAAAGAGTGTGGGATTTTCCAGACAGGGACTCTACTGAAAAATTAAGCAGCAAGAGCTCACTCCTGAGGTATGGGCCCTGTGCTGCAAAGCTGACCAGATGTCAGTGCTGCTTGTGCTCAGGTAGCAGCCACCTACAAAGAGATGCCCTGAGGTCAAACAGTCCCGCTCCTCTGTCACTAATGTCACAAAAGTAACGTGGCCAGCAGGAGCAAGACAGTGATTGTCCCCCTGTACTTGGCACTGGTGAGGCAACACCTTGAGTGCTTTGTTTGGTTTTGGACTGCTCACTTCAGGAAATCTGGAGTGTGTCCAGAGGAGAATAATGAGGCTGGAGCAAGGTCTGGAGAACAGTCCTGCTAGGAGAGGCTGAGGGAGCTGGGGGTGTTGAGACTGGGGAAAGGAGGCTCAGGGGAGACACAGGCAAGAAAAGACACTACAGCCAAATTCAGAAACCTGGCCTGTTTAAATAATTTTTCTTGCATTTGGAGTCTGTACAAACCTTATAGGCTATGATGTGAAATCCTAGTCCCACAGCTGGGCAGACTTTGGCTGCTGAGCTAAACACTTAACCAGTCCTTACTTACATAGAGAGACAAACTCCACTAGATTATACCTGGTTTTCTGATGATGCCTTTTGTTTGTAGGAGAACACCTTCCTTCAAAATCAAACCAGAGAGAGAGTCTGCAGAATTTTCCAGAGATTTTAAAGAAGATGGACCTACAGTGACACAAGCAACAATCCCCACCCTAAGCCTAGAACAAAGTGGAAATAAAACAAAACTGCTTCCCTCTCTACTAAAAGCAGGAAGAGAAAAATTACATTTGCCTCAATGAATTCCAGACAATTATAACTTAACTCAGCCCTCTAGAAGTGTATTAATATGTTTTAAGTTAACCATTTCCCTGTGAACTTTTAAAATTATGTATTTAATCTCATAAAAATCTTTAAATATAATTAAACAGGATTGCATCTGGTGTATTTTTGTGCATACAACAACTTTGTCATTTGCCATTATTACCCAAGTATTATCTACCCCAAGATATACACCAAAGGGCAGGGGGACCTTTAAGCCAGACTGCTCACATGGAATGATTCTGTGAGACAGGGATGGGTAGCAGTGAGCAGTGCATGAGGTGCATCTGTGAGTCAACTACAGCCATGTGCAAGCAGATTTGCAGATACCAACAGAATAGATTTATGAGGCTTGGGTGGTCTGTGCAGCCAAAGATAATGTTATATGCTTCCTACAGCACTTTGTGGTCTCCACAATCTTTTTTACAACACATTAACCAACCATACTCTATTGGCCAGTTCTTTCTGGATGAAGCTACCAGGAAAAAAAAGTCCTGCAGCATTACTCATTTTTAATGGAATCTGAAACTTCAGATTCCATAGGCACGAACAATCAGTGTCTCAGTGTAAAAGGAGAAGAAAAGTAGGACAGCAAGGAGGAATTCTAGTCCCCAGACAGCAAGCTTCAAATGCTATTGTATGGTGTAATCACAGGGAATACATAATTTTAACCCTATTTATCTCTTTTTCTGAGTCAAGGCATCCAATAGGTGAGCTAATAATTTCATTTTTTGGCTAGTCCATTGCTCTCCTCTGTTTACCCCAGCTGAAGCTGCTGCCTGTCAGGAAAAACAAAAGACCCAGCATATCAAAGTAATGGGAAACTGATGCATTTCATTACTGTTGACCATTTTTAACTGATTTAAAAAAAAAAAAAAAAAAAAAAACAACAAAACACCAAAAACCAAAACAGCTTCAGTATTTTAAACTTATTATTTAATTGACTAAGATGAGCCTTAGCTGTGGCTCCTCACCCTGCCTTTTGCCATTCCACTGAAGAGGGTCTTACCCCAGGAGGTAGATTTTGTTCTAGGTTCTCCATACCTTTGTAAGCCAGAAGATCTTCTCCCAGATTTCTTCCATTCAGTCTTGAAACCAGTGAAAGCCCTGTGAAGTTCTCAGCAGGCATTTAGCATAAGTAGAGCTTATACACCTGGAAAAAGCCTTGTTTTAAGTGCATAAGGACTTTCATGGTTCTGGTGCTCTTTTGCAGTATTTTATTTTTCATTAATATATTATTAAACAGTTAAAAGACACAAGCAAGCAATTTCTATGAAGAGCAGGTAATAGTTATAAGAACAGTCTCATTTCCTTTGTGTTTGGCAGCAGATAGCAAGCTCTGTATTTTGGGGGGTTTTCCAGCAAAATGTTCCCCTGAGAGCAGTGCTCTGGGGTGTATTTTGGGTAAGGTTTTTTGGCAGGCATGCGTCCATCTTCAGCAGTTAAGCAAACACAACACCAGACCAGCAAGGCCTGGTTTGTAAGTATGGCAGGTGCCTTTGCTGGTGAGATGCAGAGAGAGGCAGCTTTCTCCTGGCAGTGTCTGATTGGTTTGCATGCACTCTGTTCAGTCACAGCACAACACCTGGTACTAGGCAGGCAAGAATGCGGCCAAGGAAAAAACAAAACCACACCTCTGAGGTACAACCACACACAATTCCAGAGGCCCTCAGACTCCACATTTACCCTAAAGGGAACAAGGACCAGTCCTGAGCACAGCTCTCTGATCAGCCTTATGCTCTGAAACTATGCCTTGTATTCCTGTGGTGTGGGGGCAGTGCAAATCACGCTCTGAACCCGAGCCCAGGAGTGCTTTGAGGGACAACCTGTGCCAGCCACCACTTCCCACAAGCTGCACAGACAAGACTGGGCAAGGTCTAGGTCCCTCCAACCTACAGAATTCTCCAGCAGCCTCTGTGCTCACAAACGCCCTCCAGGTCCTCCTACTACACCATCAAGCCAGCCACACACTCCTCCAATGCCACAGAATCATAGAATCATTTAGGTTGGAAGAGACCTCTACAACATCCAGTCCAACTGTTAAATCAGCACTGCCACGTCCACCACTAAACTGTGTTCCCATATGCCACATCCACATTGTGTTACAAAAACAATAAGGCAACCAAAATGAAACAAAAAGGCACTCTGATGGGCAATGATACAGCCCTCACATAATTTCAGGCTCTGAAATACAAAACTATATTTGAAAAAGCTATTATAATTTAAGGCTACAGAGGTACCACATGGGGCACCAGGGAAATGAAGGGGAACATGCCTGTCTGTGCCTCTGGCTGCAAGATTAGACAGCAGTTCCCCACCTGATTTTAAGTCTTGGCAAAACCACTGGTGACAGCTCTCCCAGCAGTCACATCGCCTTCCCCACCCACACCTCCCTCCCTCCCACCCTCCCTTTGTAACAGGATTTAACAGTTCCTCAGAACAGTAATTCTGCAATTCTGCAACCCAGCTCTGGGTTACCTGAAAGCCTTGTGGCTCCTTCACATTTTACTGGGTCTTTCTGTTTGTATTAGCAGCACTATGAATGCACCAAACATGCTCCAATTATTAGTCTGTGGAGCATTTTATAAGACCAAAATCAAGTTTTCTCAGTGTGGCTGAGCTGCCTCACTGCTGTGTACATGCTGCCAAGGCTCACAAGGGTTACAGACTGTTCTCTGGAGCCCAGGGACACAACAGCAATATCTTTTTGCAGCAGCAGGGCTTTCTAGGAGCAGCCAGAGGAGCATGGGAATGCTGCACACCCTGTGCACGTGTGTGCACAGAGCCATGTGGGCTTGTATGTGCCACACAATGCTGTGCCAGGACATGCTGCTCTCCTGTGCAAAAGCAACAGATCCAGCTGGATCAACTCCCAACTCAAAATGGCTCTTTATGTTTTGTCTTGCAGCCAGTATCTGATTAGTTGTTAACTTCTAATGATCTGAATCCCGAGGTAGGGTTGTACTGCAGCCGTGGAGGCTCCTCAGTTCTGGGTGTGTTCCTTAGCTCAGCAAGTAAACATTGTTCAAGAAGCATTGCTAAACCCCAGCCATGGCCATTGCAGCAGAAGCAGCATTTAGTAGATGCAGGCTTCAGGCAATCAAGTCTTTTGTAAATGGTCTCTCTTTGAGCTTCAATATTGTCTGTGTATACCAAAAAGACAGACCCCTCTTCCTCGTTCTTTGTCTGATTTTGGATTTCAAGTACAACTAATTCTAGATCTCAAGTAAATTTCCAACACAGAAGAAATATGTAAGATTTTCCTTGGAAGTCCTGATGAATATGCTGTGTTTGGAAAAAAAATCCAGAGGCAGGTCCAAATCCTTCAGAGTGAGGAAGTCTGCAAACTTCTCTGACTTCTGTGAAGCTCTGTTTTATATTGTTCAGCATCCTTCCCTATGATCTTTTTAATCTAGTGGAGTGCTATAAAGATGTTCCAAGCTTCTAGCTCAAGGCAAAGTCTCTCACTGCATTCCAAAGCAAATGAAAACCAGGTGTCATTTTCCAAATATTTTCCACCAGCAAGGAGGAAAATGTGTGTCCTATTTTTTTTTAATTTGTGCTCTATTTTATGTAGCACCTATTAAAAATACTTTGCCTGTGATGTTAGGGGTAGAAGACTGTAAAGGGAAAATCTTCTGTGTGTGAAAATACAATGGCTCTGCACTCTGTTAGTGAGCTATGTTGTCCTACATTCAGTTTACATCTGTAAGGAGAACCAGCTTACGTCTCAGTCACGATCACTAAATTAAATGTACTTGAGTCTATGGTAATTATTCCTCTCAAACTTCTGCTATGAAAAACTTGTTTCAGGCTCTTGACATTTTAATCCAAAAAGGCACTGCTGATATAAATCAATACAATCACATGTGCTTTATGCAGAACTTTTCCTGCAGCCAATGCTCGAAGGAGCTGTGCTCACCCACTGCTGCTACTGCCCTCTCTTTTGAAATGTAACCACCCCCGTTGTGGTGGTCTGGAGCAGCATTTCTCTGCCAAAGTCTTGCAGGGGAATGGAAAAAAGGAGTAACTTCTAAATCAGCAAGGGAAATAGGCCAGACAGAGTGCAGTTGTCCACACTGCAGTTTGGCTGCTTTTCACATATATATGCCTGACTTCAAAGCTGAGCCCACCAATTCAGTGCAAATTCTAGTTGCTCAGCCTATCTGAAAATCTGGACATCACTGAACGCAAATGGCCAGGACTTGATCTGTAATCAAATATTGAAAGGACACCAACAATGGGCTCAGGGTTGAAGGGACAGGCTCATCCAAAGAACTACCACCACCACCATATACTGCAACATCAAGGAGATCTTGGGAGATCTCTGCCTACCAGGACCCTAATTTCTAAACAAGACCACATTGTGAGACTCCTGTGGTCTGAAAATGCGAGAGAAGGAGATAAAATAAACCCTGCTGAAAGCTGGGAGCCTGAACACGGCAAGGTGAGAAATGTACTGGTTTCATCAGTTTTCTGCAAAGGATGAACACTGTGATATGTTGTAACATGACTGTGATTGTTGCAATGTGCTGCCATAGCCTTCAGTGGGGAACAGGGCAAAAACCCAGCCTAGGGATATCCAGAGTAGCTGGAGAAATTCCCAGTCCTTCTGCTTTTCCTTCTTTCTACAGCACTCCTGATGGCCTGGAGGAGCAGGTCTTTGTTATTGAGGATGTTGTATTTGCTCAGGTTCACAAGTTTATCAAAGTTTTCAGAGGAGTAAATTAGCCTAATGAGGTAGTACGGTGAGCAGTTGTTCTCCAGATTTACTTTGCCTTCTTCCATCTCCGAGTGACCACGCTTCACCCCTGCAAAGAAGGACAAAAGCCACCACAATGAGATGAATCTGGAGTACTATCACTCAGTGTAGTAGGGGACTGATCTACTTGGCAGGACCTTCTGTTAAAAACAGCCCCCAGGAAATACTGCAAGCACACTCCACAGCTTGAAAGAGCCATTTCTGGTCTATTTTCCCAGTTACTCCTCCTTCCCCTCCTGCTAAAGCTCAGACCTGGAAATCCCTCAGCAGAGCTGGCACTTACATTCTTACATTCCTCCTTGTCCTGCCCCTGCAGACATCATTCCTAGGCAGCACGGCCATGGGTCCACATCCATTCCCAAACCCTGCAAGTCTGATTCTCAGACAAAGACACACACCTGGAACACCGTTCAAAATCCATGACTGCCCCTGGATTAGTGGTGACAAGTGCATGTCTGCCAGCTAGAGTGAGTGGACAGCCTAGCACATACAAGGAGACCTTGTGATGCCAACCACACAGGAGTGCCTGTTGTAGAGTGCAGAGGGACCAGAGCATCCTACACCAGGCTGTCAGCAAACTCCAGCCTGGCCTCAGGTTATGTCTCTTGGAATTGGCAACACCCATACTGCCTGCTACATCAATGCTTTTGCCTAAAAGGACCCCCTAATTACCTGCACCGAGGACTTTGGCAGTCTCATATTTACATTTCTACAAAATATTTTGCTTCCTTTCTTTGCTGGTTTGTCTGCCTATCTCCTTGCAGTCTGAACCAAATATGCCCAAAATGCTAATGTAATGTGAGATGACTATCAGCAGGGCTACAAACAGACTGCTGAGATATTCCTTATCATTTCAACCAGAACCTCATGAAAAAGACACAAGAATTGTGCTTGAGACACAGCAAGTGTTAGTCTAACCTAGTGGTTTCTGAACAGCGTGTTCTCAGGGTGCTAGGCACAGACTACCACTAGAAGTGGCTGAATTAAAAATATCCAATGTTGCTTCACTGAGCCTCACAATTCTCAGAGAGATGTATTATCTGTGCTGTCCACATCCAGATAAAGCTGCATCTGCCTCAAGCACACCAAAGCACAGTCTATAACTGCTGCACTGCAAATGGGCACTTCACAGGCTGAGTCCTTTTAGAATTTAAATAGTTAAAAACAAGAAAAATAACTATCCACATTCCACAAGATGTCTCTCATCCCCCTAGAAACAAAAAGCTCCACTGTTCAACTTGAAATCCATGCAAGCAGGTTGCCAAGGTCCCCCTCCTCCAACCACCCACATCAGTTGCTGGTTGTCAGCTTGATGGATGAATCAGCGACTGCTGAGAGACGCAGGTGAGCGTCAGAGCTCACCAGTCTGGACCTGGAGCACAGAGAACTGGCAACAGCTGCTCTGCTCTACAGCATCTCATCTATTTTTCATTTAGAGAGATTCTAAAATTTTCACCTGCTTTACCTGCCCCCCACTGCTCAACGGCTGGATCTCACCCCACATTGCCATTTGGACCATTTCCAGCCTCCACTGAACAAGCCTAGCTCCCTCTGCAGAGCATCTCCTCTTTTCATCCACTGAGTTTCTAAATGTGATTTTCTTGATTTAGCTCTTACTGTACATATTCACTGAGCATGACTGAATATCAGAGCAGAAAAGTACCTTTAATTTTTGCTGCTATTCCTACTCTTCCTAAATGCTCCCTCAGAGACTTCCATTTTGCTCTGGTCCCACTGTGGGCCCCAATAAATTTTGGGTAAAGCTGGAAGGAGGTCACCCTAGGCACCTCCCTCTCCACCACAGGCAGCCTGGGGAAGACAGGGGTGCAAGGCAAGCTCTGGGGCTGGATGGCCCAAAGGCCAGCTCCTGCTGCTGCTTTCCAGCCCACCAGCAGGTCCTTCAGGAGGCCCTTATCTCCCTGTTCTCTCTGGGCCTTTCTTTACTCTCCCTCTTCCCAGTGCCAGAAAAATTCCAGCACTCTGCACATCTCTCTTGGCAGGACATGGCACCAGGCACAAGGAAGACCTGCTCCAAGGGACAGTAACATGAGCCATCTGCCACAGGCAGGGCTGGAGGAGGCAGTGTGGCACTGAGCTGCCCAGGACTGTGTCCTCCATGCTTTTCCAGTGGAGAACAGCCAGCAGGAGTATGGAGGCTGCCCTTCTGCCTGCCATCGGTGGACACGTGACACAGACCGGGGTAGAGCACAGAGCACAGTTCTGTTCTGTATTTACCTGGCTCCTTGAATTCCTTAAAGGTGTCATTCACCAAAGGAAAATGGATGACTATAGGTGCTCTGGGGTCCTCTGCATCTGCAAATATGTAACATTCCTTTGGGTTCTTCTCTTCTTCTGGACTTAGCTCCACTTTGGGGAATGGGATGTTTTGTATCTTGCAATATTTGTACGTCATCTCTAATTGCTGTGGACACAGAATGCCATGGAGTTAAAGCTCTAAGAAAAGAATCAGGTTTACTCAGGTATCCTGGGATACAATGGCATCTTAACTCATTCCCTAGAAACACTATGAAATGTGTGGTGCAGTAGAAACACTGTGAATGTGTAGCCCAAAGTAGCCACAGTACAACCTTACTTTCGACCAAGTCAGACAATGACACTTGTCACCCTGTAACATTTTTTACAAGCCCAAGGGAATGACCCCAAGTCACACTCAGAATTCATCATGACAGACCAGGAGAGGTCAGAGGCATGTCTCCAGCAAACAATTGTTACTGCAATTCCCAGAGGATTCTAGGAAGTATATGTTGTAATCCCCTATAGAAAAAAGAGCCCAACAGTTTCCACAGTCCCGTTCTTGAAGGAAGCTTTTTCCTCCTTCATGGTATGGTGATATATGATTAAGATTTAGACAGCCACTTACTTAAAAGTTTTAATAAAACAAGAAGAGTTTTCCTCAGCAAAGTGCAGAGTAAGTTAATCTTCTCACCTTGAACACATGTCCCAAACCATAATCAAGGGATATGATGACATCTACATTCCTCTCTGGCTTGAAAAGTGCTGCACCACTGGTGTTGATGAAATAGCCAACATCTATCAGACACAGGTATTTCTGCAGAGGTGTCAGATTGTTAGGGAAACCATCCAGCACAGTGTCTGAAAAACATTTTATTATAGTTAGTGGTGCATTTTTAGGAAAGAAAGAGTGAGTAATTCTGTCTGTGCTACATGCTAAGGGCAGCTCCTTGGTTCCCCTCCAGACTGGGGTCACCTCCCTCCACAACATGAGCCCACAAACACGGCCTCAGGAGCATGCCCTTCAAACTGCACATCTGGACACACCTGGCCTGTTTCCAAACTCTCCCAAAGGCAGGCTGTGGGGCAGCCAGACAGAGGACAGGTGAGACAGAGACTCCACTGACCTCACAGCTGCTCTGGGGAGTCATTTTTCACAGAATACAGACTTCAACAGATTTTTTTTTTCCCCCTAAGAACTGGGAAAAATGCAAACAACAAAAACAATTTCACAGTGTAGCAACACAACTAACAAATGCAATACATCATTGCACTTTTTTTTTCTGCTTTGCTCTTTTTTTGCTTTTGCCTTCTCAGGGTTTGCTTTCAACCCCTCTCTCAGGTTGAAAAGTCTGACTTCAACTTGCTTTCAATAATGTCATATAAACTGTCTTAGCCATGCTGCAAAAAAATACCACATCATGCAGACAACATCACCTACCAACAGCTTAAAACACTGCCTGAATTAATTAAACCTCACATTAATGCCAAAAGGGGATTACACCAACTGGTAAATTGAAATCTAAAGCCAGTTTCTGATAGCTGGACTCTTACTTCTCTGCTGGCAGCCCCACCAGCTTGCCCTGCAGACAGCAAGTCCTTTACTGCTCCTCCAGTACACTTTCAGTCCCATGGAACAGGGAACATTTTGCCATGGTTTTAAATATCAAAATAGTGGTTTGAGATTGTTCCTCAAGTTCACAAAATGAGGCAGTAAAGTCCAGAGCAGAATAGTTGAGCCTCAAATAATTGTGTTTAGGCATTTTAAGAAACTGTTGATCACAGAAATACTGTTGCTAAGTTTCAGCATTTCAATTCATTCAAATGCTCTGCTTCCTTGGCCTCATGCTGTAGTGTTGATTTAAACCACGCAGAGTAAATCCAGCTTGTTCCATAGCCTGGAATGTTTCACACCAGCTTGAAGTAATAATTCATAATTTTTCCATTCCCTCCCTGTCAAGTCTTAACAAAAAGTGCTTATTTTAGCATTCAAGGCTGCTGAGAATTCACAGATTTACCTGTAATAAGAGACATTTGCTTGCAGTCCTTCACAGAAGAAACAGAGCATACTTTTCAGTTTTATTTGGCCCGGTGAACATTTTTAGATGAATTTCCATTACCCCAGTTTTCTTATCACAGAGATGGAATTTTGCAGCATTTATTCATGACTGTGTATGTGAACTACAGCTAGACACTTCTTGTGAGAATCCCCTCTTTCATCCCACATCAAAATAGAGATTTTAAAGAAATCCTGTCTCAGAAATATCCTTGGAAGCCTGAATGCTAGAGTAAAGGCATTAAGCTAATTTCAGATTATTGGAATTTATTATTTTTAATCTGGAAATTATTCCAGATTATTATTAAAAAATTAGGCATGGAAAGTCTTGTTTTAATATGTCAGATAACCTGAGCTGCAGGGAAGCCTTTAAAACAAAGCTCTATTCTCAAGACTTCATCTACCATAAGATTAATTTCTGCTCACAGACCTGGCGTCTCCTCTTACTCCTAGAGATGGATCCATACCTGGGTTAGCTTGATCTTACACAGGCAGCAAAAATAAGATGGAAAACCCAATAATATTTCCCACTCCAGACTTTCAGTTTCTCTTTTCCCACTCTGGATTTCATGCTTTCCAGATATTTTACTTTATTTGTAGAATATCTAACCCTGAGATAGTCATTAGTGTTCCTATGCTCGCTTCCTTAAATTCCCCTTGAAATCTGCTTCTACCCATTTGTCTTTACAAAACTGTCAGCAAATATAAGGACAGTGATGTTTTTTTAACATTTACTGACTGTCAGTTTCATCCTTCATCCACCTTCTGAAGCTACTTGCTTGCTCCTTCTCTCACCCACCCTTCTTATGCTACTTGTTTTTCCTCCTTCTTTCATTTGTTTTCTCAGTGCAGACCCTTTCAGGACCCAGACATTTTGCTTACATTTGAACATTTGAAAAGCAGATAGCACACTGTGGGCTCTGCCTTAATCCACAGAAGAGCACCACCATCTCTCCCCATTGTCAGCAAACTGTGTGGCAAGGGCAGAGAGGGACAAAACACATTGTACCTTGCCTAAAATGGGAGAGAAAATGCAACGTGCCCAAGAGAAGGGCTCAGAGAAGGCAGAGAACGTGTGCTTTCTTGCTGAAGTCAGATTAACCTCAATAATGGGGGGGACTCCCACATTGCTACATGATCATGGGATATATGAAGATGCTGGGATTATAGGAAGATTTCTGATGCAGCTCCATCACCTTGCTATCCTTTCACACATTTTTTCATAGGTTTTGAGGTAAAACTATTGATGCCTGCCTATAGAGCAAAGGCCACAGAAAATGGCTCTTCAATTTATAAATAAGTATCTGGTTTTCTAACATTTAAAGTCTAAACCCATGTGACTTAAACTTTCTGTGGATTTTAGTACTTCTGTTTCTGAGAGATTAAAGAGAAGTCTCTGGATGGATAATCCATCAGGCAGAAACACCAGACATATGGACAACCACCCCCATGCAACTAGTCCTTTCCTTCATCTGATCCACATAATACCCTGCTATTTTATGCTTCTGGTGTTACCTCTGTTTCCTGACCTCAAAAGATTTAGGAGGGGCTAAGATTTAGCCCCTCCTAAATCTTTTGACCACTGTGCCTATGCAGAGTGACAAACTTCCTGAAGAAAAGCACTTCTTAACCCAAATTACAGGTATCTTCTGGAAGTGAAAGAGCAGCCCACAGACTAGTTAATTTTAACCTACTACCCTAAAGAAACAGATACCATGAACATAGGTCCAACTCAGCCAATTTCCAAACCCTGAAACAAATATGAGTTTTCCAAAGTCTAAAAAACAAAATCTGAGATGTTACCTGCACAGTGCAGCTAACTCTTTGTTGCAGTTACCTTTCCATTCAATAAATTTTTTCTGATGGATATAATCCTTATGAAACTCTAAGCCTCTCAGGAAGTTATGAGACTTTCCCAGTAGTGGACGCTTGGTCATGATGTCCTGAAACATTTCATACAACTTTCCTGACAAGCAAGATGGAGGCTCAATAACAGTAACATCTTCCTCAGGAGAATGCTTTTCTGAAATAGAGAAGAAACCATGAGATAGAGAAAAAAACAACAGATATCTGCCCTGCCAGACCCCTCTGCTGGCTAGGTGTTCTTGTTGTCTTCCTGTGGATCACTCTCATCCCTGTTTCTTACAGGCTGCTGGAAATCGTGTGCGTGACCCACATCATTTACCAAAGAGATATTGCATTTTCTTTAAAGCAAGCACATTTTTTGTGTTTTACTCTTTCAAATGACATTCTGGCTTTGTACTTTTGCCCACAAGTAAAAGCCAAGCTTCTCATTTGCAGTAACAGGCAGAGCCATTTAGCAGACCATGAGGAAACTTTAAATGAAAAACATTTGTACTAACATGAAGCATGCCTCTGGGGAAAAGAGAGAAGAGAAAAGAGAAAAGGACATAGCAATCATTCTGATACAGATTAAAATCATGCTGGAAGATCCATAGTGAGGCAACACTTTAGAAACTCTTACCTATATCTACCATATCTTGGGACCACCGTTCCCAGAATTCATTTGAATTTGAGGACCAGTACAAGCCATCCAGCAAATTCCTAGTAAAGATGTTTGTCCAAAGACCTGCAAGTCAAACCACATGGTGTTAACCACTGACTATTGCAAATATCCATGCTACACATTGTTATCCCACCCAACCTGACCCCATCATGACACAACTTAAACAGCAGTTCTCAGAGAGTTCAAACACTGTGGTGTAAGCACTTCAGTGCTCTTTCTCAGGAGGTAACTACACACAGAACATTCACTGCATTGCCCAGAGTAACAATATAAGAGGTATCAGTCACCCAAATGATGTTGTAGAAAGTTTCCTGTGTTCCTGAAAGAAAGCAGGCTTTGAAAGCACGGTGAAGCCATGTAAGCATAAAGGCCTTCTTTAAACTGATTTATTATTTAAATTGATCTAAGACTCATTTTCTTCCTTCCAGGCATGTTTTGTTTCTGTGGAGTGCAGCTGGTCCAGGTTCAAAATAGAATTGGCTCCATCTGGGAGTCTGCTTTTGGAAAAGAACCATCCCTCCTCATTAAGCTCTATGCCAGGTACTTACATGAGGAACAAATTGAATCTCTATCAGACTCCACGGTGAGATAAATATAGAGGTTTTATCCTCTACCCTTGTTTTTGGTATCAAAACTAAAACACTTATAAGGATTTTAAATCTGCCTGAGACAGATAGGTTCCTCTGCTAGCTGCTTTTTCCCTTTCTTCACATTTGGTGGCCAAATGGCCAGTCAAAGTAGCTGTTGGAGGTCAAAAGACCCTCCTTCATCCTTATGAGCAGAGAAGATTAGTGACACCATCCTCCAGCCACAAAGCTCAGGTGGCTTGTTCTAGATGACATATTTTATTCTCAGCTTCTTCCAATTCTACCCCAGTAACGCTTTGTCTAGAAATATATTTTATGAAGTTGAAGAGTTGGAGACTGATCAGGGAAGGAATGCTTATTTCCTCAACTTGCCTCTTCCAACATCTTGTTTGGTTTAGATGATGGAACGGGAATCATGCTGCAACTTTCCCAAATCTACCCAGGTGAAAAGGGAGGACAGGAGGAAAGAAGATACACAAAGATCAGGAGTGTACAAAAGCCCATTGATTTAAGACCTAAAGCAGAAGTGCTGGCAAGGAGTGTTGTGCCTGTGGCTAGCAAATATCACACTTTTTACAATGCTGTGATTAACTACATAGCACTGCTAGGTCACCTTCCAGATAGCAGATCCGAGATTCTGGCAGCTTCTTCACTCTCCTTCCCATGAAGAACTCGCTGTCAAAATATTCTGAAGGAATGGAGGCTCCATATTTTGGTATGGCCACTTCGTAAGGAGAGAAATCTGCCCACTCTACAAAGAATTTACATGAGGCATGTTTGCTGCAATAAAAGTAAAACCCCCAAACTTCCCAAGGGTCTTGCTTGCCTCAGCAGCTCTCTACGATCTGCACATTTGTACTGCAAGCTGCACTGTCTACTGCCATACAAACTGAAATATTATTTGCAACCAAAAGCAACCAGCTTTTTCAACTCAGAAAAGCTCTAACATTAGGTTCAAATGCTTAGATATTTATTTCTATATAAAGATTCTGAGATCACAGTTGCCTCTCTAAATCAAGAGCACCAACTATACTTCATGCAAGAGTGGTGTGAATTGCAAGGAGTGACTGGCATGAAAGCTCTATTAACCCAAAAGTGCCAGTCTGCAAGATATAACAAAGAAGCCTGAAGACACATCAACATCACACTAGAAATTACAGTGGGGCATGGATGTGCAGTTTCCTGGCTCAAGCTGTCCTGCACAGGGATTACAGTGAAACAGTTATAAACCTAAATAAACATAAGGATTAATTGCTTTTCTTTTCAGTATCTACTGCTTTTAACACCTTTTGTTGAATGTGGCCTGTATCCATTCAAAGGATGTCATATCACACCCACCACAGCAATCATATTCCAGTCCATTTTCATACCCTCATCAGCACCCTATTTAGGACGTGATAATTGCATTTCACAGCATCCCTAGAAACTAAGGAAGCATCAAAGCCATTCTATAGGCGTGGCAGGAAAAAATCAGATGATTTGCCCACACTCATTCACAGTGTCTGTTGCAAAAATAAGACTTCACCACTGATTTTTAATTAATGTCCTGCTGGACATTAATGTTGTTATCCAACAGATGTGCTCTTTCTAATCAAGCAGTTTGCAAAAAAGACAAACATTTTATTAAAAGATGAATACTGAGCGAGGGTATTCCCCTCTTTTTCTCCCCACATACACACCTCCCTCCAAATCCTCTTTAATCCATACCCAGAATGAGAAGAAACTCCCTGAACACCTACCTCTAAATTTGAAAGTACCAAACTTCTCCTCTTTCACATTGAGGACTGCATAGAAAGGCAGTGGGTTTTGTCCATGCTCCAGTGCCTTGCGCTGGTCTGTGAGTTTGTACTTTCTTGGCTAATAAAAAAGTCACAGTGAACCTCTGTAAGAGCATAACACTGGCACAACCTACCCAAGTAAAGACTTAAAGATTGATAACAGATACTTTACAACGCAGAGGAATCTGTAAGTCACATTTTTTTAAGAGACCTTTTCCTTCATGTTCCTGCACTTTCCTTCCTGGTTGTCTTTTGGGTACCTAGTAACTTCTTCATTAGAATATCCAAGTGCCTTGACTGCTTGCATCCCACAGATCTTTATTAAAGTTGAGGTTAATATTTACATCGGGGCAGATTACTCTAACTTTTAAATGTCAAACTAGAAGCAGACTATAAAAATCTGACTTTTCAGGGAGAGTGGGGGCTGGGAATTCCTCAGTTCTTTCTGGGAGTTTGGCTATTGAAGTCACTAGCTGTTGGGCACCCTAGGACAGAAGCACCTTCAAATGATTATCTACTCTGAAAAATCCTGACTACAAGATCCTCTGTCGTAGTTTACAAACCACATTGGGATGGTTTAGTCTCTTTGGATTTGTTACACACATTGCATCATGCCCTCAAAGAGTAAGGCTCTAAAGAAAGTGGTGTTTCCCAAATGTGTGGCAGGACCATGTACCTACCTGCTCATGCAAGAACATCTCCTGAACAAGTGACCACAGAGTTGTAAAAGATGGGACATGTCCTGCTTTTGCCCTTTCAGCAAGTTCCTTGTGGTAATACTTCAGATGGTCTAGAGACATAAGGTTGAGTTTGCATTTTGTCACTTGTTCTTTTACAGCTTTAAGTGGCCCCTCCAGAGACTTCTGTGACCAGTCAGCATGCTCATACAGGTCTGCTAGTGTCCTAAGGAGCAGAAATGTTAGAAAATCACCCATTTATTTGGATTTTGGAAATTGATACACTTACACAATCACTTCAATCAATTAAAGAGAATCAGTGAGCCTGATTCTCTTCAAACTGAAGTCATAATTGAGAGCCAACAGTAAGAGCTTCACGAGGGAATTATGTTCACTTGTTATCAATGTAAGTCTGAAAGGGATGCATGTCCCACTGTGTGGAAAAGTAGTCCCAGTTATTCCAAATCCAATCTCATTTTCTATACGCACCATGTTGAGCCAGAAGCCCCTGTGAGATAGGTGACACAGTCCAACAGATTTAGCTTCTGAAGAGCTAAGAGGTGGCCAAACATAGCTGACATTGCTCTGAGACCTCCACCTGTTGCCATAACAGCTATTACTGGGACCTGTCCAAAACACAAGGATTATTCTCAGAAAGTTATTCCCTCGCTACCTGGAAAAGTCTAATTACAGCTCTCAGAATTTCTTCAGCGGATTCATTGGAGGACAATGAATTAAATCACCACTTAGCCAATCTTTACGAGTACCTTCCTGAAATTTACCTCTGGAGACTCTTAACCTCAAGGCTTGGATGAGTTTGAATATGCAGTCATTTTAACCTTCCTTCTTACCTTTGCTCTCTGTAATTGGAATTGCAATGATTAAGAATAGATAATTACATTATTTTATTATAAACAACAACAAATTGCAAAAAATGCAATTAAAATGGATTAAGGAAGTTTTTTGAATGCTGCTGATTCTTTGGACAGAGTTCATTTAACAAATATAATTCCAGTAAGAAAATGAGTTTTCCCTTAAAAAGTCCCCCTGGATCTTGGCAACAAAACATACTTCAGCTTGGTACAAAATGTTCTAATGTCCTTTCTTCACCACAAAAAAAGTTTACTTTTTGTCAGAAGTGTTCTGAGAATGAAGAAAGAAAAAAAGTAAACCCAAAGGCATAACATTAAACTGATTTAATAAGTATTTTTGTGAGGTGAATTTCCAATACTCTTGTTTTCCTATTGGTTTGGGTTGCCTTACTAGGCTGTATCTAACACAATGTCTCATATCTTGCTGACTTGCAGCACCATACTGTTGGAAACTGTGTTTGAAGAGTGGTATTATTAAATCCTTGTTATTTGTCCCATTGAAAAGATTGGAGGGATGAATACTTGAGCTGAAATTTCACATGAGTCTGGGCTATGCCATTCTGAGAGCCTCTGCTCTGCTGCCACACAAATCAATGGGTTTTTTAGCAACATGGAAATATTACTAGAAATTTCAAGAGGAGTTGTGCCAATCCTAATTCAACAGACCCACACCCCATGCTTGGATTCCAAAGCACAGACCTCATGTCCATGTAGATCTCTTTCCAGATGAAGAACCTTTTTCAGAGCACCAGCAACAACTCTCTTCCTCTTATGCAGGAACTCCTGCTCTCCTTGGCACAGATCATACCCTAGGCGCACATCTAGTTTTTCTGTGCTGCAACAAATAAATCCAGAGGCACAGGACTGGTGTTTAAAATGTACATGGATCTATTTTCAGCAACTGCAATCTAATGAATTCATTAAAAATCCTGATTCTTTGCTCCGATTTATACAGAAATGTACCTTTCATTTGCAAAGAAATCAACTTCTTTGCTTCTACATGGTCTCTTTATTGCTTCAGTGTAAGATTTACTGTCAGCTGAGGTTAATAAATATGAAAAACAAAGAAGGGCTTCTGTGACTTTCAGTAGCTTTGTAAGCCAGATCCTTTCTATTTCTGCTTTGTATAATTTCTGAGCAAAAGATAACTTAAACCTAACAGAGTCTTTCATGGGCATTTGTACTGCAGATTTATACAGAAACTGCACAATGAAAAAGATATTAAAATAATTTTTGTTTGCTCCTTGTCTGACACATTATTTTACAATGCAACATTTTGTCTTCCCCAGTTTACACTTCTTTCTCTTGATATCAGCAGAGCCACAAGTCTGTTTCCTTAAGAGAACAGGCATCCTTTGGGTAATACAAAGACTCTGATGTTTCGTTATTTCAAATTCTCTTTTCCCTCTGCCTTCTTTCTGTGCCCCTTTTGAAGAAGACTCCAGTCTCAGTTTTTGATTCTTTGATGCAAAGCATACTCAGTGACTAAGTCCCTCACCATTTGAAACTCTGATAATTTTTTTGCATCTTGGTGGGACTCCTTTGCCCTGAGGACATGTAGCTTTCAACTGTTGTGGTGACTTTAATGAGGACTTAAATATCACTACATTTTGCCCCTAGTCTTGTGCATTCCTTATATCTAAACAAAGGATTCTCTGTTCTAGATTTCACAGTCCAAAGAGCAATAAAACCTTTAGAGAAAAAAAACAAGCCAGTCCTCTTACCAAGCATTTAGTTGGAGGTACAACTGTAGAGGGACATTCTGTAAACAAAGAGATGAGAGCAGGAACATAAGTGGAGGGAAAAAGAGAAGTTTTGAATCCTGATTTTCAGTGCCTCCTGAAAAGTCCCACCACTGCCACCCAGCATACTTTTTGGTTGTTGTTTTGGGTTTGGTTTTTTTTAATATTAATGTGTTAAATAGTGAAAGTTATTCTACTCTCCTTACCAGACACAAATTTTGAAAAACTTACGTGTCTTACGGGAAGGGTTATTTTCACTTTATGTCCAACAGGGAGAAATTTCAGTGGTACCGTTAAGGTGTCACTTAAATTGCTGTCGTCATCTTCCTTATCAGAAACTTTCTATACAAAACAAAAAGCATGGACTGTATTCACAGAGAAGAAACAGTGCAGTTCTCTGCTGTTTTGGTCACACCAGAAGGAAGCAAGCAGTAAGAACAGTAGCGGTGTGTGGTGCCCATTACCTGCAGCCTGACTTTTAGAACTGGCTCCCAAGCCTTCACGCAGTGGAAGTAGAAAGTGTCGGTGTCCTCTGTCGTCTTCTGTGTTCTCTCGTGGGATGCAGGCACCGTAAGCACGAGATTTTTACCCTCTAGTAAAAACAGGCTTGTTTAGAGAATAATACTGCTCGGGCAAAAGAGCTAGCAAAGCTGGCAAACTGTTCTGGTGGAGTAATTTTCTGTGGTAGCTCCTCTGTAAACTACCCCACTGGCAGGTCTTCTCCAGCACAGGACCTGGTACTCCTGCCTTTATCCCCATAAAAGTGCTCCCAGAGTCAGCATCTTCTCTTACTTCCACTAGCAAAGTCTACTGTGTCCAAACTTGATAGCCCCAAGGAAAAGACAAAGAGACCAGTCCAGAGCAGCTCAGGGCATTTCAATGCATTGCATTTTATCATTTAGATCACTACCTTTATGTAATTTAGAACATTCTTAGTTATCCCTGTACTCTCAAATGCCTCCATCTGGGTCTGAATGACTATAATAGGGTTGGTTTGGTCACGTCCTCAGTTCACAGAGAAATTGCCATACCTTTCAAGTATCTCCTACTTTCGTTAATGTCTACGTGCACTTCCAAGCAGCAAACCTCACGAGACTGCAAAAGGCAGAAATGGAAAAGGGTGAAGAAAGCAGATAACATATCTGCTGCAAATAATGAAACATCCTGCAGACAACCACCACCTATAATACTGAGCCAACTGAATTGGTCTCAGTGCTGAGAGCGATCCAAGAGAAAATTCAGAGCTCATTATTGCAGGACAGTAGCCCAAGTTGCACTGTGTCCAAGTGTCAACACAGTGGTGCATTGTCAGAGGTTGTTAACACATTCAAATTACCCCAAAATCAGGAAACTCTGTACAGCACACTGGTGCCCAAACACATATATCTAATAATTATCTAGGAAGGGTGGGGGGAAATACCTAATGATGAGTTTCTATGTATTGTGGCAGTGATTAGCCTAAAAAGCATCTTCCTATTGGCCCTGATGTAGGGAAATCATGAATTTGTTCCACCCTACCCTCCACCTGAGTCACTCCAGTTCACCTTTAATAACTCATGCCAGGACAGTTTTCCAAGTCATTTCAGGAACAATGCATGCCAGTCATTGCAACTCTTGTGCCTCACACAGAAAATGAGGGGGAAAGAATAGAAGATGTGTTACTTTGCCTCAGGGGTATCAAGGGCTAGCATCTGGGAACCATGGCAGGCTTGGAGGAGTTGGCATGAAGTCCTTGGTACTCCTTAGCTGCTGGGCCATCCCAAGGAGACAGGCAATGTACTACATGCTGACTAACACCAAAACAGGGCTCTATGTTTCAACAGCTAAAATAACTCTTTATTAAAAACCTCATTTCCCAAAAAGCTGTTACATTAGATACCCTTCCAGTCACAAGCACACTGAACACCTACTATTGTCTTCTACAGACCTTTTATAACCTTTGTTCTTCCTGCCAAGTACCATGCTGTGTTACGAGAAACACAATCAGTTTTCACTTTGAACACCAATAAATATGGGGCTCTGCAAGAGTAACAAACCACAGCCTGGCAACATATTGACCTCTGTAATAGCTGAGGACTTCAAGGACTTTGAGCTGCTGTTTTTTTCTGGAGAGGGCAACAACTGAGCTGTAACACCAGGGCACTGTCCCATCTCTCTGACTTTAAAATGCACACCATGCTCTTATCTATCATGGTAGGTTGTGTTCTTTCTACAAAATGGGGGGAAGAGGAGAGGATCAAAATGAAACAGATGTCATTCCAAGATAAATTCTCATGGGAACCTTACCACTAGGACATCATTGGTAATGAGATGCTCTGGAGGACCAGGACTGAAAAAAACAAAAACGAGTAACAAACAAAAAAAGCTGTATGAATAGGTGGATTTGGTGTGTTTTGTTTCGTTTTTTAAATAGCAGGTATATGACCTTTCCCACTTAATTTGAATATAGGTAAGTTATCACAATTTGTTTTCCATAAGGCAAAAATACATGATCCCGTGTTAAGCATGTGAACCAAAATACAGCACCCAAACAAAAAGACAGAGAGGAAAGCCCATAAAAACACTAATGCCTAAAACTATGTGCTAAGTTACAGCAGAACAAAGGCATATTGGAATATGTGGAATCATGTCCTGCTATTAATAAGTGACCATATGACTTGCAGAAAGCAAAGACTACTATTAATGTGTTCTGCAAACACTCATTAGGAAAGACATTTCTGACTAGTTCATATTATAACTTACGGCTGATCACAGATGAAATGAATGGCAAATAAGAATTAGCTCCCACTGTGCTACATGTATAACTGCAAAACACAGAGGTAAGCAATAAAAAGTCTTTGTCCCAGATGTTTTACCTTTTAAGACCTTGGTCTGTCACTGAATGGATGTGGCTATTTAATTACATGAGTAATCTGTAGAGTCTACTACCAGCATCTTTCACTAAGGCAAATATTCCAACACTTCTATGTTAGACAGTCATAAGTGCTTACATATATCTGAAAGGGCCATTGAAATTATGTAGTACTTAACCTTTGTATGTCTAGGGTATTTCATCAAACACCATTTCCAGGCTTAAAACTTCTGTTTCAACTGTAAAATGTATTTAAATAACTAGGTTTGATTTCTGAGAATGGTCATCATCCAAGTGCCTTATAACTTGAATGGTAAAAGATGTTCCTCTTATTTCTAGTCTGAATCCAGCTCCGAAGCACTGCTTCTCATTCTGACCTTTTATGTGCCTGACTGTGACTGCTTCCACATTTGCAAGAGATGATTACCATCATCATATGTGATAACATCTCCTAAGGTACCTCTCAAAGGTAAATTAAATACATTTGGAGTTTCACTGTGGGAAAAATTAACCAAGAACACAAATGATTTTTTTCCTGCAGTTTCCTCATGTTTAAGAATAAGAAGTCTTATTTGTCTTACTTACAGTTCCTGATCACACAAGTTAGCCAGTTTTCACTGGACTACATTTTTTTTCCTTTTTTCTTTTTTTTTTTTTTTTCTTTTTTTTTTTTTTTTCTTTTTTTGCTAATGCTAAATTCAAATATTCCAGAATGTGTAGTTTAGGGAGTTCTCTTCAACCAAGCCTGTGATAGGATTTAAAAGACAGATAAAATTTATCTTATGGAACTTGTTCTCCTGCAGACAATGCTGATTACCACTTTGAGGGGGGTGGTCTTATTTTCATTATTTGTATGTTTTTTCAGTTTAGCTAAGCTATTGCTAAATGGGCAACTTCCCTGGTACTGTCTACATAACTCCATGTATACATTGTTATAATAATACAAGACAAGTTTTATGGTCTCTGAGAAATTCCCCAATGTTCTAGGCATTGTTCAATTAATATCAACAATTTGAAGAGCACTCACATTAAGTTTCACATTCACCTTGTGTAAAAGTTATCACATTGTGACAATTTTATTACGTCTCCAGGATCTAGATATACATGTTCTACAGAAGTTTAAGATCTGTATGAAATATACTGAAAGGTGGAATTATCTAGAAAAGGTAAGGTAAAAAAAAAAAAATTGAAACTGTGATTTAGGTTCACTGCTGGGAGAAAGAGCTGGAAGAAGTTTCTCATCCTCTGAGGTATCATTACTCCCTGGCAGATCTATACCTTTTAGCTTTGGAGTTTTACTCACACTCTTTCCATCCAGAATTCCACTTCCAAACTTTCCCATTTCTTAGAGCACCTCTCTGTCTAAAAAGAAATGGGTAAAATAAATATAGATTATTGAAGGCTGCAAGAATTTGGCAGCCCAGATACACCCAAAGAGCACTTCAAGGCCTGACATCTCTTCTGCTAATGATACCAAAAAGAGTTTGGTTTTGTGTCTTTCCAAAGCTGAAATTGCAACAGAAACCACAGACTTGTGAAAGTCTGGCACATAAGATTAATAATCTCCCATTGTGTGATACGTAGAATTATACATATTTCCCTCTCTGGCTGAGAGGGAGATCTTGATTGAAAAGGAACTATGATGGCTCTCTGCAAGATAATGAGCATGGGGGAAAGGCATAGAAGCTCAGCAAGAAATGTCACTAAGACCAGAGACATTTTCACATACAAACCATTCAAAGCACATTTGAACTGAACCCAGAGGAGATGAATTAGGCAAGTGACTGAAGTGGTTATTGAATCATTGTATTTCCCAGTGACTCACCCACTGGCTGAGAAGTGCACAGCACCAGCCAGCAGGGTCACAAGGAAAATCCATGCTAACAGCTTTCAGCATGTGGGAAGTAGCTGTTTTTATGGGCTGTCTCTCTCCTGTAATGAGTGTGTAGCAACACCTCAGCAACAGACAAGCCCAGGAGTTGTCAGAGACCTATCCCAGCTTTGTTTACTGGGCAACTCTCTTTCATGGTCTCCTTAATAAAATACCAAAGATGTTAGCAGGACAGACGTTCCTTTACTATGGGCTAGAGAAATCTAGAAGGAAACCCAGCACAAACACCAACAGGGAAAAACACCCGAAAGAACCATTTAATTCAAGTGATGAGTGAATTGTTTTCATGTTTTTAATAAATAAGTTGCCTTTTATGAGGAAATTTCCCCCAAGCATGGCAAAAGTGGGATAAAGCTGAAAGGTAAGCAAGTATTTCTTTGGATTCTAAAGGATAAAAATTATTATTTGCAGATGCTTCTTGTTAAAATATGTTACCCTTAGAGAGCATGAGACAGAAGCAGCTTCATTTTCTGAATTTGTAAAAAGAGATCCATGAAGTCACAAAAATACAGCAAAACTATATCTGCTTTGATGAGGTATTGATAATGATATATACCTGTTCATGAAGATCCAAACCCTACCTAACATGGAAGACAATGTGGACAACAAGATCTTGTCAATCTCTCCCTGTGTTTTCAGCCCTTACCTCTGATTTCAAAGCAAATGTCTCGCGGATTGTCTCCCCAGGTCTGATTCTAGCAACATTAAAAAGAACTGTGAACTGCATGTCATCTTTGGTGAGTACATCTTCATCACACACTGCCAATTCTAAAATATTCTGGTAGCAGAAAAATAAGTAAGAACACTTATTGAGCTTCTGTTAGACAGAAACAAAAAAAATATTATAGAAAAAAATTATTATTGCGACTGTTTCACTAGCAGAGCAGTAAGAATGAAAAAGCATGTCCTTTCCTTCAGTAGTCTGCTAATGTAGAACATTATTACACCCAATCTTGGGAAACTTGTGAAATGGAAAAGAACTACAGCGACAGCTATAACAGAGGTTCCCACTCTCCTGAGACAGAAAGATGCCAGTGCTCTGCACCCCACTGCTAACCCACCCAAAGAACAGACTTAGTTTCTTCATTCCCAAAGTTCTCCAAATTCCACAACTTAGGGAAGGATTAAATTTGTTGTCTACACCACAGCAGCTTCTCTACTCTTCCCATAGAACTGGTGGAGGGAAGGAAAGCTCTTTCAAAGTTAGCCATGCCAAAATAGCACAGAAGCATGCTACAGTAGGGCTTATTTCACTCAGGTGACAACAAAGAGAGTCTGGACTAGCTTAGATGCAGCCATTTACATCAGCAATGTCTGTAAATAGCTGAGCAAAGTACTACTTCTTATGTCTACTCTTCTGTGCAAACCAGTCTGCTAAGCAAGCATTTTCTAAAGTTATTTAGCACAGAGAATCAACAGAGTGTCTACTGCAGATTCTGAGCTATTCAAATTGGTGAAAATTCTATTTTTTTACTACCTCAACTTCTCTCTGGATCCTAAAGTAGAAAGTCTCATTCCAGACAGGGTTGTCAGAATTCCTGATGGTTTTGGTCTGAAGCTTTCCAGGCGAAGCAGACGGCAGCCACAAGCGTACATAGCAGTCTGATGCCGTCACTGCAGCAGAGAAAAATTAAAAACCTGATGCCAGTGTTATAGAGGAACAGTAGGGCTAGGCCGTAATCCTGGAGATTAATAAATATTACTACTTTTTTTTTTTTTAATTAGTAAAGAGATCACCGTTTGGAAACAACCAAGGAAAACCATCTAATTACTGAGTAACTACAAACTGCAAATGTACACATGCACACACAAAGTACACTAAGAGCCACGTTTCCCATGTGAAGAGAAAGAGGAAAGTGGACTATGCCCACTGACCATTCCTCAGGCATAGTCCTTACAATTCCAGTCAATGATGTTAAAAAGTTAAACTGAAACTGCAGCTGGTTCCACAAAGGGCTGTTAGGATGATTACAGGAAAGAAGAATGCATATTACAGCCAAGATCAGAGTCTGGCTTGCTCAGTTGAGTCACACAAGCATGCGGAGGGGACATAATGGCTGTCTAGAGGTGTTAGGCACTAGGCAAGATGATCTGTGGCAGCTCAAGGCCAGCGTGGGCCCAAGAACTGGAGGGCACAAGCAAGTCGGAAATCTTCATTTCACTTCCATCCTATATCTATTCCATATGGTTAGTGCAGGCAGTGCCTCGAGCAGCCATCCTTTGGGGAGAGCCGGGGTGGGGAAGTGCATTTACTTTGTGAAGCTTGGCAACGGTGTGAAAGGAAATCTCCCAGGTGATGTCTTTCAGAGCTGGAGTCAGGACTTGATGGAAGATTTCTACTGCAGCCCGAGATGCCTAAATACTTCAGACTGGTATCAAGCAGTGAATAACATTGCCCCGCAAGGTTTTGGCACGAAAGTGGAACTGTCCCTTCAATAGAGTAGATAGAAGAGATCATTGAAACTCAGAAATACAGGCCTTGTCACACTAACACCTTTCTAGTGTCCACCTCTGGATGGTCCTAGGTGGCATTTGCCACTGGAGCACAAGAAGCCTTTGGCAGGCAGTTACTCAACCGACAGGGGATTCACTCCCCCTGCTCTCCCTCACATCCGGGCTCGGCCCTGCATGGCAAGGCATGGATGGTCTCAGCTCAGTGACTCAAGTAAATCATTGCAAAGTGATGTTTTTTTCTGCTGAGTGAGTCATTTTTCACTAGAGGAATACACAGGCCAGAAGTTTCCAAACTGACAAAAGGCAGCTCAATGCCTCTGAGGAACTCATTGGAGACCTCTGCAAAAATGGCAGCTGAATAGCTGGTCCACAGCACACCTGGAGGAGGAGACATAGGAGGCTGTGAAGGGGAGATAATGAGTTAAAGACACTTGAACACAAAAGTACACAGAAAAGTCTGGTTTGCCTGTATGCTCAGCATGGGCTTAGAACTGGATCTGCAGAGGTCCTCCTTAAACAAAACTATCAATGTAATTCATTGTAACTGGTCAGCAAATACCCTGAAAGATAAAGTATTTTAGAAGGCTTGAAACTCTCTAATTTACCTATGATTATTGTGTAAAATAGGTACGTTTCAATAAAAGGTCCCTAATTCACAGCCTGCATGGCAAAATTTCTGCCCAAGCAGATTCATAGATCGCAGTGTCTTAATGAAGTCTACCTTCCCTTCTTGGCCCAGAAAATTAATCTGAGTGTCTTGTTTTTTGCCAGTTCCCTGAAACGCCACTAGAGATGTACTCCAATCTAATGATACCTGAGACATTGGATCTAATTATAGCCCTGGCATTAGTATTTATATTGCTGTGCTTTACGTACGTTGCTTGCATACCTTCAGAACTTAAGAATATTGCTCACTGTGTAAACTCTGGAGGTGACTAAAAACACAATCAAACCACAACTCACACAGGTCTCTTGACTTGATGTTCTTAGCTTGTATGATTCTTACAGAAAGCATGTGGATGGGGCAAAACTTCATCTGCAGAGAAAACAAAGGCAATAATTTGATCAGCTCAGAATGCAAAAACAAGATGTATTTTGAATAGTACAGGGGACAGTCTGCCCATGTCTGTTGGAAGGGAGGTGACCACCTTCAAGGGGCAGTACACCACGCTGAGATGAAAACACAGCAGGGCACTGGGCTGTTTGCTAAGGAGCTGGAGTAAATGAAGACAGAGAGAAAACACGGGCACAGACAATGGTATGGAAAGCTTTCTTTGTCACCCCAGAGGCACTTGTTTTCAGGCAGTGTATGGCCACAGTGATGGTTGTACTGCCAACACCCCAAGGGTCCTGTGCCACCCACAATGGGGCCTTTGAAAGGGGATATTAGGAATTGCAGCTGCCTGCCCAGGTCATGGCACAGCTGACCTACCCAGGCCAGGGCATGGTGCTCACCAAAATGCACAGTAAACTTCTGACTTTGTATCTGAACTAAGATTAAATTTCTGTGATGCTTGTAAATAGGGCAAGCTCACCAAGTGGCCCTGCTGACTTTGAGGGAATAGACCACAGGCCCAGCAGAGACCCTTCAGACAAAATAAAAACTGCTCTGCTTTGCAGGTGTGATATCACAGAATTCCATATTGTTATGTATCCTGAAAATACCTCATGGAAATGGAAGCACTTGCCTTCCAGACATGAGATTTATTTCTATCACAGGCAGGCTATCATTTTAACACTCTTTCAAGTTACTTGTTCCTAACTCTTGACAGCTAAAGCTTTCCAGATTAAGCTATTCAGAAGATGCTTGCCATTTTCAAAAGATGTTCTGAGAAGCATGAATGAACACATATATAAATGTAACAATCTTAATAACAGAAGCAGGGAAAATACTTTAATCTTTTTTCAAATTGGTGCATTTAAATTTCCTTTTATTTTTCTTCTACTTTTTTTTGTTGTTGTTGTTTTTCTGCATGCCATACTAGCATGGCTTGTCAGCAATATTAAGAAATAATAACATGCAGTTACGACGGTCCCACTACCACTAATAAATTAAAACTTAAAGCTTAAACTACCAACTGAAATAATATCTCTATTTGACTAAACAGGGAATCTCATTACACTGTCACTAAATAATTTGACAATTTTATTTTGAAAGTTAGCACCATGACTAATTTTCCTGACAAGGAAATTATTAACTCTGTAGATACAAACTGTTGGGGAAGGAGGAACCTCTCTACAGAAAGAGTCACTCACTACAGTTAATCTAAAATTATTTTAAAATGAGGTGGAGGCTATTAGTGGACATGTTTATTAGAGATGAGAATAGCCTGCATTCAGTTTCATTCAGGCTGGTTTAGAGGTAAATTACATTACATGAGACGGATATCATCTGAACTGTGAATTAGCATGTTCAAACAAAGGCCTATCTTAAATTTTAATTTATCACTTAAAGTTACATAATTTTTAAATTCAGATTTATATTTAAGAGCTGCCCTGACCAAAGAAATCCTTGTTAAACATATAAAATCATTTTAGTCTGTCTCTTGGCTTGTATAAAATTGCAAAGCAAATTTGTTTTTGTGTGACAAGAACTCTTTCTAGTATGTTTTCCTCCAAATTTAAAACTGACATATTTAAAACTTCCTTAGCTTAATGCATTGTGGACATTACAAGTTCTAATTGGGACACTTCCATATTATTCGAGTTGCCTGCTGAAAGAATTTGACTTCAATATTCCTGTGCAAATAGTTATTTATCATAGAACTACTAGCTGGAACACTCACTCAGCATTCTTAGTGGTTTTCATTTACATGAATTATTGGATTATGTAGACAATTACAGAGGTGACTAGTTTTAATTAATATGTTAATTCTTAGTCATTTTGTAATCAACTTCTCCCTTGCTCAACAGAAGCCCAAACCATTCACAGAATCTGCCTTCACTGAAGAAATACATGTTGGCATAAATTTTGCTTTGAAACATTTAGTGATGAAAATTTCCTAACTACTTATCAAAATGGTGCATCTGCAGGTCATCTTTAGAGTACTCTCAGATGTGACAGATGTCATGTTTTCATCCTCTGCCACTACAGCCAGAGTGCCTCGCTCCTCCTCCCTTCCCCTTCCAACAGCAATCACTTTCCTTAAGCATGTCAACATTTGCCAAACGATGGAAACATCAAAGGTGACTTTTCACTCCTCCTGATCTGGTGCAGCTTAGTCCTGGTGTTATTGCAGGATAAAAGGCAAAGAGATTCAATGGGAAAGTGTGGCCATAATAAACCCTAAGGGCTCTGCAAATCCCACAAGGAAGCCAGAAACCATCCCTTTCCCAAGACTAAAGTTACTCCAACCTGTGATAACCATTCATTTTCTCATCAGATAAAGGCAGAGCTAATTTTCTTCAACAGTCCAGAGCACACTCCTAAGGTCTGATTTGGATGGTCTAAAATAACATCTTTGCCTGAAAGTGCTGATACACCAGAATACCCTTCTACAAAAAATAATTACAGTTAGAGGTACCATTTGCTATTTTCATGACATGAAAAGCAACACGTAACTTCACAATTAATGCAACTTGATGAGTGCAGACACCCTATCCAGACAGCCCTTGACAGACTGGCAGCTGCATTGCTCTTGTTGGTTTTAGCTCACTTCCTTGGGAGGAACATGGTTTCTTGTACAGGCATGCAGAGAGTAACAAAACCCCTCTGTAAACATCCAGAGTCAAAGGCAGCTTTCCCAGAAGCACATCATTCTATTTTTGCTGGGAAATTACTAGTGTTACACTGGGGCCCACAACAGAGCCCAGGATTCAGCTACCTGTGTGTTGCTGCATCCTAAGCAATTGCACTCCAGGCCAATAAACAGTAGCATCTCCAGAGTACCAAAGGGAAGGTTAAAATTTGGGGGGAGAAAAAAAAAAAAATAAACTTCTTTTCACTTGACAGTATTTATCTTTATATATCTGTACTCTCAAACCAAGCTTTGAGAGTAATTGCTGTTTAAAATACAGAAGAGTCAGGAATCAGGAGATAAAACTAGCATGTCAGGATTGCCACAGCTGTATCAAACCTTAACAGACTGAAAATTCACATCTGTTGCCACCATCTCCTTGATTGTAATAATACAGCTCACTGACTTCCTTCCAGAGGAATGTTGATCATCTTTGGAAGGAGACATAAATCTCTTGTTTACAGGCTGTTAGTCACTTAAGGTTTCATTCCAAAAAGACAACTTTGAGCATATGAAATCTTCTCAAAGCTCATAAATATTTAGGAGCCTACCAAAACAATCTGTGGATGGCAGTAAAAGGAGAAAAACCTACCAAGAACTTAAAAGTTTGATTTCAGTCTTCATTGCACCTCCATGCTGCTTCTACAAGATGATCTCATGGCCAGCTTCACTAGAAAATCAGTATTCTAGGGAAGTTTCTGCAGTCTGGGAACCTCATCCCATAACTCCATGTTCTCTTTTTCTTTTATTTTAAATGAGTCCTTGGTTTGTGCATGTTGGAAGGCTGATTGGAATGTCAGTGTTTCACTCCCCCTGCACCAAGCTTAGGCAGCCCTCTGAGCAGAGTTCTCACCAGGGGATAATGCCAAATTACATTAAGCTTTAGATGAGGATTTTGCTGTCTTCTGACATTTTGATAATAGTTGTAGGATTTGTCACTCAGCTTTATACATATGTTTCAGACATGAATAATTAATTTATTTCATGGATTACTTCTTTCTCCAGTGGTGTACTAGAAGCTGTACAATACCTTGCCTACAAGATCTCACACCAATGTAATTATTTGGTATATGCTTACCATTATTTTATGTTAGATACTGAGGATTTGGTCCAACTACAATTTGGCAATTTACGAAACTGAGATGAAATCTATAAATGTATAAACTATAAGAAAGCTTAATTACCACCCTGGTTCTAAAGCACTCTCTTCCTCTAGATCCCCTAATACCTAGTGTGGGCTCTTATCCCTTCCATCACTGAGAACACTGCTAGAAATTTGTCTTTCCAACCAGCTGCCTACTTTCATTAAAATTAAAGGGATGAAAAGCTCTAGTGGAAAAAGTGACTGACTGAAGAAATATTGAAAACTATGAGAGTCTCATTTTGCTTGGGAAACACAATTGTCCCAAATTTTACCATTGGAAGTTGAACAATTTGTGAGGAAATCCAATTCACCTTACAAACATATACCGTGATTTCATGTAATCACTGATGGATTACTTCAAGAATCATTGTGGATTTGGGATGTATCTCCTGTTCATATATATCAGTCACCGCTTTACACATATGAGTGGGTCCCTTGGGGCTTTGTAAGAAAAAATTTCTGAGTATTTTTCCAAATGAAAATTATTCCACAGTCCATAAAATAAAACTTGTAAGAAGGGATTATTCTTTTCTGAGCAAAAGAAAAGACATTGTTACGAATATGATAAGTTGTAAATTAATACTGACAATCACTTGTGTGTCAATTTGGTAGCTCTCCTAAAGTGCAAAAATCTAACTGGAGATTAGGAGATCTTCCTAGATAGTTCAAAGAATCAACGCACTTCTAAACATGTGGGTTTTTTAATGTAAAAGAAAAAAAAAAAAAACACAAAACCACTCTGTTCTTATTTCCATATCTATTTACCTACTTATACAAACTGAAACACTGGCTTGCCTGACACAACAGCAGGGCCACCTGCAGTACTGAATTAATCTCGTTCCTTGGGAACAGAAGCTTTCTGACCTGAAACTATGCTTGCACTCAAGCCTTTTGGCAGTGGTGCCTATTAACCAGGAGTCTCTGTACTCACGGAATAGCCGTTGCAGCATTGGGGTGAAATGCAAGAATTCTGTCACTGAAACTTTCTAGATAAAATTGTACCTGAGCTATCTACCCATTTATCAGCTCCAGAACTGTCTCACTAGATACAACATTGATCTTTAAAACAGATAAATAATATTCATGTCTACAATAGAGAGATACGTCTGGAACTAACTGGTAGATGGACTAGATACAAATTTTATCCAGAAAGTACATGGCATTTACAATTTATTTTCTCTTCTTGAATGTTTGTATATTTTTAATCTATCCCTTGAACCATCTGTTCAAGCTACTGATATTTTTCTAATCTTTAACTTTGCCTGCAAATATTACCATGGCACCATTAATGACCTCTATAGGCTGTAGCATGTAACATTGTTTCTCACTACATTTTAAGCCCATGAATGCCCATCTTTCTTTTATTTGTTGTGAAATTTGAATAAGAATTTGATACATAAAAAATGATTATCTGTAAATAATTCATGCTTTGCATTCAGACAAAATCAACACACATGTTGATTTTTTTTTTAAGATATACATGAGAAAACGAATTTTCAGCTAATAGTTCTGTTGATTTATACTAAAAGCCATCAGTTAAAATCTCTGAATGGAACTTACTATTAGAAAACTCAAGTCCAGACATGAAATACTTCCACTAGAATTGCAAAAGCTGTAAACATTACATTAAAAATAGTTAGATCTAAACAGGTCAAACAGGTCATTAGATGTCTCCCCTGCAGCTAAAGTAATATAGATTATGCTTTGTTGCTAGATAAAGCTCTTGGTTTATTTCAGCTGGGGGAAGCAATGAACATGTGTTCAAGAAAAGCACGCAGGAGAGCTAAAGCACTTTCATTTTATGGGAGGTAAGCTCTCCAAGAGCAGCCTCCTCTTCCTCCAGGGACTTCACTCTGGCATGCACACCAAGGACAAAGGCAAAGCGCCCCATTTGCTGTGTGCTTTCTCTGAAGCTCGCTTACGCATCAGTTACTGTGAGGTAAAAGAGGAGAGCGGCCAGGCTGCACAGATCAGGATGCCCCTGCCCCACCACAGCAGGCTCTGCATCCCAGCAGATGCACGGAGGAGGGAGTTTGCTCGGGACAGCTGGAGCAGAGAGGGCCAAGAGCGAGGTGCCCGGCCACGGCGAGCGCGGGGCTCCGCTCTCTTACCTTGGCTGGTGGGCTCCCCATGGCACTGAAGATGGCGGCAGGACCGAAACCCCAATTTGGTTAACAGATCTGTCAGCTGACAAACAGGCTGGCAGCTTGTTGTGCTGCTGCTGCTGCTGCTGCTGAAATAACCTGAAGGACACATATAATTTATACAGGCGCCGAGCTCCACCCTCTGCCTCCTCTGTGTGGAGGAGAGCCTGCCTACATCTGAGAGGGAAAGATCTGCAATGTCAGAGGTGAGCAGAAAGGCTGACACTTTTAGTATTTCTCACAATTTGCTGTTGCTCTAACATCCTCCCACCAGGTTTTTGGGTTGATTCTGACATGTTCAGAAAGTCTTCCTTCACTCTCACCCCTTCCACAAATCTAGTCAGAAGATTAATTTTCAGGAGCTTTTAAGTTCTTCCACAAAATACTCCATGAAAAAGAAGGCCAAAGGGAATGCAGAACCCAATCTCACCTACTACAATCTCTGGTGGGAGACCAACCCACTTCCGAGTGCTCTTTTCAACTTTTCCTACAACAGGGACTTGATATATTCCCAATATATTATCAGGAATCTTTCTGACAACTGGTAAATCACGACTCCTGAGCTGGAAGTGCCTACTGGCTGATCACCTGGCCAAGGCAGAGATGCTGGTGAAATTGAGATAAATATTGGCAGAGAAAGGGAAAGCTGCATGCCTTCTGGGCTTTTTCCCTCTACCTGCTACTTATATGAATATGACAACTTGACATTTCCCAGCTTCCCATCCTGTTCCCCCATCAACTTGCTGTAGACAGTGCTGAGTCAACAGGGCATCCCTGAAGATGGCTGGGTCCTAAGGCATCCCTGAAGATGGCATGGCTTCCTCCACTTCTCCCATGTCTACTGTGACCTGCTGACAGGGCTCCTGTCAGGACATTGCTCCAAGCAATCTGCTCTGTCTGTACCTTAATCCACACTTGCAATTTCATGGTGTACCGACCCAGACTTGGAAAAGGCCTGGAGGCCACCATAAGTTTTCAGTAAGGTATGTACTCACTGGGGCATAGTAATACCAGATAGGATCACGCCTCACAAAACAGCCAGTGGACACCTTAAACTAATGGAAAATGTCAAGAGTTAATTTTCATCAAATAGTATGAATTTGCTTTTTGACAAGTGAAAAAAAAAATTAATTATAACCACAATAGTTGTTTAGGAAAATAGGTTTACCTGAAATCTTTGGCTTCAGATTTTTCATGAAAGTCAAACACATACTGTGGATCATCCACTTTGTAAAATATTTTCCACAAAAAACTGCCACCTGTTAAAATCAGTTTTAGGCAGATGCTCCTGGGCTTCTGCAAGTGACAACCAACCACTCAAACTGATGTTTTGCAGACTCTGCTCTGGAAAGCAGCACCATGCTCACCACCAGTGAGGACTAGACACACTAGGTTGAAATCTTTGAACTACTAAGAAGAAAGATATCTCAAATAAAGGTCTGGTGTTTACATGTAGTATATCAAAGGGCAGCTACAAAGAAAAATCAATCAAAACTCATTTGAAAGCAATGTGGAGTTCAGAGCAATTAACTGTGCAAGCCTGCAGGACTCCTGCAGTAACACTGCTTTAACAGCCTCACTTGGGCACTTTGATAGGACCAGTTAAGACTGCAGTGCACACACTCATCTTCTCGCTTCCATGGACACAGGAGTCTGTAACATCCCATTTCCAGAGACAAGGAAAAAAAGCAAAGAATAAAGGAAAAAAGCTCTTCTTCAGAGAGGAGTCTTGGTTTTCCACTTTTGTATTGCTGTTGCAGTTTTGATCAGACAGTCTGCTGCTATAGTGAACTGAGAGACAAAAGCAGTACATTGACAAATTTACCTCCAAAAGAGAAGGCAAGTGGAAAACCAGCCAGAGAACAATGAACTCCACTTAGAGAGTGGTATGTCTGCCTGGAAACAGAGCAACACATTAAAAACAGAAGAGCTGTTTTAATGCAGGGAGACCAATGTCTTAATGGAACAGGAAAGAAGAAAAAAAGCTCCCAGAATGCCTTCAAAACAAGGTGCAAAAGTTATTTTGGAGAGCTATGGAACTAATTTTTCCAATAATCCCTCCAAGTCCAGTAAATGAGCATGGCCAAAAGAAAAGTTTTGTGTTTCTTGTCAACAAGCACGCTGACACCTACTACATCCATTTCCTGCTGGCCATCAGGGAGATGGGCTATGTGACATCAGGGCTTGCTGCAGACATAAAAAATGTACAGCACAGGGAAAGTAAGACAAAGTCAACTGCATGTGGAAAGTAAGACAAGGAAGGAACTGCGTAAGGAAGGAAAAACAAAACTTAAAGGTTAAACCTGAACCAAAGAGGGCACAGCAGAATATGTTAGTGAACTAGATAATAACCAGGCAACAACTTCAAGATGGTACACAAGTCCTCCCCTTTTTAGAGGGAGGACAGTCATGCCAGGCTTATACAAGTGGAGTTAGGCTCAGAAAATACCATACTGTACCTGCAGCATCAGATTGTAAAAGACAGTTCAGGAGATAAAGAGAAAAGATATCCTAGAAAGATTGTACTTGTTAATTAGGACAGTCTCATTCCACATTTGTGACTGAATCTTACTTCTTTTCCAAACTGCTATTAAGAAAGTACTTGGGAATAAACTGGGGTGGGGGAAGAGACAAAAAGACCTATTCAATTACACCAAGGTTAAATTGGTTCATACACTACCTGTTGGCATTTGGGTAATGCACACAAGAGACTGTGAAACAAATGGAATGGAAGGAATGCAAGCCCATACTGCAAGCTCAGCATGAAAGAAATAAAAGTCAATTAATCTAGCATTCAGCTACATGCAGTTTACCCAGTGGGCTGCTCACTAACTGCCCCTTGCAGGAAGCTACTGAGCTGCCAAAAACCAATTGGTATGGTGGGATCAACTCCAGATGATTGTGAACTGGACTATCCTATGGTGGCATAATCTGAAAAGCTAACAGGGACAGAACCTACAAAAGAGACAGAAGTCTCATTTAGTGGAGATCATCATTTGCCCCAGCAATGGCACTGCAAAATTTCAAACTGAGCTTTGGTGTACAAAAACTGCCCTCACTGAGGCACTGTCTTCAGAGTCCTTCCACCCTTGGTCCCAGCAGCTTCATGAGGAAGGATGGCAGCTACCAAAGCACACTCCTGTAGATATAAAACTCCCATAACTTTGTTTCAGAAAACTTTTGCATTCCTTCCATAAAAGCTTTTAAATAGAGATAAGTGATGGCTCTTTCTAGGGCTAGGTGCAGCCACACCACTGAGTAGGTGGAGGAATGTGCATTTTGAGGAGATGTATTGTTTTGCCAGGCAGAGACAATGGGCGATAACAGTCACTTTTTTTTGCCTCATAAGTCAGTTTGTAACTTGGTTCAGCTGAATGGCTAGATTAGGAAAATTATAGTTATCTAAGAAAAGAAATGTGTATAGTCAAATTCAAACCACATTTTTTAAATGTTCTCAGAAATTGAGAAAAAAAGTAGTTTTTTTCAGTAGCTGATCCCCAAAATATTTTTTCCATATTTGTTTTCTTTAACTACTGTAAAAAATAACCCAAACAACAACAAAAACTTTATTAAAATATATCTCAATTTTTTCAATTCAAAGTTATCATGTGAAACAAGGAGCTATAAAGCAAGCTTCAGAAATGCCATATTTAGAACATGTAACATTTATTTTTGAAATTAAAGCTAAGTTTTCATTGTTTTCCCCCTTGCCCCATTCTGAGCAAACAACATTCTGAAATTATTTTAGAATTTTGAATACTTTCCAAACAACCATTTTCAGAACCTGCTGTTAATTAGAACAAAACTACAGGTTGTCTGTCTGAGCAGCAATCAGGTGATAACATTTGTAAATGAACTGTCCTTCTGGCTATCAAGATCCAGCCCTGTTTCAGAAAAGTAAAAGGTGTTATATCCTCTTACCTATCTCCTGAACCACTGTTATCTTAAACAAAGGCTTCACACAGTAAATCCAGTATCACTGGCTCTTTTTCCTGGCCAGAGTAAGGGAGTTACTAATTTCCTTAGGTGCTTTGCAGGTGTGGTTGTAAATATGGAACGATAGTGATCTTTGTGGCTTCACCATGTGAGGAAGCTGCTTATTACTTACCTGGGGTATCTGAGGACTGCAGTGTTACCTTTCCAAGACACGTCAATGTAAAGCCACACATTGAAACCTACTGTGTTTATGTTTAGAAATTGTTCTTTTATTTAAACCCAGTGATTGCAGCGCACCTAATTGAAAAAATAATTGAGTAAGATATTTCAATGTCGTTCCACTCAAGCCAGTTTCTGAAACCTTTATCTTTAGATCTTATTCAAATAGTCTGACACTGATGTCAGTATAAAATTGCTTGTGCAAAGACCTCAGAAGAGTTAGGTAAGTATTACACTTCACCACTTGGCTGACAGGAACACATGACTTATGGTTATGGTATTCAGCTTCAAACTATCACAAGAAGAGTTGCCTTCAAGAGGCAGGCTTGCCACCTACCTCTTGTATTTATTTAATGGTCGCTTTTTTAGAATCAAGAGAGTAACTCTTGCTTTCTGTTACTGCTTTTCAGTCTCTATGACTACATGCTCTTTGGGGCAGGATCTTCTAAGGACATGTTTGCTACTGAAAGTTATTACACTGGGCAAGAGTAATTAAAACACAAAGGTTGCAGTGATTGCATGACACATACAGCAGCATTTCCTTTGTGTTTCTGTCCAATTCTCTTTCAACTCTATATGTGGGTTTTTTCAAGGTCCAACATTTACCTGAGCACAGCTCTTAGATGTTGGCTGAGAAAGAAATAAAAGATACACTGTAATTTATTTCAAATAATATGGAAGTCATTAAGAGTTCAACTAATGCATTCTGCCAGTAACTTATTGTCTAAGAAGCCCTTCAAAAATAGCAAGACTAAAACAGTAGCAGGCATCCTCCCTGTGCTATTCTGTAGGTTGGTATTGCCAGTGGGTAGGCTTCTTAACTAAAGCTAGCATCAGCCAGCTAGCCAAAGCTAGTCCTGGCCTAGGTAACCTGGAAGATTTTAGTGAAGTGCAAATGTAAGAAAACCACTGAACTGAGCATAGAGGCAAGGCAAAGAAATATGGAAACAGCCAAATCAGGGAGAACTGAATGCATTCAAGTAAATCACCAGTAGCTCTGGAAACACCTGCAAAGCATGCCTTTAGAGCAGGCACACTGATCACTATCAGTGAATGCCCACACAGAGTCCTTGGTAAATATCCCAAAATGCTCAAGTCTTAAAAACACCTAATGGCAAAGTTTCATGTTGCAGCAGGAAATCTAAGAGCTAGTTGCTGCTAAAACAGGAGGTTTTGCTCCAGTCAACTCCCAAGCTTAGAAAGCCCTGCTCCTTCTCCGCAGTACTGGCTCTGGAACTACTCTGGCAAAATGCTGAGCTCATTTGAGGGGCTGAAGCAACTGAAAACTACTCTTCTCCTTTTCCTGAGGAATTTCCAGGGCTGCCCTTCTGTAGTGGCATGCAGCCCTTACCTCAGCTTGAGCTCAGTAGTGAGCATCTGACCATGGACAAGCAGCACTGTCCATGAGAGCTGTCTAAAGCATCAGTACTCCAAGGGAAATGAGTATTAGAGTTGGAAAACACATCAGACAGCTCAGTGCACATTCCTGCAAGTGGATCATTACCCTCCACTGATCCCACTACCAGAAAGTCACAGGTCTTTTCACCACCTCTTTGTAGGTTGTGTAGATCTTCTAAGTTTACTGAAAGACTGTCAAATTTGAAAACTGAATTTTTTCCTTTCTTCACTTACGTCCCTTTTTTTAAATACAAAAACTCTAGACATCCACCAAGCTATATGAACAATTTAAAATAAAATAACCAGAGTTTGACTTAGTCATTAGAGTTATTATAAGCCTTGCAAGCTTATTTACAGCAATTAGGAGCCCTGTGACTCACTTCTGGTGAATTATAACTTCTGACAGCAGAAGACAACTTCAGGGGTTCTACAGAGGATTTGAATACAAAAGTTCCTTCTGCATTGATGCTTATCCCTGTAGAATCTCTCATTTCTGATGAGAAAAATTTCTCGCTTAGGTGTGTTTCTCTTCTTCCACTCAACTTGTACTATTTCTGTGACAAAAAGAAGTCAAAATTTTCCTAATACAGCAAGTGGGAATTTGCCTTGCTGAAAGCACTCTCAGCTTAATCCCAGTAGTATGAAAGCAGCTTTTTGCCACCTGCTCCCCTTAAGCCAGCAGAGAAGGCACATCAGAGAAGTGTGAGCAGAGAGCCTGGCTCACAGTGAGCATCTCAGCTGGTCTCAGGAGAGCTGCTCTAACCTGTGCCAAGGCAGAGTCATTCACTGAGCCTGATATTATCTCTAAATGTCTCTGTATATGCATATTAGGTCAGGGTTAATTCCTCTGTTTCAGCAGCACATAAAACATGACACTTGCATAACACTGCAATTTTAAATGCTTTTGGTCTAGTAGAAAAAAAATATTTTTACAGGCACAAATCTTATTTGACCTCTTAACATATATAATACCTTGGGAATTCTGAAACTCTGAAGATTTTTACAAAGTGCTTCTTGAAACCTGAGAACTTAGAATAGCAAATCACACCAAAGCCAAGAGAAATGTATAGCCTTCAGCATCTCTAGGAACTAGAGTGTTTTTAACTGTAGCCTCCCACATTCATGGTCTGTGTGGCAGGTAAGACCTGGCCATGACATGGGCAACAATAGAAAAGTTTTTTGTGTAGGCCATGAAAAGCATTGAGTCTGTTTAGAGCAGAACATTAAATTAAGCTACCTGCACTGCCTCATGTGGCAAAGGATTCCAGACCTATGTGCCAAAGGCCCAAAATTAGATCTCCTGGCCCTAGCTAGGAAGAGTCTGAGCTGGGGGAGATGCATCCACTCAGAGACTCTAGCTTCCAGGGGCAGAGATCTGATGGAAGACAAGATTTCAGGTGATCACCTCTCCCATAAACAGCTCCAGGAAGCTCACCCACAGCCTGCCAACGCAGCAGAGCACAAACCACTGCTGGTGCCCTCCCTGCAACACGCACAATTTGTACTCTGCAACCCTTCCCCATGCAACAGACACATTGCAAAGTGGCAGAGACCCTTGCTTTGTATGATTCAAAACCACTAATTGTTGGTCTTCCCTCCTGTGTAGTTACACACATACTGAATGCATTTGTCAGCCAAGTAGTAGCAAGCAAACTGTGAACCACAAAAAGGTAAAATGTCCTGCACCAGCGCTGGGAACTGGAATGTTCATCCCACGGAGGAAATCATGTTGGCACACCCCCCTAAAAAGATTTCACTCCAATATATAAGGAAGATTTTGAAACATTTCTGGGTTGATGCCTCAGCTGACAAGCCAGGACCCTGCCTACACAGCTGTTTTGGCTCAGCAGTCCCCTGGGCATGCTGGGAGCTTCACAGCTGAGATCTAGGAAGCTGGAGGCAAAGGAATTGACCAACAGCCTAAGAACATCTAATGGGCATCTCACTCACCTGCTGACCAGCCTAGGGGGTAGCCCCTGGTGAGTGGGAGAAGCCAGCAGTGTCCTGTCATCACAGAATGATGGGTAGCCAGAGGAACAGGCCAGGTGGGTCAGCAAGGCATATGAAACCATGACAGCCTTCCAAGCAGGTTTCCGTGAAGCAGGAGAACCAGCCAGCCCAGCAATACAGAACCCAATCACCATTTTTATACAGGGAAGTGTTGCATCAGAAAATGCATGATCATCTCTGTTCATCAGACACCTCTTCCTCATGTACACTACATCTGGGAATGGCAAGGACCCGACTGTTGATAACACACTGCATATTTCCTCCTCCTCCTCAGGCCTGATACACAAACAGCTGACAACATGGACAGATATGTGGAGCATGGAATGCCTTGTGCAAGAACTTGCTTACAGTAAAAAGAGAACAGAGGAAGTAAGATTTAAAATGGTAATGTACCCCCTGCTCTTTGACCCCGTCATAAACCCTTTGTACATCTTAGGTAAGTTAGTGAGAAATTTGTTGTGAAATGGAAGTAGCAACAGCCAGCTCACCTGAGATCACAGGAACTGCTGCAAGCCAAAGGAAAGACAAACAAATATTGTAAAGTAAAAAAAATTATTCTGTTGTTGTAGAATACACCTTCCATTTATGAACACAAGCATTGCATACCGAGAAATTGAGTGTATTCCCCATAAAGTGCCTATATTTTGGAAGACATCAGTATACCCAAGGTCCAGAGAGCACCAAAAGGTCCACTAGTCATGGTATAGATCAGAAATGTGTCCCACCCTCTGAATTAATACTTTAAGGTGCTTCTTGTTCCACATTGTTTAACCTTAGGTGGCTCTGAATCAAATTAATGAATGGTTGCATTACATTATTACAGATGCAGCTAAATGCACTTGTCCCAAGCAAAACATTCTTCAGCTCTGGGGGGAATAACCTGGGAGTCAAAAAGTTAATTAATGGTTTCACATGGCACCAGGGACAGTCTGTAAGAAGCAGTGAGCAGGGCAGCCTAATTTTCATTCAATATACTCATGTACTAAGAAGTCTATATTAATAACTCCAACAGAAGATTCTATGGTCTCCATTGCAAAACCAATAAACAAAGATACTGTAAAGCAACTCGATGCTTTCCTAAATAGGAGTAGATGTTAACAGCTATTAACAACCCCTTTTACCCCCAACAATTGAAAGAAGAACTGTACAGGTGAATCCATGCAAATCCATTTCAGACTCTCATGACAGATATATCTATTTGATATCTTAATTCTAGTTCTGGTCATGATCATCTGAGCTCCACTTCCTTCCTTCTGATATGTGTAGTCATTGCCATTATGTGGTCTGCCTGTGTCAGGACAGGGTTTAATGAAAAACATTCTAACAACAGATCATCTTGGGGTTTTTATTGCTAGCTGCGTAGAGCTCAGCAGAAGTAAAACCCTTATCCCTTACACTCTGTCTCCTGCCCCTCACCACTCCAGATTACTGAGGGGAGCTAGTCAAAGTTCAGCCAGTCATAAAACAGCCCAAGTAAAATGCTGAAAATTCAAGCCATGTCTTTGCTGTTGGAAAAGATGTGCAAAAAGAGTAGGAGACATATTCCTCATCTGCAGCTACTGGTAATTCACTAGTAGGTCTTGTGCTTAGACAATTCCAGCTTTTCTGCTACCCATTTAGTACTTAACATATGCATTTAAAAAGCCAAAAGCTTTGATCCTCTCAGACACTTGCACATACTCCTGTCAGGAACAGTCTAATTGATATTAATGGGATAATTCACAGCTGAAGTGCCACCTCAGGTGCACCAGTGCTTAATGAACTGGAGCACAACCAAACAGACAAAGGAATATGCACAAAACATCTGCCCATTTCCCCCTCTCTGCTCCCTGTGAAAACCAAATGCATCACATTTTTTCCTAGGTTTAATTATTGTGAAACTCCCATTCCTCCTATGTTTTCATACATGTTGGTGTTCGTGTTGGTGTTCATGCATTCCATTGAGGCTACAGATCTTTTTCAGAGAAAGGTCTACAGCTTTTCTGAGAACTTCTATCACTTTTTACAAATCACTTCTCTCTTGACTTTTTGCAGTGCCACAGTGCCACAAATGTCAATAAATTCTATTTCTGATCTTGAAACTTGTGTTAAAGCTGAGCTATGTATCTTCCCTCCTACACCTTCCTTTCACACGGTGACCCCTGACTTTTCTCAGCCTCCACACCACATTTCACCCCCCATGTGATTACTAAATTTAAATTAAAACTGGATGATCCTATTTTATGTGTAGCTCAATCAAACACAAGGAACTTGATTCAGGCATTACTGGGAAAAATGCATACACTGGATAGGTCCAACTAAATAGTCATAGATGGCTTTTGTTTTTAAAATCTCTTTTTCTTCCATATTCAATATTTTCTGTATATAACAAACATATTTTAGAAACCTGTAATTGACCTATATCCACAGACAGTGATGGTCTCTGTGCTTCATAAAAAGCTTCAGATGAAGAGACAAGCTGTTCCTTATTTCAAGAAGACTCTCTTTTTAAACTAACAGTGTTAGAAACTAACACTGAAATGCCCTTGGCACTGATGATATAGAGTGCACCTCTTCCAAAAAATATGGAGTACTAGAGCTTCTCAGATAATACCTTGCACAAGACAACACATAAATGTTTCCTCAGAACGAGCCTTGGTTCCAGGGCCTGAGGTTCATAAAACCACAAGGGAAGGAAATACCCATCCTTCCCCTGTTTCACAGCTTTCTTCCCTGAGCAAACATTTTGAAGGCAGTTCCTGGAGAAACACCTTGAAGGATTTCCTCAGCCAGTTTCCATTTCTTATTGGTATTCCTATAGAAGAGGCACCAACCCCTCATTTACATCTCATCTGTGTCAGAGGGTTTCAGCCTTTCCTGTTTATAGTTTATATGCCATCATGGCAGCAGTGCCATTAGGATAATTATAGTTATGTTAGGACTACCCTGCACACTACCAGGAGACGCTTTGTGTCTTAGATAATGAGGTCAGCAATTTCCAAGATCTGCAGAACAAGGACAAATTGTTTTGGCAATAAGCCCAACTTACTCCCAAGCTCGACCTACCACCTTCCCCTACGGGAGACCCCATCTGCTCTTCTGCATTACTGTTTATACCTCCTGCTTAGGCTCTTCCTCCAGGAGGAATCATACCATGTTTTACCCTCTTCAAAAACTCCCATATTGAAGGCCACACCAGCACAGAGGCCAGTGGAAAATTCTTCCAGTTAAGATACTCACAGAAGCAAGGGTGAGGGGGGAAATAGAAGAAATCATAGGACAAAATCATATCTGAGTAAGTTTTTTCTAAAACACCATCAGTGGAACACACTTCTAAACTGGTTTTGCATTGCAAGTAGCAAGAGGAAACACAAAATAATCTGCTATTTACGAATGTGCAAACAAATGGACTCACAAATGGTCTTCCAAACCCTCCTGTTGCACTGTTGCTGCCTCTGCAATGAACAAGGCATCTCAGCCCTACTGTAGTTTGTGAAACCTGACAGTCTAGGTTTTATTTAGCATTTAATCTCAGGTCACATTCAAGGCCAGCTAACACAGCTAATTCCTCAATTCATACCATTGCACTGAAATTCATACTGAGGCACCTGAATCTTCAGATCACCACGCTTTGTAGACCTAATAATTCTAAATATGACTTGACCATGCATTTAAATTAAAGATATAGCCCTCAAACCAGACATATTACAAGTGAATTCCTGGTCCAAACAGAATTGGTAGCAAAACTATCACTAAGAAATACACATCTTAAACCAGCGCTGTCGCTCTCAGCAGCTCTGCAGAGAGTAAGCTCCTTACAAAGCAGAGCAGCTGGCTTAGGAAAGCACTGCAGCTACCTAATGTGCTAACCAGCAAAACAAAGCACCAGGCACCCTCTGTGGGTGTTAAGCCTTTGCCAGACATGTATGCTTCCTTTAAACAATCATCCAACCTACGTGGTCTACCAGGGTGTTAGCACAGGGCCTGCTACCCCAGGCTCACTTGCGTTTCACAGAAGAAACAGTGCACTCCTGTGCTTAGCACTGCATGAGATTTTGCAGCCTTTTGACACACCCTGAGCCAGATATCATCTCCTTGGCTAAGGCTTGTACTGTATCTGTACACAACTGTTGCTCTCCCTGTTGCTATAGCTGTACATTATGAAACTCCTTAAATACGCAATACATCAGTTTTTGGCACAGCTCTCTTGAGCAGGTGTGTTGTGCAATGCATTCTTCAGAGCTAGCAGGGATTAAACAGCTTTTTGTGGGTCCCAGGAGATGCAATTTATATCGCTCTGAGCACCATAAGGCCAAGTTTGCTCTATTCAGCAGAGCCAAAGGCTGTTGCAAATTCAGATACACAAAGACAGAAGGAGAAAAGAACTATGACTGAAGTTTGGGACAAGTTCAGCACAGATGAATTTTTAAGTTTCCACCTTGCAATAATTTAAGATAAAGCTTTCTATACAGGCATGTTCCAAAATGCAGACATTTGGAGAAAAAGTGCTTCTGGGCTAAAAATGTTCTGACTTATTCCAGGGAAGGTAAAGATGTTTTGTGTAAAATATCTTCCTAAAACTCTCCTACTGTCAAGCTTTTGTGACCTTGTCACTTTTGCTGAAGTGTCTCCTTAGATAATACCACATGTTTGGGATACTTTGAAAAGCTGCTAGGCTTTTTGGCTAGAGGGTTTGGTGCCTTAAAACACAGTGACACCATGTGGCCAATGGCTCAGGATGGAAACAACACGCTGATGGAAAGGGCAGTGTTCGATTTTCTCATTTTTCTTTGACTTTATTGAATTTGTCTTAGGCATTCTTGAAACTGTATTAACCACTGAGAGCAAACTAGGTTAGAATCGTCATCTGGACAGGTAAACAAAGCCAAAGTAAATGGATTTTTTTGGATTTCAACATATGTTCAAAAGTCTCAAGTTTGCAAAATTGTCCAGTAAAACCTACCTGTAAGTTCAGCAAGTAAATACCCATAAGAACAGTTTTCACATATGTCAAAACATCATATTCACTTGGCAGATGCAAGCAACTTGTAGAATTATGATTCAACATTCTCAAAAAAGTGCATCTGAAAGTTGCACCTAAATATCTACAGTTTAATTCTGCAGTAGTATCACAAAAACTTGCCAGTAATTTTGAAAATGGAGATATATTTGGCTTGCTCTCATGGCTTGTTTTTCTTCCAAACAGATACAGTTACCCCCACTTATTTTTACAGATATTTCTGCACTAAGTATTTAAAGTCACAAGTGGGAATATTGCTGCTAGGAATGTTCTCAGTAGGTTTGTTATCACTCTGCATTATATAATATGATGACTGATGTGATGAATCATCTCTCCCTGCACAGTGCATTTTTTCAAATGAGGTGCTGCACATTGGAAAGGTTCAGCTCATGACAAATGGTAAGAATGGGCAGATCTCTTTGAAAGACACACACACACACAGGCAGGCAAATAGGCAGATGAAAACTGAATACAGAATACCCCTCACACAGAAAGAGAAAAATAAATTAATTAGCTCTTCACAGGGAATATATTCACTCAGTAGTACTAATGCTCATTAAGAAATGTGTATTTTGAGGCAGTGTTCAGAACACCCTGCTCTCAAGGGCAGAGAGGAAGTGAAAATACAAAAGTATGACTCCCAGTTGTACAAGCTTTGCAAAGTCAGCGTGGCATCAATATTGCCTTTTTGCTGACTAGTTAGATTACATGCTGGTGTCATTTTTTCTATTCCATACTGAACTCCTGATGAGCAACTGATGTCAATACTGTCACAGGGCATCTGAATGTAAATTAAATAGGTTAGTGTGAAAGGTGATCTAAAAGGATTTTCACCTACATATACAATAGTTTCACCTATATACATAGCAGTTAGAGCCTAGGAAGTGCCAGTTAATTAGATACAGGACTTTCTGACTGTTCCAAACAGGAGTTTGAGTTGAGGAACATTACTGACCTGACCCTTCAAATTTTGTCACCCTGACTGGTGAGATTATGCTGCCATCTTGTGACCTGTAAATTTTACTTAGCTGCAGGGTGACAGACGTTTTTCCCTAGACTGGGAGGACAGTGCACTCGATCTTCCTGGTACAGGGGTGCAGTAATGATACTTTGAGCAGCCAAGCCTTCTTTTATATTCAGATCCACATTGTCTCTGCTTAGTTTCTGATCTGTCTCCCATGGGCTGCACCCTTCAATGTCAACATGGTTGCCAGAGGAAGTGAGTAGAGGCGACCCTGCAGAGGGGATGAAGCCCACAGTTTAAAGGACTAGAGGTTTGTAATAAAAGCTAAAGAACATCTCACTGCTGCCAAGAGAATCATTTGTGCTGGAAAGCAAAACACACACTTAGCCAGCAGTTGAAAATTACAGTATACACTGAAAAAAATATAAAAAAGACATATTCTTTACAGCTGGGAAACATTATTATAAATTATTACATAGTTCTGTATATTGAGGATAAAATTTTCCTCTCCATCTTCTCAAGTGTAAAGTTTGTATATTTATGGTAACATTTTTCTTGCTTGAAAAAAGTGTTACAATTCACTGTATACTGAATCTAAACAGGGTTGTTCCATCTGGTCACATTAAATAAAATAGCTGTATGTCAAATGGATATGCTATTCCCTGAACAATACTTCAGCTGTGCAATGACTGCCTACCCAGCATTCTGAAATACCTGTAAAAGGTTGGTGTGGCTGCAATCACACTGAAAGCAAGCTGGGATCCCTCTCCCAGTAACACCCCCTTCTTTCCTTATACCCCAACCACACATGCTTCCATCAGTGTGTACTCCCACAGCTCTTTTGAGCTGAAGACACAGAATCAAGCCTTGAAGTGCTGGCAATACAAAAGGCATGGCAAGGCAGGAGCAGGCACATACCAGGAACCAGCAGCTCTGAGGGCTCTGAGCCAGCAAGGCAGCTGCTCTGAGCTCAGATACATCGTTTGGGAGAGCACACAGACAGCAGGCACAGCTAAAAGGTTCCCTCAACACCTCTACCTGGAGACAAACCATCAGTCTTTCCTCTCTACCAAAGGCTCAACCATCATTACACACTCAAATCATATTTCCTTTCAAATCCTTGCTTGCCAGAGGAAACCAAAGCATCTTGCACTCAGTTTCTGATCAGAGTTTCCAGGACATACTGTATTTTCTTCAGGATATGGCATAGCAGAACAAGAGCTCCCAACTAGCCACTGAAGGTTATGTTTACCTATCCAGTAAACCATGATTCTAGAATATGGAAAGAGGAAAAATGAATCTCTAAACTCACCCAGCATCCATTTCTGTAACATGTTGATCATTTTGGCACTAATCTAATACTCATAGATGTAAAATCCAACTGATAACAATCTGAGGTCCTTCAGGATATGTGTCATTTTTTCTCATAGTAATCTCATGGTCAGAAATCTTGGAGACAATGTTCAGGACTCCACCTAGTGAGCTAAAACAAGAAGTCTTTAAAGCAGACAGATATTGCTAAAGAGACCCTTCCTTTCCTCTGACAAGGGTAGAAGACCAGCTTAAGACAGCAGAAGGTATTCTGTTGTCAGAAAACCTTTATGAATCTATGTTCAGGGATTGCTGATGCTTTTAGTATTATGGAAGTAAGTAAAGGATACATCGGAAATCCATGTATGGGAAGGATATACCCGTTTTCTCTTGCAAACTTGATTCACATCCAAAAATGTACAGCCACATATTAAAGAAAGAGGTAATATTTCCCTATAGAAATCCTTGTCATATCAGCATTTGCATCTCCATATTCTTAAAGTCCAATTCCAGACATACCAGATATTTCATTTTATTTTTAGATAGAATCCACCTCTGCAGCAAGAGTTTGTGCTGGGTCTGCCATTTCTTCCTCATTTCACAATGAGGGCTTAAGAGCTACCAGAAGCATTGAGCAAGCCCTTCTGCCCTGAAGCAAATACAATCTTTAAATCTTCCTGATATATAATCTCCTCTCTCTTGCAGTAATGTATCAGGCTCTTCCTTTTCTGTTACAGTCTGCTCCAAGAATGGATTCAAGTTGCAGCAGCAGTCCAAATACTCAGTGGATTAACAGAGGAGTAAAGCCTATATCAGTGCTAAGTGAAGTGTGTTGTAGTTTCAAAGTCTACTAATCAGACAAAAGCCTGAGATTTGATAATTAATAAATTTCCTTTCAACATACCTCATCACAATAATCTGATCACCTGTATTACAAGAGATACAGAACTCACATTGGAAAGTTTTTTGAAAATAAGAACTTAACATAAGGCTGGAATTCTTCTAAAGAGAGACAAGAGGAAAGCAAGAAAAGCAGAATTCAGGAAACCTAATGGAGGAAAACAAACTCAAATAGGTGGAGAATAAAACAGAAAGGATCAGGAAGGATAAACTGCAGAAGCTCAGACCTCTGGTAGTCTGGGGGCAACTGCAGAAGAGAATTTTGGTTTGGTCTGTGGCTCTTGCCTGAAAGTGGAAGTAGGTACCTGCTGTGCCTGCTGTCTCTATGGTACTGGCAGAAGACAGAGCTGAGGGTGCTGCTACCACTTTCAGAGGCATAAAAATATTGAAAACACCCTTAAATGTGCTTTCAGTTTTCACACCTCTTCAGTGAAAACCTAAAACCCCTCAAGAAAAATCTTTCAAAGATAAAAGTATTCCTGACTGTCTCCACATGGAATCGCGCACTGGAGAACTGGGGCTGAAGGAGGAGAAACCATCCTTTCCATCCACAAACACTCATCTGCTCCCAGAAGAGCTCTATTTCACACACTAAGTAACATTCTATCTAGAATCTCCTTGACTCTGGGATCTGTACATGTTGTGAGCCTCAGAAAAATCACTCTCTGTTTTTGGGTGTAGTAGGAGACTCTGTCCTCCAGGAACACCACCTCATGAGGAGAATTCTGCACTGTTCTACAGACAGACTAGCAGGAAAGCAGCTGAGACATGCACAGGCACTGCTCAAGTAACAACAATATGTACGCTGATTTACCCTGAACAGCTTGCTCAGAGGTCACAAAAGAAACATGTTTTACTACACAAGCGCTACATGAAATGACCCTGCTGCCAAACCTGGCTAAGAGCTGGAAGAGCTGCAGAGTATATACAGAATTTATTAGACTAACCTTTGGATCCCCCCCAGAGCCCAGGAAATTGCATTCCTTTGAGATCTGGACTGATGTTCATTGATAATGCAAAATTATGTTCTTTTGCGGGGAGAAGAAAAGCAAAGCGAAAGCACTGGAAAGCCAAATAGCCTTATGTGGAGAACTGAGAGGAATGAAAAAGGAGAACAACAGTCCTAAAAACTTCTACTCTCCTCTCAACCCAGCTGAAGGAAGAACCTGCACATGCAAAGTACTGGGAGCAATTACTCAAAAAGTCAAAGCTATCTTTCTTAAATGTGCGATTTGAAAGGTGGAGTGGTATTACCTGCCTCAGCCCATCATCATCCTCTGTGTGGTGCCTGTTATAAGGCTAATAAGGCAGACAGAAATTATAAAAATACCAGAAAGCAAATGGAACTAGTAGCAAATGAAGGAGAGAAAGACAGATGTGGCCTGAGTATGACTGAACTCTCACTGTGTGGTAACAATTAGGCACCAGCATTCTCTCAGGCCATGTAAGGAGATGAATGTGTTAGGCTTTTTCCAAGCAGTTCTTTTGCTAGTGGACGGTGATTTTTAGGTTATACAAAACACACCTTAGTAGCCAGAGACAACTGGGGGGAAAAAAGAGGGAAAGGTTATGTTTATATCTGGTCTTCCTCCCTCCTCTTTTGGGGACAGTATTCCAGATGAATCAAGGGAGACACAGACAAGCACAGCTGAAGCCATATATCCTAAGGAAGTTAATTACCAAATTACTAACTTTGCTTTATATTATGTGAAAGGTAACTCTTGGTAAAATAAAGCTCTCATCTCATGACAAAACCAACAAGATTTCAAAACCGAGTGGTCTAATGTGGAATAAAACTTAAGCTTTTTTCCTGAACCCGTCATAAGCACTAATGTACCAATAAACAACAACCTGCTGACCAGAACAAATCTGGGAAAATAGGAGAACCTTCTCAGGCAAAGCCAAGGCATGAGTTTCAGCCTTTTAAACCCCATGGAGAACCCCAGCTTTTAGATTAATAGTTATTTCAAGGAGACTTTTACTACCAGTCCTTAAGAGGATAAAACAGAGTTACTCAACTAAATGCTAATCTTCTCCCCAGTGGCAGAAAACCTATTTCTTATCTCAGAACTCTTAGCAATTAGAGAACAAAAAACCACATTATTTGCAAGTCTGATCAGTGACTGATGGAAAATCTGAATGGAATCAACAAGAGATAAAATAAATAAAATTTTTTCTTCAGTTTCTACATTGACCTCAAAGTGAGGGAACTTGAGAAAATTTCCATAACTTGTCACTAGAGCTTCAGTAATGGAAAGCACTTATTACCTCTCCATAAAAGCATTCGTTCTCAATGTCCCAAAACAATAAGTGTACTAACAATGACTGATTGCAAAACTTCTTAGTTCAGAACGCAAACAAAACACAGGTTTCAGTGACTTGTTTGTAAGTAGATCCTGTGTCCTGTGTTAGGATTCACCCTGTGGCTGAGTAATGGGCCCTTGCAGAGCCCTGGAATCCTGGAGCAGGCAGGGTTCACCGTACGCTCACCACTGGCACTGCACAGTGAAATCATCTGGTTTGTGGACCTGAGCCATGGTGCTTTCACTTGTGTATGACTGTCTTCTGCCAGAAGGAGGTTTCTGCTGGAGAATCTACATTCTACAAAAAAAAACAAAGATGAAAAAAAAAAGAGAAAGGAAGGAAAGGAATGAAAGAAGTCAATGAAGTGACAGGAGGAAGGAGGAAAGTGACGAAAGGAAGAATAATAAATGAAAGAAAGAATAACTAAAAATGAAATAAGAAAGAAAGAAAGAAAGAGAAAAAAGCAAGCGAATAAAGAAAGAAAGGCAAAGAAGAAATCAAAACCGCCCGCCCGACCTACCCTCAAGACAGCAGCCAGCCGACCTCCCGCACCGACCGACCGTCCGGCCGGAAAGTACAGGCCATGCCGCCAGTCCGTCCATGCCTGACAGGCCTGTCCCGTCGCCATACCTGAAGGCACGGCAGCCCGCCCTACGTCCCTTCTCCCGCACGGCCTGTCCGTGTGCCTCCTCCCTTGACGGCCCGTCCTCGCGCCCCCTTGCCCGGTCCCTCCCCCTCCCGTCGCGTCCCTCCCCGCCGTCCCTGCCGCCCTCCCTCCCTCCCTCCCTTCCTTCCGGCGCCCGCCCGTGCTCCCGCCGCCCGGCCTCCCGTCCTCCCGCCGCGCCGCCTCCCTGCCTCCCGGCCGCGCATTCCCCAGTGCCGCCGGCCGCCCGGCCTCCCTTCCTCCCTTCCGCCCGTCCCCCTGCCTCCCTGCCTCCGCCGCCCCCAGCCCCGCCCTCCGTCACGCCCTCCGCCCGCCGCCCAAAGACGACAAGAAGAAGAAGAAAGAAGAAAGAACGAAGAAAACAACCAGTTATTAGCAATCCGACATTTTTACATACTATAATATTTCTACTTGAAGTGACCCATAATCCTTTGGTTTTCCTTTGCTTTTCACTCCCCATTCCTCACTTCCTTCCCAACAGACATTTATATGCCCACACTCCCACTTATTTCCCTTGATGAGGGGGAGAAATTTAATAATTTATACTCCTTGAATGCCCACTATCTTTCTTTTCTTTGTATGCATAATTTATGTACAATTTATACCTCTATTTTGGTTACTTTTTGATTTGTCTAGCTGGGTTACAATTTTGATTTTGGGTGCCCTGGAATTGGAATGACCTGGTTCATGGTCAGTGAGACAAGCGAAGCTGTTAGAGGAAAAAAAAGAAAGCAAACAATATATCCTCAGGTGAGGGAAGACAGCCATAGAAAGAACAAGATTCCCTAGAAGGCTTGAAAAAGCAGAATTTCCCCAGCACAGCAGTGATCTAAATGGAGCCTAGGAGGTCTCAGCTTTACAGGGAGTGGTATAGAGACTGCCATGGAAGCAGTAAGTGCTGAGCTGGTTAGTGATTCAATGATATTCCCACCAAAAAGTACACACCACTGACCTCCTTTTCTTCCTCTACAACAGTAGTGATGTCATTAGGTATCAAAGCAGTTCTCCTGTGTTGAGATGACCTATCTCTGATCTGAAATAACCCAGAGATGGGAGAATGGCTGGAGTCAGAGCACTGTGCAGCCTAAAATAATCCATTTTGAGTTCATGCTGGATGTTCGAGGATGTCAGAGTGACACTGTCCAGGGACAGACTCACGTAGATGGCACAGGATTATTGATTCAAAACTACCTTGCTGAATTCATAGCATATTAAAATGAGAGCAGGGCATTTGAACTTCCTCTTCTAGATGAAAGCAGAGATATGCACATGCTCTGTTCCTATCCAGGACATTTCCTTTGAACCATCTATCCAGCTCATCTCTTATCTGACATCCATATTTCACAATTTTCTCTCTATTGCCAAATACCTCACTCCTTCAGGACCAGATCCACTGCAGACAGGGGCAACACACAATGAGCCACCAAGGACTCATTTCACTGGATACAGAAATGGATTCACAATTTACAATCAGCTGGACTAGTTGCTACAGACAAAACTAAAAACTGCACTAGTTTCTTACTTATCTTGGCATGATATGGCTCACCCCTGCTTCTCCTCATAACCCCATACATGTTCCTGCTCTTTCCTTCTTTGATCCAGCAGAACATTTTAATCTTCTTTTTGTTCTGTTTTTTTTCCACAGGATTACCTCTTAGATCACTAAGAAGAAAAAGGCATGACTGTCCCTCTGTGCAGCAAGAGTTTTTAAGTACTCTTAAAAGAATTTTAAAAATGTAAAACCACACCTTTTACTGAAGTGATTTTAATGTAAATATAAATTCCCAGTCTACACACAAAATATTGAAAATTCAGCAGCTTAGGTAATTGAAAAGATACAATCCTAAATAAATAGAATGCAACTCATTTACTTATTTTTCTCAAAGTGCTATCCAGAGTCAGGGTACAGACATTTTTAGGTTTAATGCAAATTTTGCACAGACAATTTTTTAACACTCAGCATTTCTAATTTTTGTCCTCAACAATGAAAAACAGCAGGGATATTTTGCAGTAAATGCTGCAAGGAGCACTAGTTCATTGGAAATATTAATCTTTCTTCTCCCCAGACATAAACAAAACATCACTTCCTCTGTGTTTAATACTACATTTGGATCAGATTCCACTTCTGAATAATATGTACATAGCACTAAAAGTGCAGAATAGCAGGGATTTTTATGAAATGGTAGAATTATAAATTTTTTAGCAAAATACTAATATAGAAAAAAAATTTTACTGTTTGTATTTTGTCATTAAACACTGGTCTTATCCCTCAGCTTGATAACAAAAGATCTCGTAATGTATTAAAGAACTGACTAAGCTTTGAATTTAAAAAAAAAAAAATCTTTAGACTTTCAAACACACACAGGGAACAGAAATCAGAAATGGAGAAAAGTGACTCCTAAATTACACCACACAATATATATTCTCATCTTTCACTTCATTCCTCTCCTGTATGTGTATCAAAATTCTTCAGGGTCAGTTTTCAATGCAAAATGAAAAATTTTAAGAATGTATTGGGCAAATCAGCACTCTCCATTGTCGCCTGATTCCATGGTAGTTAGGGAAATCATCCTGCCCTAAAAAAACATTGCAAGACATACTGTTTCCTTATAGTAAATTTGTTCATAGCAGCTTACATGTGGGGATGCTCTCAGCTCTTAAGAGGCTTGTCAGAAGCTTTTCTTATTCCCAAAATAGAAATGTAGTGCAGAGTTAAACAGTGGGTGACTAAGAATAAAGACAAGTTCTTTCAGTTCAAGCTTGTCCTTTGATACTCTATTTTATCTGAAGCACTTTTCAATTTAGCAGATTACAAGAACAGACTTCCCATCCAATTTCTACTAGATTTATCAGCTATGCTTGGCAGAGGATCTCTTGCAGCTAAAGGTCTATTATCATTAATTAAAAAATAACTTTCACATTGTTCTTGAATAATGTTGTCTGTATTCAGCAGGCCTGGAGAGACTATAGAAAACACTCTGACTCAACTGCCTGCAATTAGTAGAATATAGTCTTGAAAAAAACCTGTGATCTTAGCCCTACTGGTCTAAATCATCTCTTCAGCAGAAGAAACATTAAGTAATCTAAGTCTTCAGCAAAATGCTGAAGAACATGCTTAAGAACAGAAGTGTTTTGCTGAAATTAAGCCATTTCCAGTTATTTTGTGTTAGTCTGACATCAGTTTCCAGTTTCTGTTTTCTGGAGATAAGCTTCAAATTTAATTTTAAAAGTATTCCCAGTGCAACTGAGTTGCCTGAATACTTTTTGTACATGGCACAGAGCTGCTCAGCTACATCAGCTTTTTCAGTCTTTCTTGTCAGATGCCATCCAAGTGATAAATAAAGGGCTTTTAAGTGGGTAGCAAAGCTGTCATTCCAGAGCAACAACAGAAAGAGGTCCTATGTGCTGTTGTCATCAATGGAGTCACCAGTCAGCTCCCTTCCTCCTCTATTTTGAACACTCTTTTCCATGACCCTGACTGCCAAATGTTACAACATGACTGGATGAAAGCATCACTGACCACACTGTTGATTTACTGATGGAAAGTTTTTGGGGTTTTTTTGTAATGTATAGATACAAAATACATATATAGATATATAGATAATGTATTTTCTCAGAAAGACACAATTTTGTAATTCAAAGTATAGATCTGTAAACTGCCCATTGAAGGCTGGAAAAGCTTGGTTTCCTCTCAGAAGGGATTAAAATAGATGTGAGTTATCCCACAGGCTGGAAACCAACACACTGTTTAGTATAAACCCCACTGTGTTCAGTAAAAATAAAAGAACAGAATTACTCATACCACAGAGAAACTTGTAGCCTAAGGCCCTGAGTTTCAGGAAAATGTGGATCAGCAGCCCAGGGTTTTCTGACTGCTTCAATAAAACAGAAAAATTAGGGAAAAGAAAATGTCCCTTACTCAGATGGAACTGCTTAAATGTGTTTGACTTTCCTTGTTATATGTTACTCTGCTGCCAGGTCCTACCCACTCACTAAACCGCTGGAACAACCATAGTCCATGCAGGACACAGGCACACAAGGGACAAACAGCAATCAAGTAAGAGGCAACAGCATAAAACTTGATGGATGACCACTATGGGTGAGCAGGAGAGAGATGTCCCCACTCCTAACTACTCACACCTTCAGCTACATGGTACCCATCTACCAGTCTGAGGAACAGAGGGTTCAGGAAAACCAGAAGTACCTGAAGGGACAGTCTCTGCTGAATATATTGTATGAGAGAGGCCCCACCCTTCTGAGGCCCAATGTCCTCATTTTGAGTAACCACTGCTTCCCTGAAGCAAGAAAACTAAGGGCATGGTTCCCTCCTCAGCAGGATCCAGGCTCCTACAGGGCTTTTCTCTCAGCAGGAACTGGAAACCAGGGACTACACTATTGTAAATCAACAGCAACTCCAATGAAGGGCAAAGAGAATGATGCATCTGACTCCATCATCAGAAGGTAAATGAATTACTTTATTATACTACACTATGTATATTTCATCTAAACTGAATCTGCCAAGAATTCACTCTTGCTCACACCTGCACAGAACTGCACTCATCTTTGACTCTCTTATGACTGTCCCATGACAGTCACACACACACACACTTCTTGGCCAAGGGAACAAAACATCCTCACTTTGGGTCAACAATCTCCATATTGCATTCTACTTTAGCACAACACAGGCACAGCAAGCGAGATAAGAATTGTGTTTTCCTTCTTCTCTGCTTGTCTCACAGTTTATCTCTGTTCAGAGGGCATGTGAATACCACACTACACTGTCAAAGGCAAGAATTTTTCTACCTCAGTGCAATACAGAGACTTCCAGCTCCTGCTTGCTTCTGCTGTCAGGGCGTGAGTTTTGACTGCTCCAGGAAGGAGAATCTGCTCCACTGATGCTATTTGGTGTGTAGCTGCTGTTTGCCACTACCCCACAAAAGCACAAGGTAGATTACAGCCCCCCTCCTTGGCAGGTTTGGACACTGGTAAAGGGTAAGAAAATGCCCATTCTTCCCAGAAGGTGAGGTCAGTCCTCTCTTGAAGAGTGGCCTTTCTTAGCTATCACGGAGCCCACAGACATCTGCTACAGTGGCAGGACCACTGAGGCAGCCCACCTCACTGGGCTCCTGGGAACTCAGCAGCAGTGGCTTCACTGTTCCCACCAACATGGAGGCAACTTTCACCATATGAGAGCAAGTACTTGGCACATCTGCATCACCTCCATGTTGAACGCTGTGCAAAACCGCAGATTCCATCACTTGTCTTCCCAACAGGAGGGGAGGACTTCTGCTCATGACCTCTTCAATTGAGTGAACTAACAGCTAGTGGCCACACCAGGATTGTTCCTTATTGTATTGGCAGGTGCTCCGATGGTCGAAGGCTTCATTCAGATAATCTCAAGCAAACTGTGCACACACTGCACATTGCACTTGCTGAGTAGTACAGCGAAAACTTTACCCTAATATGGAACTTATATGGACTCAGCAGGAGATACAACCAGGGTAACCTGGGTAAGATTCACTTCTGGGTTTTGAGGTACCAGAAAAAAAAAAATTATCACTGCACTTCAGATTAAGCCAGGAGAGTGCCTCTTCCCTTAGCTGAGATCAGAACTACTGCAACATTTTTACTACAAAATGGGAGAAAGCAATATACCAGGAGGAAAGATGAGTGCACTACAGTGTTGTCCAACAAAACTGCTGTTTATATCTAGGTTAGTTAGAGGTGCAAGACTCTATCATTCAATGGATAACTCCTCCTGTGAGAGTATTTCCTCTTATGAAAGGAGATGGTGGCAGATTGAGGGCAAAGATAGCTCAGCATAAATGTGATTTAGATGATGGGATGCTGGGTTGTTTTTAGACTACAGCACAGATGGTGCCAATCTACTGTGAAGCTGGGGTCAGAAGTCAACTGAAATTCAACTAAAAAATGGGAAATTATTTGGGGAATGAAAACAAACAACTATGCAACAGTGGGGTTTAGAGGAAGGCAGTCCAGGAAACTTCTGGTGAGTTTCCAAGATCCAGTGAGTGCTGAAATACCATCTCTGGCCAGCATCTATGGCAGCTTCTACTACAGTTTGCTCTTAGGGATGTCTGAGTCCATCAAATGTTGCCAGAAAAAGGCTTGTATCCTGCGCCATGCATCTTCTTGGGCTTTAGCATGCTCTCTCCACTGCCCTCCCCAATGCATCAACTTCCCAAGCACTCTGTGGACTGAAACTTTGCACAGAGGCAAGTATGGTGGCTCCAAGAGGTGCCCTGCTCCAGCATAGGAGTAAAACTCCACCTCCCGGCCGTGCTGCTGAAGGCGCTGAACAGCATCTCGGCAATAGAGGTCACTTTTCCAGTTCATGTCATCCAGTCCAGACAGCAAGAGGAACTTGGATAAGGACTTCTCCACAGGAATTCGACAATCCCAAGTTGCTGGATCCATGTGATCGTCAAAGACATCTGAAAAATCTACTACTCCAGACTCATCAATGATCTTCATCCTCCCTAAGTCATATGGGTGGACAGGAATAGTGAAGCCATCCCCCTTCAGAGGAACAAAGGAATTAAAACTACTTCCAGATATGCTGACAGCTGCCTTGATGCCAGGTAGAAATGTGGCCATGGAAAGGGCTAGTTCACCTCCTTTAGACAAGCCCAAAACACCAATGCCAGTATCTTTCACCTGAAAAATAATTAAGAAAAGAGTAATATTAACTCCTCTTTATTTCCTGAGCTGACATAACCTCTACAGTTCTGTTTTCTCACTCATCCAACCATGACCACTCATATTTTGACCCTTCCCTCTCTCTGTTCAGGTTATATTACTCCTTCATCTATCCCTCTGCTGAGCCTCCAAAAGAGTGACTACGAATTCTACAGCTCCTCAACATTTCTCCTCCTGTAACACATTTGCCTCCTGGTGACCTGTACAGACAAAGCATCCTGGCTCCCTCCACATCCCAGCTCAGCCTGCTGTCAGTACAGTGTCTTTAACTGCTCCTCTCTCCAAGCCACTTTTTCCTGGGTTTACTTGCATTGAATTTCTTCATTGCAGTTTCTCCTCTCTTACAGCTGACCTGTTATCTTCTGTTTTGTCTTGGAAGACATAATGTTCATTACACCTGAGGCTAAGTGAGCCCAACAGCTGTTTAAATCAACTTATTTCTAGTGAAGGCCCTTCACACTAAATTCTAGATGTTTCAGAGCTCTCTGAGGAACAAGACAAAGAAGCAAGGCTGAATTCTGCTCTCACATTGCCTGCAATCCTGGTGTCCATGTGATAGAAAGTAAAAAACTTTGCAAAAAAAATACATATTAGGTAGCATTGCATTAAAAATTTATATGTTACTTGATTTGTCTTGGTCACTTTTGGGTTAAGTATGATGATACATTGCCACAAAGTGTCTTTCTTGTCCCACACACTTGTTCAAGTACAGCCTCAGCTTCTTAAGATATGTCACACCTCCAGTGCTACAACTGTAAAGGATTCTGCTGTTAGAGTGTTTTATTACTGTCCTGCAAAACTTAATCAGAACCAAAAGCCTGTAATATCTCAGAAGCAGTAAAAAAGCCAGTGGATTTTTTCCCTTCTAAAATCTTAAAATATGCAAAACTAGTAAAAAATTACTGTTTCCTGCTTAAGCAATTTAATACTTCTAGTCTAGGAACCAATTATCAAACTGGAAAATAGTTTCAGGAAGAGCACCTTAATTTGTCTCTCACCTGCTGCTGCTTACGCAAAAAGTTCACAGCCTCCTCAAAATAGCTCAGTTCAAGGATCTTTGGCAAAGCAGGGATATCTTCAAAGGACACGTAAGCAAGAGCCAGAGTCACAAAGCCTCTGCTAGCCAGGAGACTTGCCCTGTATTCAATAAGACCTCCTCCAGATCCATACAAATCAATAAGTCCAGGGAATGGGCCAGGTCCTGCAATGAAAAGAAAAAGTTCCTCTGGGTGTCCTTTTGTGCTGCCTCAGCACACATCAGGACAGTAGATATCAGAAGAAAATCACCCTCTGAATCTTTCCATGGTGGGTATCATTCTCAGGAACACACAAAATGACTGTAAGGACATGAACTTGCACATTTCTTTTCTCTCTTAGGAACTCATTGTAGGAAGTTCACATGTTGGACGTCCTTCTCTCATCCTGAATTTCAGACGGTGTTGGCCTACAAGTCCTCAGGCCATTGAGGATCAATGAAGAAACAGTATTACTGCAGGAGTGGCTCTTGCTTAGGCACTGTGCTAGCAGGCATGCCATGAAGGGAATACTTGGGTTATGAAATACTGGGGTTATGAAATACTCACAAATGCCAGAACTGACCTGTGCCAATTCAGGTTTCAGTAAGATCTGAGTAACTACCCCTGATCTCCCCAGCTCTCCTGCAGCAATAGGACCTTCCTTTTTCTGACCCAGGTCTGCCCATTCTCACAGCCAGATTTCCCTTCCAGGATGTGGTGTTGCTGCAGCTGCAAGGGACTGTTTGTCAATTACAGAGCAAGACAGCCATGTTTAAGTGCCATTCAAAGAACAGAAACACTTCAGGCTTAAAGCAGTTTTGCACAGGATCCATTCTCAGCATTGTCTGTGTACAGAGCTGTAAAATATGGCACCTGTTTAATTAAAGACCTTGCTTTTCCCATTTGTCTCCCGTCTCCCTAAGTATCCCATGCAGTCCAGCTGCCCAGTCAGGAAGAGACTTCTTTCTTTGGCTTTTCCTTAGCTAAAGAGAGACACAGAGAGACAGGTCTAGAACTTGCAGGAAGATCTGTAGGAGCTGCTGAGGCATGGTTCCAGCCTAGGCTGGCTGCAGCCTGAGCCCATTCTTCACCCCACGGCCGGAGCTGTCACGCATCACAGCTCTGCCAAGGACCAGGGGCCTCTTTGTCCTGTCAGCTAAACAAAAAAGCTAAGAAATAAACACACTGTTTGACAAAGCTCTCACTGTGAGAGAGGTCAAGACACTCAACTAGAACAACCAGGAGACACCTTGTGTTACTACTGCTGCCCTCTCTGCACCACCATACCCCTGCCCCTCCTGGGCAACACCGGCTCCTCTTTGCTCTGCTGTGATGATCCAGGTACCCGTGCCAGGCACAGGCTGAGGGAAGCGTTAGCTGAGGCTTTGCTCTGGCTTGCTGGGTGCATTCAGGGACCACGGGGAATAATACATGGTGTCAGACATACCTGGAAAACCAGAATGGAATTAAAACTCACCAGGAGGGAGGAAGAGGGTTGCTCTGAGACGACCTTCTCTGACCGAAATCCTCTTCACCCCCTCTCCTAAAAACCATCGTTCATTGGTGCATTTTCCCAGCAAGCGGCTCGTATCCCCATGGCCCTCATACACTTCCAAGTCCACACAGAAAGGGGTCAGGACGTTCCTCTTTGCCAGCCGCTTATAGGGCGTTTTGGTTTGCAGAGTCCAGAGCAGCCCCATCGGCTCCACTCCCAAATAGCTGCCCCCCAGCGCCGGGGAGCGGCTGAGGTCCAGCTCCCCGCTGCTCCCAGCTCTGTAGAGAGCGTGGGATTGGAAAAGCTCTCCGCTCTCGTCCACCAGGCTGGCTCGGAGGGTGACCGCCTGCTGCGGCTGCAGACCGGCCACACGGATCTGCACGGGCTCATCGAACAGGCACCGGGGGGAAGGCAGGACGGACACCAGCGCCGCCATCCCGGCTCGGCTGGACGGAGAGCTGCGGCCCTTCCTGGGGCGAGACACGGACCGCCTGGAACTGCGTGAGACACGAGCCTCAGCAACCTGTCCCTTCTCGGGATTAAAAGCTCGGCTCAAAGTCCAGGAGGAACCATCGTGAGCGCTTCCTTCAGCCGGCCGGCACGGGCTGCTGGGAGCCGTAGTTCAGAGCACGCCTCCCGCCACACTCCCCGGCTCGGGTGGCACGGTGACACCGGCCACTTGCACGGGCACAAGCTGTCACTCGTTCTTGGCGAGTGCTTTTATTTTTGATTACAGAGAGCGACTAAATTAAAAACCCCAAAACAGCAAAAAAAGATATCCAAATTGCCGCTCCCCCCACCTGCAGGAAATCCCAGATTTGGAAGGCTTGGGAGCCTTTGCCAGGGCACAGTAAACAAGCTGCAAAACCTTCATAGCATGACATCTTAATCTCACCACGAAACAAAGCCTGCTCTTGATCCCTCTTGAGCTTTCTGAAATTTCTGGACAAGCACCACAAGTTAAAATGAAACTTTATGCTATAATTATGTTTTTTTAAAAAGCAAAAGAAACAAAGTCAAAAAATTACTATTTTTTTTCCTTCCCAATAATTAACTTCCCACATATTGATAATGTTTCTAAGGAACTGTTTGAAGATTCGACAATAAACACCAGCTTTTGGTTTTCATAAACAACAAAACTACCTTTTTGCAATGTCTGTGTATTTAAAAGCCTTCTTGTCCTACCCTGCGGGTCTCAGACAGGTGAGTAGTCCCATCCTATTCTGTGGAAATATAAATGGGAATTATGGCTGTTTGAACCAGGCTCCTGGTTCAGACAACTTGCCTGACCATGATCTAAGCAGCAATTAATGGCAAAGGAATTAATCAGTGAGTTTACAAGCTGCAGAATCACACCTCATGCCATGAAACCACAGATGATATACAGATTGACTGCAGATCTGGCAGAGCAACTCTAAAATCATCCCTCAGGATGCAAGAGAATGCAGTTATGTTTAAATACAACAGTGAAAAGAAATAAAAAAACAGCACTAAAAACATCTAGCTTTTTATTGGAAAATATCCAACATTGACTTTTGCATGTCCTCCTTCAGCCATTGTTTACTTTGGAAAAAAAGGTAAATCAGTACAGAAATAAGCTTTAAACTGACCTATTTATTGCAGAAACTGTAGTTTCTCACCATCAAAACACCATAGCCACTGAACTTAAAGAATTACAACAGGACAAACTTTTGCCTTAAGCAGAATGCATACATTGGACTGATGCAGCCTGATGCATAGAGCAGATCCTTCCTTGTCCACTTGGGTTGTAATGAAAACAATCTGTAGATCTGAAAAAACAGTCAGGGCTTCCATTTTGGGATTTTCAAAACCTGGATTGTCTCCCTTCACATTTTACTTTGCTCACCATCACCAAGGCAACATGCAAAGGCCTAAAATTCCTATTATCAAAGTTGTACTTACAAGCCAAAAAAACTGGCCAATTGGTCTGGACTCTGAAATCAAGAAAAATAGGCATGATGTGTTCAGCAGGCATTGTTGACCATTATTTAATGTTCAGTTCTTTTTGGGGGAGTCACATTTGTACTTCAGTCACAGATGCTAATGATTGCATCACATCAGAAACAGACATCACAGGCTCGAGTCTCTCGCCTTTGCTATCGCATTTTCACAGCTTTTGTGAGACAATCTAGTAGTTGATAATAGCTATACTTAATGTCATATTCCATGTCATACCAATAATTCACTGAGGAGACAAGAAAAGGGAAAAACATTTTAAGGCTAGAATGTAATGATTTACAAAAATCTCTTCCTCAAACCTTGCAAAACTTGCACAACAAAATAATAATACCTTGCACCACCCCCACCCCTCCACATGTACCAAATGAGCACTGATCAAAATTCTGAATTCACTTGGGCAGAGAAGAAAGAAAGAGATAGGGAGATGATGATAAATCCTAGAAAGAAAGCGGTGACAAGACTTTTGGTAAGTGCAGTGGAACAGTAACACAAACACAACCTTATTAGCAAGGTAAGAGACTGGGTCAGAACAGATTTCAGCTCATAAGAAAACAGAGTAGCTTCCATGTTGTGTCAACAAAGCTAGGAATTATAACCAAAACAGGCTGCAAGGAGGCAGCCCCATGGGATTTGTGAAGATTGTTATTCCGCCCTGCAGAGAGGCAGATAACCTTAAAGGAACTTTTGCTTCCACTGGTGCTTTGCTGTGGGATATCTCCCTGCACACCCACCACAGTTCAAAAATGTATCTGGAAATACTGTCTATCTTACCTGCAATACAGCCATGTGATTGCTGAACATGATGGAACCAGAGAGAAGGCAGATATAACATCTCACCAGCTTTCACTGTACACTGCAAGGGCTTTGCCTGAGCATACTCTGGATACAGTTCCAGATCAGGGTTCAAGGGGTCCAGAGGGATCCAGGGTACCTAAAGGTAAAAGAGTGTGTATATGGTACTGACCCTTGCAAAAAATTCCAGCAAGCTTCCAGAAAAACAACTGATAATCAAACTCACTAGGTTATAAAACATGTACTTTGTCTAGCAAAACATGTACAGCTAGACAGCTTCCACATTCCATTGGGAATAGGTCAAGGATGCAAAGATGTGACTCCTTCAATGATGCATTTCTATTTAGAGAAAAGGCAATAAATGTTATCCATGAAACTGCAGTCTCATGTCATCCTTTCAAAACACCTCCAGCCCCTTAAGTTGTTTGCTCCTACTACATTCAGCACTTGAATACTTTATCTGCAGCATTCTTTTTAGAAATTCCTTTCTTTTTCTTAGGCTCTTTGGTGTAATTTTTACTCCCAACAGTTGAAACATCCCTCCTTTCTGGGAAGTCCCTCTTGCCTGCATTGATTCTTTCTCTGCCCTACAGAATTAAAAACTTCAGCATTCCAACCTTTCTGAATTACTGGAATGAAATTCCATGAGCACCACTCTGGAAACAGAGAACAAGCCCCAGTTCAAGTTCTTTAGTAACATTACTCACTTTGCAGAGGCAAAAGGCAAGGGATTAAGATTCTACTGAGATTTGTAAAGTGCTTCCAGATCCAAACATTTTAATCAAATAAATATTGCTGCTACTAAGAAAACACAACTTACTAATTCAGACAGGTATGTTCTATTGCATTGGGTGATACTACTGTGGTCCTGAGTAGAGGGCCAAAAGAAAGTGAATGTAGAGGGGTCTACTTCAGGCATAATGAAATCGATCCTTTATTGTCAATGCATTCAAAAGTTCTTTAATGGATCTATTAAAGTCTGCTGCAATGCAACACTTAATTATATTAATTGTTTCAGGTGTGCAGTAAAAGATTTTTCTGGAAGCTGGGTATCCTTTGCAAATAGTAAAATACAAGTGAAATATCCAGGCATTCTCTTTCCAGTAATGAAGGATTTCTAAATTTCAATCAATATGCTGAGTTTGAGGGCTCAGTAATGCCCCAAACTCTCCCTACTGTATTAACTGCATTCTCTATAAAATTTTTACCTTCTCTGCAGTCTTCTCATCCACAATTTCAAATGAACCATCTTCTGATACATGGTAGGTTGCTGGCTGATATAGCTCTGGAACCAGAGAAAGAATTAAATTACACAATTCAGAGAACCTAATGGCAGTGCATGTCACACTTTCACCAAGAAAAATTAAGACAAAACCACTTTCAACTTACTGTACTCACTATCCTTCTCTTTTTCCATTTCAAATTTTATCCAGTTTTTAATATACTTTTTTTTCAGTCAGTCTGAATAATACTGATTCTCCTCCAAGCCCATCTGTATCCCAGTCCTATTTTGTTCCAGTAACTGTTATCTTTCCTTTTCAGAAGGCTTAAATGCACCCCTGACTTACACATCATTCTATAGCTGGTGTTTCATCTTAGGTCGGTCTACCAAATAAGCATTCACAAGGGTTATTAGTGACTTGTAGCCAGTCTTTCATTTCTAATTTTAATTGACAGGGCTGATCAATTACTTCAGGTACTGCTGGTTGCTTTTCTTTCATTGCTTCAGCACATGTGGTTTTCTAAGCCCTCCCCTGAGACAGTTTCTCTTCATTAATTAACCTAATGCTCAAAAAGATGGAATTCTCTTTTTACTATACACTATGAAATGTAAGCATTATCTGTTCTATGCTTTAACAGTAATTTGTTTTACAAAGTAGGACTCCTATAACACACATATATTTCATACATTCACATACAGACAAGACCACTTGTCCAAGAAAGGCTGAGATGGGGTTGTTCAGCCTGGAGAAGACAGGGGGCTGAGGAAACCTCACTGTGGCCTTCCAGTACCTAAAAAGGGCTTATAAGAAAGACAGAGAAGGACTTTTTACCAAGGCCAGGACAAGGGTTAATGGTATCAAACTGAGACAGGGTAGATTTAGACTATATATAAGGGAGAATTTTTTAACAATGAGGGTCATGAGGCACTGGAACAGGATGTCCAGAGAAGTTGTGGATGCTCTGTCCCTGGAAGTACTCAAGGTCAGGCTGGATGGAGCTTTGAGTAATTTGGTCGATTGAATTGCAAGGGCATTGACTCAATGATCTTCAAGGTCCCTTTCAACACAAACCATTCCGTGATTCTATGACTTCAAGGTTGTAAACAAAATAAAAACAGTATAAATAAATATTGTAGCAGCACACATCTAGCCAAAATTATACTTCCATCATAGAGCACTCCGCATTCACTTAGTCTGATGGTTTGAAAGGCAAGGAATGGGAAAATTAAGTCATATGAGGTATAAAGTTAAGCTGTCCATCTTTTAGATGACACTGCAACAGTAACTACTGCTGTGCACATAGTAAAGCCACATAAAGAAACAGAAAACAGGCAGTGTGAAGCAATACTGCCATAAGAATCTCGTTTTTCATTTTTCAGTTTTCAGAGATTCAGTTAGTAGCTTGAATATTTCATTAAAATACATGTAATTTTTTAGCTTCCTGGCTTTTTTTTTCCTAGAGAAAAGCAGACAGGCAGAATCCAAACCTGTAAAACAAGAAAGATGACATTCTACAACACTCACAATATACTTAAATAATTTAAACATTCTAAAGCTGAAGAGACTGCCAGAAGTATCACAGAATCAATTAGGTTGGAAAAGACATCAAAAGATGAGATCTGAGATCACCTGAGATCATCAAGTCCAAGCTATGACTGAAAACCACCTTGATGACTAAAGCATGACACTAGAGTGCCACATCCAGTCTTTCCTAAATCACCTCCAGCCACATGACTTCACCACTCCCCTGTGCAGTCTATTTCAATAGCTAATCACCTTTTATGTGAAGAAATTCCTCCCAACGTCAAATCTAAACCTCTCCTGGGCACAACTTGAGACCATTACCTTTCCTTCTGTCACTGGTTGCCTGGCAAATGAACCTGACCCCCATTAAGGTACAACCTCCTTTCCAGGAGTTCTAAAGAATCATAAGTTCCCCCCTGAGTCTCCTTTCCTCCAGCCTAAAAAAACCCAGTTCCCTCAGCTGCTCCCCATAGGAATTACCCTCCAGAAGCTTCACCAGCTTTAATGCCCTTCTCTTGCCTCACTTCAGTATCTAAATGTCCTACCTGAACTGAGTGGCCCAGAACTGGACAGAGGACTCAAGATGTGAACCAATGAGCTCATTACTTTACTGGACTGCAAAAGCTGGCCTCAGAATAACATTTGAATTACAAACTACCTGCAGCATGAAGTAGAAGAGATTTCTGTTCACACCTGAAAGCACAACACTGCATAAACATCAAAATGTTACCACTGCGTCTTTTTTTCACATCTTTCAGTGTTTTAGTCTGTCCTCCTTTCAACCTTCAGACACATTGCAAAGCAAAATGATGTACCATATGGGATGAAGGGACGGTCACTTGGTGGATGCAGCAGAAAATATTTCTCTCCAGATACTACACAGTACAAGTTCTCATAATGATCTTTATGTACTAGGATTGAGAAAAAAAAAAAAGAGAAATGAGGAGAAAGACAGAATATCATAGCTATTTCCTTCTCTGCAGCCAAAACTACAGTAACCTGAAAGCATCAGCTTTCCCTATTATTATCAGACTGCTTCTTCCTCTTGCAGCCAGTGGAAAAGTCACAATATCATGCTGTAGAAAATGCATTCAATGGAGCAAATTGTCAGTGCTTTGCTGACACAATGCCAGGTAGATGCATCCAGAGACACAGCAGCAGGAGGCTGCAGAAGGGCAGAAAAAAGAATGCAAAAAGAACATGTTAAAATAGAACTGCCGTGTCAGAAAAACCACACTATTCTCCTGAGCCACTAACTCAAAATAAGCCAGCTTAAACTTGTGCTGAAATCACCAGAAAATTTACACTGCCATAGGATACGTACAAGATGTCACAGCAGCTGACTCCCCAAGCCAGAAATTCACAGCATCAGGCTTCTTCCCTGTATAGTTAGAGAAAAGAAATATGATGACAACAACAAATCGTCATTTTTTTAAAAAAACTCAAATACTTTTCTGCCAAATTCTGTCCTATAGCTTCCTTCATAACTATGACGGATTTCATTGCAAATAGCACTCTGTGAACAACAGCAACCTCCTTCTATACTGTGAACACTAAGCCAAAACATGACTCTAGATCAAAGAAAAGCCACTCAACGGAAAGTGTTACACAACCTCTTCTCAGTTGTGAGGGTCCCATTACACAACAGAGATACTGTTTTCAGATTAATCCAACCCCAAAACTTGGATTACTCTATTAGGTATTTTAACACTTCTGCTTCCTAAGAGGATGAAAACAAACTGAGCTGTGGCATTAAGAAAAAGAACAAATATTCACCATGCAGTGAATTGTTTTAAATGTGTGTGATTGTTTTAAAGCTCCATGCAAAATATTTACTGAATATGAGAGAAATTGAGGGTTTACCCAGTGCCTCGCTCATCCATGGTATGTCAGGCTGCACATCACAGACAAGTTCAGGGAACTCCTCAGTGAGGTTTGAACACTGCTTCTGCACATAGAATACGTTGGGAGAGGTCACCTTCTTCTCCACAATGTCCAAAAAGTCCATGAAAGGCATTTGGCGCTCCTCTGGCATGACAAAACGATCCTGAAACACTGCATCTGCATAACCATTTGGTGTCACTGCCACACTCACCACCTTGGGACCTACCACCTCCCTGCAAAACAAATCAAAGGCTTATACCCAGGCCTGCAATAAGCTCTTATATTACATACTGGTTATTTTAAAAACAGGCCTCAAGGGCAGCAGAAATAAGATGCCTGTCTTTCCATGGATGGGTGTCTCTAGATTTTCTGCTATGTGGTAAGGACTCCAGGATTCTGCTCCAATTGCTCCCTGAGTCAAGCCAACTCTAGTTTCTTTTTCCTCTCTCAATTCTCTCCTAACAGGACAGATCACAAGGGATCTCCCTTTTCCTCCATGCAGTGGTCCTCTTTGGCCACTTCTTTTCACCAGTCATGGCAGAGCTTGATATTATTGTGGCCACTCAACTCAGCCAAATCCAAGGGTTCACATGTTCAAAATCATCTGAGCAGGGAGAAAGGGTGGACAGAAACTGATAGATACACACCTCATGAGGCTAATAGTCCTTAGTTCCATGAGATATTTAGCTTTAAACCCCACAGAATTAGATCTGACCCACAGATACTAGGTCTAACCACAAATCCTCTCTTAAAAGAGGACTTTTCGTTAAAATTCCAGTCATTGTTAAAATGCTCATCCTTTAGTTTTTTTAAGAAAACAAGGTGTGCTCAGTCACAAACAAATCAGTCTGTTCTTACAGCGTTACAGCCCCACTCCAGCTGGGTGGGTTTCAATAGCCTGAGTCTGTTGGTTGCATACAACTACAACACCCACCCTCCTGCCTGCATCAGAACTGGGAGGGCAGTGTGTGTGCAAGGAAAACACCCCTGACCTTGGGAAGACTGAGCACCTTCATACAGAAATAGGAAGGAATCTGGACTAAACTTACAAATAAAAGCAAAGATTAAACAAGTGGTTTTTAGTGAGGTCACCCAAAACTGAACACCAGTCCTGCTCCACAGCTCGCTCATACCTGAGGTATGCTGAGGTCCATTTCTTCAGAGCCGGCCAGTGGCTGATGGCGTTGCGGATTACACAGGGTTTATTTGGACTCACCCACTCTCGATAGAACTCCAGCGGGGATGGAGGCCTATCAAGATAGGGCACGGACTCCGGCCAGCCCAGCTCTGCCCAGACAAACAATAAACAGTGTTACTCAGCATCCCAGGACAAGCACATCCTGCCAGCACACAGGCTTCTGCGCCTCACCACGCTGACACCAAGCAGTGCTCCCCACGGATCCAGAACCCCCTCTGCTAAAGCCCAGAATGTGTTACGGCAGTTTCGGAGCCAGATGGAAACCTCAGGCCAGCGCCTGAGGATAAAGGGCCAAAGAGCCTGTGCCGCAGGAAGTGCACCTCCCATACAGAGGTGATACCACATGATGATTTTTTGGAAGCTGGAATAGTGCTTTGTTTTGCTACTTCATACACAGGAAAACAACCATTAAAGGACCGTTTTCTCGAGTTTCGCTTTCTTCTTGCCGGGGCCTTTCTGCTTCACCTTGACCTCGGAACCACCACCTGCGGCAGCACAGTGAGTGCCGCTGATGGCCCCACGCCGCTGCCGCTTGCCGAGGCGGCAGCACCGGGCGGGCCAGGCCGGGCCCCGGGGCGGTGGCGGGGCCGGCCCAGCACCACTGCCCGCCCCGGGCAGAGTCACCGCGGCCTCCCCCGCCCCGCTCCGGCGCTCACCGCGGGCCTCCCGCGGGAAGGCGGCCAGGCAGCCCCTCACGGCCCGCAGCGCCGCGCCCTCCGCCATGCGCGGCCCGGCCCCGCAGCAGGCGGCCCCGCCCGCTCCCGCCCCTTCCCCCGGAAAACGAACCGCGGGCACAGTTCCCGAGTGAGCCGCGCAGCTCGGTAACAAATGGTCACGTTTTTATTGAAACAGTTTAAGACACGAAGTACAAATGGATACAGAGTTAAAAACAGCTCCCGGGGAGCCTCACAGTGCAAAAAAAAAAAAAAAAAAAAAGGAAAAAAAAAACAACCAACAAAAGGAATTTTTAATTATTTTCCCAAATAATAATTAAAAAAAAAGACAAAGTATTATTTTGCCTAAAGCCGAAAGTATAAAAACACGCATTTATAAATAAAGCAGGCAGGGTTTTTTGTTTGTGTTTCAAAGGAGTGAAGGAAAAGGGCAGTGCAGGAGGGGGACCAGGGGTGAGGCGGTGCCTGCCCGGAGCGCGGGCGCAGGAGGGACGCGCACGGCTTGTTCCCAACGCGGGTCCCCGTGTGACACGAGCACAGCCCCAGCCGCCCCGTGTCCTTCACACGCACCATCTGAAACATGGGACACGCCGGGCTTACCCAGAGAAGGAACCACCTGCACTCTCGGGGGGCTGCTAGAACACCTGTCTACCATTTCAATGAGGTTTTTGTCATTTAGTGTCCTGGATGCTACACATCCAACGGGCTGGGGGGAAGACGCTGTATACATGCATGAATTTACCAAGGGTGTTTAAATACCTGCATTTTTTTTTTAATATATATAAGTATATACATATTCGTTCTTCTTAAAAAATTACGTTGGTATGTTTCTACTCCCAGAAAGAAACGTCCCAATTCCTCTGAGTCATAAAGTCTGCAAAACGGGGAGGCTGGGGAGAGGGCAGCTGTAAGGCCATGCCCCAATCATCACCTGGGAGGTGGCATGGAAAGGAGAGGACAACCTGAGAGAGGAGGTGGAAGAAAGGTGGACTCCCATACACACAGCTCCTAAGTGCTGCTGAGGGATGGGGAGGACGAAGGTGTTACCTGCTTGCAGCAGGAAATACAACAGTTTGCTGTCCGTTCGGGTTGCAGCCCTTCCTACTGTCCCAATTCAAGAGAGCCCTTAAATAAACTGAGGGGTTCCACAGGCAAAGCAGTACAAAGCAGTTTCTTTTTTGCAAGATGGAAAAGAAACCTAAAACTTCTCATTTTGACCAAGAATGTTGGGTTGAAGAGGGGAAAATTTATAAAGAGGATAAGTAGATCCAAATTATTTTAAAGAGGAAAATTTGTAAAGAGGATAAGTAGATCCAAATTATTTTTTCAGGCTTTATGTCAAACAAATAACTTATCATAATACAGGTATCTTGCTGTGCCTATGCTAACACCCACACAAACCAGTAAGAGGGATCACAAACTGTTAAGAGGGATAGACTCAAATTTATTACCTCCTCTGACAAGCCTCTTGACTTCCCAAGCAGTTACCATTCATTATTTCTCTACTTGGCCCAATGGACAGCCTGCAGTGAAACATGTTCACAAGGTGCAAATGCAATGCATTTATGCTCCTTTTGTTCTGTAAACTAGAGGGTTTAGGAATATTTCCTACTGCCAGCAATAGGAAGTTAGTTAGATCAGTCTTAAATTATAAAGAGAAACACTATCTCCTCACCCCTCTCAGCAACAAACTTGTGGCAGCAGCATCTCCTTTACTGGGCTTCTAATCAATTCAAAACATCAAAGCCTTGAACAAGCAGCTCTGGACTTTGCCATTTAAGAAAATAAAAAGTTGCTTAGAAAGCACTTGCAAGAGAAGAAGCAAGAGACTCAATAGAACATATTTAAAAACGAACTCCTTCCCATTCATCCTTCAGTCACAGATCACCATCTCCAAGTCCTATATCTACTTTCCTGAAGCCTTTTAGTATTGTATCATTCACAGGTATTGGCCAAATGGTGCTCTTCAGACCAAGACCATCTCTACTTCTACTGTTTTCCTGAGTCTCCTACATACACTGTTCTAAATTTATGTTAAACTACACAACCAATCTCCAACTGATCTACTTGCCCAACACTTTTCTCGCCATCATTCTGATCAGATTTTACCTCTGGTTTCCTGTATAAAGCCATGACCCCAAGTAAAATCCATTCCAGGAAACAAAACCCACTCTGATCAGCTTAAAAATCAGATTTGCTTCAAACAACTTATTTTCAAGGAGCTTTGTTTCATATCTCTATGCCAGCTTTGCTAGCTGTTGCTCTTTACTTTCATGGTCATTTCATTCTCACCACTTGGCTTTTCTGTATCATCTCTGAACTTTTTGTCACTACCTCAATGTTTAAATAATAAAATGGTATAAAATTGCACAAGGAAGTAATATAAAGGACCCTCAAACCATTATCAACAGTACCAAAATATACCTGGGTTCAAGGAGCTTCTATTTTTCCTGAGTGTCTTGTGGCCCCAGTACAGCAAGAAATTCCCTGTATACTAGGACATTTGTTCACAGTCTGAAAGTGGAGGAACTGGTCACCTCAAAAATAAGCTTGACCCACACTAAGTCCCATCACAGACCCAACATCACTGTTATCACACATTCCACTCATGGCATTTCCAGCTCACCTTTTCACTGCCAGAAACTTCCTCTCTAGTTTCCAACTTGCCTTCCTTTGCAAAACCTGTCTGTGCAAGAGAAGCTGCCCATGAGACTGAGCACATCAGCTAATTCAGCAGAATCCAGTGCAGAGACGGGACTAGAAAATAACCCCTTTAAAGTTTCAGTACAAGCCCATGGAAGGAAAGGTTAGCAAGGACACCTGAAACATGATTAGGCAGATTTCAATTACAGGCTGAAGGAGCTGGAAAGCTCTCAAAGTGTTTCCCATACTGCCATGTTCTGAAGCACTCAGCAGTGATCAGGCAGCAAACCTGTTAGGGGAGAGACAGAACTGCAGATTATTCAGCCCTAGAGTTACTCAGGAGAAACAGGTTGTCCTATGCCAGTCTGGCCAGACCAGCAGAAAAAAGGCTGCACTGCAGATCTGCAGTTACAGAAAGAGGAGTCAACAGACCGCATTTCCAAGTGCCACAGGGTTTCAGAGAAATGGCAGCCACGACAGTAAAATGGAAAAACCTGCTTCTACCCTGTAACTTCTGTAACCAAGTGATGCAGTCTGACTGACTTCTACAGATGCTAGCAGTCTCTCTCCCATCAAATTCTTGTTGCTTGCATTAGTTTTATGAACTCAGATTACACTGTGCTGCCTTAAAATTAAAGCAAGACAGACTGGAGATGCAAGAAATAAAACACTTTGTGTATTTTCCCCTGTTGTTGAAAGGAGTGGGAGTAAGGGGGAAGGTGCTGAAGAATTTCATTGGTTTAAAATTGTTTTTCTTAGCTTATATCATTGACCTAAAAAACATCACTGGACAATTTTAAGCCACAACAGACACAAGTTAGCATGGGTTTAGAGAAGCTCCACAGGGCAAGAAGAATATTGCACATACAAATGCAAGAAGAGAAGATTCTTTTTCTCAGACCAGAAATTCATTAAAAGCAAAGAGGCTAGAGGCGGGGGAAATGGTGGTCATCACACCACAAAATATCTCATTTGAAGTTCTTAGGAAATAATTTTGTGAGGGGATTTGAAATAACTTTACAAAAGGTAAAAGAATCCCAGCTTTCTTGTGATGTAAATGTTCTGTTTTCATGTAAAGGCAAGGAGAAAACATTTTCGTATCACAGTGAAATGAACAAATGAGACAGATGAGCCATGACACTGAAGATCTCTCAAACCCATAGTGACACTGTACAAGATGGAAACCAGCTTTTCCATGTCACTTCTCCAAAAATAAATCATAACAAAGTCAATATCCAATTCCTAATCTTGAAAGCTGGCTGAAATAAACTTTTATATTGTATCTAGATCAAATTTTTAAAACGTCTGCAGAAAACCGACTCTGAAGTATTCAAATTCCAGATTAAAAACACCACTGATGAATTCATAAAGTAATCTCCAAAGCTTGGCCCAAGGGATACAGAGCCTTTCCCTGGAGGTGAATGCAGATAAGATACAGTGTGGGGACTATTTTGACACAATAGGAAAGCAGACAGGGTTGTCATAACAACAGCAGGATTACTGCAGGGAACAAAAACAAGGCAGGAAAAGCAAGAACAGCAAGAAAAGATCTAAGCAGAGAACAGTTCATTAATTGCACAGACACTCCAGCCTGTCTCCCTGTTGGGGATTTATAATACAGAGATTGTTTCTCGCTGGGATATGGCAAAGGGATTGACAGTTTTTTTAAAGGACAAAGGTAACAGCCACAAACGTGGCATAGAGCAACAGTCAAGAGAAATAAATTAATAAATAAACCCATTAAAAGTCTGATTTTTGATTCTTATGAAGTCTTGGAGAGGAAGGGATTGGCTTCACATTGACCTTTGCTTTTAGTCAGCAGTTCAGAATTTCTTGGATAAACTGGATTTTCTTTGTATTTTTAGGTGTCAAACATCCTGACCTCCTGGCTATGAAGAAATTTTGAGGCAATTTCTCCAAACTCCTCTTTCAAGACTTTGTTTAGAGACAGGAAGTTGAAGACCATTGGGAAACAAATATTAAAACTGTGGCCAGCACATTGCTAAGAATTGGAACAAGTCAGTTGTTGGAGCCTGAGGAAATCAATTTATAAAGGTATTCCCACCAGCCCTAGACCAGCTGATGGTAGCATTGGTCTGAAGCTCTCTCTGTGGTCCTCTTCTTGTGATTACTTCTGTGTATTCACAAACACCTGAAAGCCACCTCTCTTAGAGCTTTTTGTCCATGCGTCGTTCCACAGCTTGCAGCAATAGCTCCGAGTACTGTTCCAACAAAGCGAGTGTCTGCTCATCTCCCAAACTCTTGGGACTCGGTAGATTGGCACCACATCCCTCATTCAGTGGGCTAGTGTTGTCTTGTGGCTTCACCAGTGCCTCCTTGTCTTTTGGAAGCTTTTCTGCATCCTTCAGAGAGTCCAATTCTTTCTTCATGGAGGAGAATGTTTCTGTCAGGAGGCCTGCTATTTTATCTTTGTCAGTAGAAGATTCCATATCGTTTAGTACCTGAAAAAAAAGAGGAGGGGGAAAAAAAGAAATACATTGGGGTTCAGGTAGAACACCAAATAAGCAATTTTAGCCCTTTAGGGAAGTAAAGCCATAAAGACTCGCAGACCAATTAAGTCTACTTTTCTTCAACATTTGAGGCTGCCCATTTAGACATATAGCAGGACATGTATCCAATACTCCATAGCTGCACAAAACCCAGAGGCATTATCCAATAGGATCTGTCCTGTTCCCAGAGATGGGAAGCACATTTTTGGGCAGTGTTCCCCTTATAGTGGGCTTAAGCTATGTTTCCCAGCTGCAGCAGAGGGCCACAGTCTCCTGTCCCTCCTGTCTGCCAAATGCAGCTGGTCTCAGGAACAGAGCATGGTCAGAGAGCTAATGCAAGTGCTGTGGCCAAAGCTGCAGAGGACCATGTGGCAGATGCTCACCATCAAAGTCTCACACTCACTGCAGGAGACCAGAGAGATCAGTGCTAAGAAAAGGAACAAAGAGCTCTTATATTGCTCTGCATGTAGCTCTGGTCTGGAGGTGAGAGGGACAGGCGACCAGCTGCATGTCATCTCACAGCTGGATTCCCATGGTATCCCACATTTGCTAATCTTTTTCCCAGGCATCAAAGACAAAGAACAGATGGGGTAATAAAACTCAAAGCTCCTGTAATATTTCATATCCCTGAACTACTGTATAACCATTAATTCCCCAATACCCCTTTGAAAAAGACCATACTGTTATCTTCAGTTTACAGATAGGCTAAAGAGACTGAAAACTTAATTGATTTGCTCCGAGTACAATAGCAAACCATTGGAAAAACCAAGAGCTGGAAATCAGGAGCTCCTGGTTCAAGTTGAAGGTGCAGTCAAGTGGACAGGCAGACAGCTAGTGTCACTGAACACACAGTCAAGAGAACACCTTGAGGCAGCAAGCACTTACGCTCTGTGTAAGATGCCTGTGGGCTGTAAAGCCCAGCTACTGTACCAGAGTTCGTGTGCGAAGTCACTCGGTCACTCACCCTGCGGTAAAGGTGAAGGGCTCTGCGCATGCTGTCCTGGAGCTCGGACACCACGTGCTCACACTGCTCTATGCTGATGCCCGACTCTGGAGGGAGGAAAATATGAAAGGACAAGTTAAAGCACAGACACTCCACTATCCACAGCCTCACAGTCTGGTAAGAAAACAGGTTTTTAAATGTATATCTGAAATATCATGTACACATAACTTGTCATTCAATACTTAGGGCTGGATTGAGCAAATTATTAAATAGGCACATTCTCCTTCATATTAACTAGACATGCTGCTTGCTTCAAACACCCCTATTTTTCCAGTCTTTAGACTCTCCAAAATCAGCAATGTTTTTCCTCAGATTGCACATTTTTGTTACAGTCACAGTCACAGATTACCCACATGATTTCCAATTACAATTAAAGCCATGTTTGTATGAGGGCTTCCAGTGGCAAGAGGGACTGATCCAAAGAGCCTCTAATTTAGCTTCTACCTAGTTAGAAATCTACAAGCTTCCCCTCACACATCCTTCTGCACAGTGTATTAAAAGCACAGAGGATGATGGATTATACTGAATTATTGCAATGTTCTCTAGTGAGGACTGAGTTCCAGAGGAGCTGTGACAAGCAAACTCAGAACAGAATTGCATTGCTGAGCAACCCATGACATACACTGCTGATAGACCATAATCCAAAACTAAAAAATAAAAGCAAGCAACTGAAGGACAGCATCTTCTGCCTGTCCCCACCAGATATTATCTCCAAAACATGAGTTGAAGACCTGCAATCTTTATACAATAAACACTTTCATGATTTAGACATAAACCATGAACAAAGACAGACGCACAAGCACAAAAGTTTCCAATCTGCAAAGGCCTGGACAAAGGATATTCAACTTTCTTTAGTTACCCAAGCCCAAAATTTTGTCACATTAGCCCTGTAATTTCTGCAACTCTAAGAACACCATCTTTGAACAGACTGGAGAGGACTTAAGCTAATTTTATTAATACATCTAGATGATGCATAAACAAATACAGCTAGAAAAACATCTACTTATACATAAACAAAAACATCTACAAAGAACAAAGGGGCACGAACAAATCCTTCCATCTGCATCCTTTGATCTTAAATCACCCATGGAGTCTGAGGACAGTGGGCTTCAATACAATCCAAGACTCTTGATTTCTGCCCCCTCCTTCCCTATTTATGTTTGAAACCCAGCTGTTTCTTCTCATTTCTCTTTTCTGGATTTCTCCTCTGATCATTGTTTTTATGCTGGTCTCCAGCTCTGGGAGGCTCCAGTCAGGAGAAAGATCACAAAACCTAATATAAATGCTTAAGTAACAGGCATTTTCTGCCTCTCAGGTGTGTGGAGCAGAGCTCTTCAGAAACTAGCAGAGAATATTAAACACAGCAACAGTATTAAGCACATCTACAGAATTTTAACTGTAGATGTCAAAGTGCTCTAGTAAGTACAATGAAGTCTCTTTATTTGCAGCTGTTATACAAGGAAATGGAAGGACAGAACAATTAAGAGGAAATCCAAAGTAGCAGTGCAAGTCAGAAAAAAGCTTAAGGCTGACAGCTGTCTACTGAGAAAAAAAAAAAAAACATTGCGATCCACAGTGCTATATCATTCTAACTCACTAAAGGATGCTGTTAAATATTCTGTCAGGGTGTGCTATGTCTTGGGAGTTGTTACAAATAATAAAATCAATACTGAAAAAAACCTTGCTCTTTCTCTGTGCTACCTGTGTTAATTCTGCAAACTGACCAAAAAACATTTGCTGTGTAGCCTGATTTGCAAATCTAGAAGAGAAAACTCAGCCTAAAGAGCACAGACAACTACAATTCTGCTGAAGAATGTGATTCCACAGCTTCAGGCTGCAAATGGTACTAGAAGAAACCTCACCCCTGTAGGGGGAGGGTCTGAAAATTTCAGTTGCACTCACTGTTCTTCAGAGCAGCAACAGGTATAACTGCAGGTCCCTCAGACAAAACGTCACATTTCCTGTTTTACATAATAGCGCTTCAATCTTAGTGTGTTTGATCCCTTTAGAAATGCAAAAAGAAAAATAAAAGTGCACCAAAACCAGAGTAAACCCTCTGCAATGTTTTGGTGCAGAAATATTGTGCTTAACCATATTGTGTTGCACCATGCCGATGAATGGTGCAAAGCCTGGCACCACAGAAGGTAATCAATCACAGGATTACAGAGCTATCCCTTCTCAGATATGAGTAAGAACAACATAACAAAAGGGATAAAAGCTGTATAGCCTCTTAAGGTACAAGCTACCAGTGCAGTGGTTAAGATTCAGCTTTCTAATGCACAACTCAGAAAGGTGAACTTCCTTTCTGATTGTGACACAAAAAAAAAAGAAAAACCTCAGGAGAAGATGTGGAACTAAACAGTGCCACAAACTTTGTCACTGGAGGTTTTCCTGCCTTGGAAGGCAAGATTTCTGCTTCAATTTGAACTTATATGCTAGTATTCATTTGATTGAATTACCTTAAACTGAGATCTGTAACAGGTCTTAGAGCTGTTTTCAGCAGGTCAAAGTTTTTCATCTTGTAACTTTTTCTCCAAACTAGAGATAATCCAAAAATTACCACATATTTTTTTATGTTCAAACCCTGCACATATTCAGTTTGCAGACATGTCCTTAAAGCAGAGTGATAACAGCACAAAGGCCTGCTTGATTTCACAGGTAGCTACACAGCAAGGAGCTGTAGCTTCATGAGCTTTATCTCATGGGAGAAAATTGTATGCAAACCCTTCTGGAAAATTGTATGCACACCTGCATATTAACAAAGGAAAGTTTGAGCTGCCTGGCATAACTTCACTGTCAGTATTACCCGTGCTTGTTTGGTTCTGTTAGCACATGTTGGCCTGCACCTTCATTTGCTGGCCAAACATGCTCCAAGAGGAGGGTGGGGGATGTGACCTACATATTTCAGGGGATTCCCAGCATACCAGCTTTCAGTATTGACCACAAAGAGATTTGAGCCCCTAGAGGTAATTGTACAGCTAAATCACTAAAATCATAACAATTCTGAGGTCTACAAAACCAGCTAAGAAGGACTGTCAGACATAAGACCCAGAGGAAATGGAAACTAAAGACTGAGAAAAAGATGTTAGATTGAAGAAGTGTCTCACCATTGAGGGGATGGTTTATGGAACGAGACAGGTGCAGACAGGACGAGACAGGCCAGAAGCTGGACGTAAAGAAATGTGATGGGATCGTGAGGCGGTTCACAAAGACAGGAGACAGAAGGGGGAAGATAAGAGATGGGTATCCATGCACACCTGAGACCTGTGCCGAGGCAGTTAGAGCTGTAGGAGACCTGGGCCTGATGGGGTCTAGTGGGCAAAGTCCAGGTTGGCTGTCTAGCACACAGGCGATGCCGGTGATCCTCTCCCTGCCCCTGGGCAGTGTGCTCTCAGGAGACCTTGGGTGCTGGCCCTCTGACACTTCCCTCAGTTTTAGACTAGCGACCCCTGGCTCATCCTGGCAATCTGTCCTTGAGACTGGATAATCCACTGGGCTCTCCTTAGCAAGCCCTGTTGAGACCTCTCTACCAGGAACCAGAAACCCAGCAGTTTGAATCTCCCTCTTGGAGGTTCGGACCTCAGGAAAAGAGGGTTTCTTTTTAAAGGCCCCAGCAGGTGACTGTGGAGACTGTGGCTCAAGCAGGGTTTTTGTTTTGGTAGTGGGTGAGAAGGAGGCCAGTGTGGGTCTATCAGGCAATGGCTTAGGAATGTCAAGAATCAGATGTGCTCGGTTTGATGATGCCAACTTGCTGTGGAAGGACTTGGGAGATGAGCAGTTTACAACTGGCTGGAGTGCAGGTTTCACTGGAACATTTTCTTTCACTGGCAGCTTAATCTTCTCAGCATCTGATGTGGAACTAAATTGTGTCTTCTCTGTCACTGGAGGACTAGTCCTCCCATCAGTCAACATTTCAGTGGAGCAACCAAGGTACAGATTTTCCCCTACAGATATGCTCCTTGACATCTTAGCCCGGAAGCTGGTTGTGGGGTTCATGTAGGACTTTGGTTTTGCAGCCCTGACATCTTTGGCCAGCAGAGCACCAGATCCATCCATCTTCAACATACTGGCTGATAACACCCTGCAATTGTTAGGTCTGGGATCCTTCTCAACCACCAAAAGAGTCTGAGGACGCTGCTTGGCAGAGGATATCACTCCTGGACCCTTATCTGTGAAAATTAAACAGATAAACATACCAAAAATAGACAAGAGGCTGCAGTGAATTCCTAAATTGGAATTTAACATGGCTCAGCTCAGCCCCTGTGAGATGTGTACAACCATAACCACTAGTTCAGGTCAGTATCACCAAGTCTCAACAGCTTTTTTTTTCTTTTTTTTTGCCATTCCTCATCCTGCTCAGACAATGCTGTTTTCCTCATGACAGAAATTTGTTCTTAACATCTATGGTCAGAAGACCTTGGACCACTGTGACTCTTAAGTGAGAGGCCAGAAGAAGCAGGCAAAAACTGATATAAGAACCAGGCAAAAACTGATATGTGCTGTTGTGGTGATCATGTGGGGGTTTTTTTTGTTTTTTTAAACAAACTTATTAATGGTTAGTGAGTTACTTGTTTCAAAAATAGAGTTATTTCACACAGTAGGCATGGATAGAGTAAGCTCTCTGTTACTGTCTCTTCCCTCTTTCTCTCCTCCCCACCCTGGGGAGCTTCAGTCTTAGCTTGGAGCAGCCACCCACAGCAAGGGAGAATATTTTTGCAAATAGTTCATTTCACCCTTGCCATCTGTGGGAGTGCTTCTCCCACAGATGTCAAACAAATATCAGAGACTGATAGTTAGAAGAGCAGCATCTGCATTACAAGTTTAAAATATTAAATTATATTTTAATTAATATTTAAAATATTTTCCCTTGACAGGCTAGGAGTTAGAAGACATGTAAAGCCCATAGCTCAGAATGCAGAAAGACAAGCTTAATTTAAATCCTCCACTGAGAAGTCCCCATTTCATTCTCAGCTTCATACCATCATTCCAACGTGTGTCCTTACCCTCATGCACGAGGTCATGCACTGACTGTGCCTTCCTCATGACTGCATTCACAGGGCCTTCTGGAAAGGAGGCAATAACCCGTCCAGGAGCCATCCCAACTCTGCTGGGCTCCAAAGCTGATCTGCGCTTTTTCTGCACACAGGTAGCTCGATTTGAATTTACATTCTCCAGGAGCTGGCTGTTCTCCGGAGCATCACCAGGATGGCTGCTGTCATTTTTCAACAGGTTTGCTGTAAACTGACTGCTCTGGGTTGGTGGCTCGATGGGCTTTGAAACCAGTGTCAGATTGGATGAAGAGAGTGACAATTGTCTAAAGAACGCAATAAAGAAATCCCAGTTAAAACAAGTAAGTGTGTTCCCCTGGATAGAAAGGAACATGCATTAAGTTTCTCTGGAATTAAGAACTCCTCCCTGTCTGGATTTTTTGAGTCAAAAATGCCCTAAGCTGTTACCACTTAATTCTACTCAACCCTGCAAGCTCTGGTCTTCAGGCATTTGACTAGAGACTGCAATCACAGATAGCACTGGGTTGCTGTTTCCAGGGAGGACACCATAAAAAGTGAAGACAAAAGAGAAGGAAAAATTCCAGGCATAGGAAAGACTGGGCAAAGTCAGGTCAGGTCTTTTCTCTCAGCTCACCTTACTAAAATTTAAATCTTTTCAATTCTAAGATAACTCTAAGAGGAAGTAAATATGCTTTCCTAACATTATGAAAGCATAATGACTAGGAAAGCTGCTCAATTAGCAGCTTTCCAAGAGGAAAGCCTAATTTCCTCTTCCTCTCCACTTCAGACAAACACAGTTGGGCTTACTTCAGAAAGGAGGCCAACTTCCAAGCTGACATGTTTAAACAGCTGAACAGATTCAAAGCCCAGAGGTTTTCATAATCAAAAACTACCTCCCCTGTTACATCTTTAGAGCACCAGTGACTTCCTTCACTGCAACTCTCCAGAAGCTTACACAATAGCTACCATTGGTTTTCTTCCCAAATATACATGAATCAGACTAAGAAGCATTCCTGACAGCAGCAACAGCAGCTGAATACAGCAATAACAAACAAATTTCCCTACCATGCTGAATCTGGACACAGCTGGTGAACCTTAAAAGATGTATTCAAATCTGCTTAGTTCTATATGATAAAATTCCTTTGAGCTAAGATTTTAGGTTGTCATTTTAGAGCAATACAAGAGTATTTGTTTGTTTTAAAAATTTATTAACCCAAATCAACAAAAGCATTCACCAAACATTTTCATTTTTTTTTAATTTATTTGTTGAGATTTATTTTTTTTTAATAACAAGGAAAACGGCTTGCAGAGGCCTTTTGGAGTGCTTTAGGGAATTTTGGAAGAATAATATCCCTGTGAGGCTTTTTGTGAGATACCAGAACACCCTGTGAAGGCATGGGACCAAGAAACAAAGCTGAGTAAGAAAGGACTGTAAAACAAAGGAAAAGTTGACAAATCTACTTTCATTGTCCAAGCTGAATGAAATGCAAAAGAATAAGCAGAGCATAAACAGTGAAGAGTAAATTAGATTATTAGTGATTCCTCCAACTTAGCCAACCAAGGCATTAATCATGAAACAATTAAGCACGTTGTTGAAAGAGGGAAAAGAACAAACAATAGTGTTACATTAGAATAAACAGAATAGCAAAAGTGATCCAGGATAACCTGACCAAATCACAAGAGTCTGCAAACAGCCTGCCAAGGGCTGTGCTAACACTTAGCTGTGCCTAGGCACACCAAGGCCAGAAGTTTGTTCAGCTATTTTCACCAAGAACCTAGTGTGAGACCTACTCATATTAGTATAAATACACAGACAGAAACACTCAAAATAAGCAAAGCCATACCTGAGAGCCGGGGACTGGGAAAGAAAGCGAGAGGAAATGCTGAGGGTTTCGGTTCTTTCCAGATTCCTACATGAGCCACCTAAAAATTTTGGTTAGAGGAGAAAGAAAAATGAGCAGTTTATTTACAGAACATTCTCTGTAAATTTTCTTATCATAGACACTACAAAGTGTTCCCTGATATCCAAGGGGATTTTTTTAAGCTAAAGCCACAGAGAATGAAATAATTGTATTTCCTTTGCCTTTAATGTTCTACTTAGATTACTCTGCCTTAAGCTGCTACTCTCCCTAAGGGTACGCCTCCTCCTTTTTTGCTTCCCTTTGTGTCCTGTCCTGCCTATAGAACTGTGAGGCACTGGCATGAAGCAGAAAACAAACCCATCAAAGAGAAAAAAAAAATAAAAGGAAAAAAATAAAAGGGAAAAAAAACCCGAAAAACTCACATAGATATTTCTGCCTGTAACCATTATCAATTCTAAAAAGATATGCTTTGTTCTGGAGTTGGTCGGTAAAGACAAACCAGCTCCTTTGCCACTCTGATGTCTCCTCTTATTCTCTCTCTCCACCCTGCTTTTGAGCCTTTTCTTTTGTGACACTGGCTATGCCTTGATGCACCACTAGAGGCCACTGCGTGTCACCTATGCGGGGCTGAATGCGCCGTCAATACCTTCCTCCACAACAGGAAAAACCCGTCCGGGAGCAGCGTAACAGCTCTTTAGGATTCCAGGGACAATACCTAACACAAACTGACACAGAGCCCAATCTCATCAACACAAAATAACACAGAGACCGATGAAGTTAACAGGTTTTAACTCTTTAAGCCTCTTAGACTGTTTTCCATTTCTTCCCCTCTCCCCACATACACACACATCCATGAAAGCCTAGCAGAACTTGTAGCCGGTTTTGGTTTATACAGGAGAAAAAATCAGGAGTGACCTTACAAAGTCTTCCCACTGAAAATACAGAGATGTACCTTTTCCATCAGTGTTGCTCAGGGTCCCAAAATGCTCCTTGAGGAACTTTTCCTGATCAGGTATCTGAGGAATTTCTCCCTCAGGCATGCTAGTACCCACATCCTCCTCTCCTTCTTCTCCCTCCAGGTCTGAAACACCATCTACGCTTAGAGGCTCAGTACCTTCGGAATCTGGGAAAAGGCAAAAAACCCCAGTGCTGTAAAAACTAAATCACAGTAACATTAGCCAGATTAAAAAAAAACAAACAAAACAACAAAGATGCTAAATTGAACTTAGAATGCTAAAGTCAGTCAGCATTACATGCAGTAATTCTCTAATCTATCGTATCTTACAAACGGCATAGCCTATGGCATAATCAGTACTAAACCTGCCTCCTTGGCTAGGGAGGTAAGAGAAAGCCAAAGGTGCACAAGGAAAGAAGGAAAATGCACCAACTCCTGCTTCTACAGTGGCTTCGTTGAGGTGTCTGTTCAAACGCCCCTGAATCTGTACAGCAGTACCAGTGTGACTAATAGGAGTGGGACCTCAGGTCAGCTCACTAAGAGCTCATGTATAAATAAATACATTTATAATGGCTTTACATCTCACCTTCATTCGGCTGGTCTGGGCTGGACAGACGACTGCTGCTGTAATCTACAGAGCAGGCACTGTCTGGACTGTGTTTGTCTGGGCATCCATTACTGTGATAACCTCTACACAGCTTCCCATGGGGCAATGCTTTTACCTGGAACTCACTACAAGAGAGACAGGAAGTAACAGCACTGGAAGAGGTATTTGTTTACATGTAAAGAAGCACATTTTAACTTTAATAAGGCCTTACCTGTGTTAGTAACACCTTTTATTACAAATGTAAGGCTTTAAAGAGAAAAAGAAGTTGATTTTTCTCATCATAATACAGTAAATTTTTTGCATTTCATTAAGCTTGGACATGGAAGTCCCAAGGGGACTGTCTGATTTTCTGGGCATTTTCAGTTCCCATGATTACCAGGCACCAACAGCACTCTGCTCTGGCTTGATTTCCAGCACAGGTGAGGAACAAATGTGGAAGTTTACATGATGAAAAAAAAAACTAAAACCAGGCCTACACCTGCAGGAGAGAAACTCCAGTTTGCCATAGATTTAAACTCTAATACACTTTTTTTCCCATGTTCATGACCTGCTTCTTTGGGCAAATTCTGTGATGCAAAATATACAAGATTCTGGCTTTGAGAAAGACTAATTTACTGAAGAACACCACACAAAAATACAATCTTGTATGACGGGGTTACTGATTTCTGTTGTGATTTCATGGGTCTCATTTTGTCAAATTTCACCAGCACTATTCTTTGGCCTGATGCCTAAGGACTTCCATTTTTCACTTCTGAAATACTTTGGTTTCAAATGTAGTCCAAGGCAAGGTAGGATGCAGAAGTCAATCAACAGAACTGAATGGCAGCTACCCCTGGCAGCTTCCATACACTGCAAACATTTCCATGTGTCCAGTCTGCATCCAACATCACAGGAGGGTCTCCCTTTCTTACATGATGGAGCAGCACATGGGTCTACTCTGTCCAAAGGTTATCATCACAAAATTAAAAATGAAAAATAAGCTAGGTGAAACCTAGCGGCCTCAACTGCAAAATCTTGGCATACACTCTTGCTTGAAAGTCTGTCTAAAGCTATCAGTCCTGCTCTCTGTAACATGACAGAAAACAAAGGAAATTAAACAGCTACTAGCATCAGGTTAAGAGGGGAAGGGAAGAACAAATTTCAGGGAAGAAAAATAAAAGGGAGCACAGAAAAATTAAATTATGTAAAATTATAACAGAAGAAACAGCAGAGGAATAAAAAAGGTCTCCACTGTCTCCAGTGTCCTTTTCAATTCCATCTGTATTGAGCAATTCATTCTATTTCCCATAGAAGAATAATCACACACTACGTTTGCTAAATTCTTGCCCAATTTCCATAAAATTTCTCCTGGGTAGGCATTTCACTGCCACGTATGTGTCACTGTCAGTGAGTTTTCCAGCTTCCAAGTTTTTCCTTGCTATTTTCAACCCTGATAAGGGAGAAAGCAAAGAGGCTACTCTCAAGTTGTTTACTCAACAAAAAAAGAATTGGAGGAGACTGTTAATATGCAGTTCCTTCAGAGAAAAATTATTTTAATGGTGCCTTCTTAGCTTCATAGTTTCATATTCCTCTAGCATCCATCTGACATAAAACTCCCAACTAAACATGCCTGACATCAATTAGGCAGTAAGTCAAATCATCAAAGTTACCACACAAGCTGCAAGAAAACCAGAACAGAAACATCTGAGCCATGCACAGCAGAGAGCTTATTTTTAACCTGCTAGAGTCTGTGGGATGGATTTCATCTTGGTCAGGGTAGATTACACATTCCTCACTCTCAGAAGGCTCCAGTTCCTGAGAGAAAATCCCCTCTTCACAAGACACAAGCCGAATCACTTGGGGTCGTGCACAAGACCCGTTATCTTGTGGAGGTACCGCGCTGCCAACCTGGTTTAATTAAAAAGAGAAAAAACTAGATATTACCAGTGTTTTACCTTACATCAGCAAGTGCTGTGCAGGGGTAGAAATTGCATTATAGCACAGAATATGTTCAGCAATCTGAGATCATAAAACACAGCAATCTTTGTCTTTTCTGGTCCTTATTTACTAAACTTGTCAGACTACTGTTGTACTTTCCAGGTTTGTTTCCTGTTTGCAATTCCCTAAAGTTCTTTGGTAAGAACTCTTTGATCACACATCAGGAATATAAGCCATGTGGCAGCAGGTTCTTCCATTACCTTCTATAGACTGATTGGACAATTCACAAAACTGGGCCATTTCAGCTCAAAAACTGAATTACTGCACACAACAATCTGAATCCTCTTCTCAGTCACACAGTTATAGGGGAGGGAAAACTTCTAATGAAGCTAAGCACTGGACAGACTGCTACTGGAAAATAGGCACTAGCTTTCTGAGGATGAGCACATATTACTTGCTGTGACCCATCAATAGAAAGATCAAACAGAATTTACTCATCTAGCACGGCCAGCATTAAGGGCTTCATGTGAGCTGCATCCCAGTGGTTACAGGAGTCAAGAAACTGCATCCCAGCAGAGTGAGCTAACAGATTACCAAGTTTTTACACACCAGTATCTCCAAGCTCAACTTCTCAGCTTGTTTTTGACATAAATATTCAAAGAGCTAAAAGCAAACATGAAGTCTTCCTGCCATTGAAGAGAAACCTTGACCCCATATGATCTCTGTGATAAGACAGCAGAATCACACATTGCAGGAGTATTAATTACAATAAAGCTATCTAATAAAGTTCCTCAAAAGTCATTTAGAAGACCTTTAAAGATAAAAAGAATGGCCTCAGGTAGTAGTAAATGTAGGTAATAACAACTAGATGAAGAGCAGATGCACTCAGAGTGGGTTCCCCTCCTCAGAGCAGTACTGCCCTTACTTTGTTGATGTGCACAGGAAGGTCAGTGTGCTCTTCTCTGTCATCCCCATTGCTGTTTTGAGACAGCGAGTCTCGACTTGGAGAACGGGAAACAGAGAAGGACTCCAGCTGGCGTAGGTCAAGCATGGATTTCACAGTCATCTCTATGCTGCTGCTCGGCTGCGACCAGCGACTACGCTGCCTGGGCATCTTGCTCATTGGTGCCTCTGAGCGCTGGATGGCTGCTATCTCTTTGGCCTGAAGGAAATTAAAACACAGACTGCCTTAGAGACTGAGTTTGGCTGATGGAAAAATAGGAGAAAAAACACAAGAAACACAGAAGAATATAATTGTGTCCATCTCAATAAAAGCCTCAAAACTGTCTAGGAGACAGCCTGAAAGGCACCTTTAATTATAAAGCATCAAGTAAAAATGATACTTTTGTTGCTGCTTCTTGCACAAATGTACAGTTAAATGTCTTGCTCAGATCCAAGCATATGAACAGCTTCAGCACCACATGAGATTCAGATCAAAAATGAAAAGACAAAAGCGTAACATCTGATGGAAAAAGACTGATGTAAAAATCCCAAGTGCAGCTCTAGACTCCAAACACCCTAGTCTCTTAAACTAGGCTCTATTTTACCATCCCTAAATCATTCTTCAGAGAGAGGCTTCTCAATGGTTTCCCACCACAGCTGCACCTTTCCCACACGTGCAAATGAAGATTTTAATCTCTCCGGGGATTTCTCCTTCAGTTTCCTTGTAACAAGAAATACAATCTGAAGGTTTAATAACTCACCCTCCTCATTTCCCAATGGGAAAGGCTTCTTGAGAGGGTAAGGTCTGGATCTGCAAAGGTAAAGAGACATGCACCTAGTTGACATCCTGGCCAACAGTCCAGCTTTTGAACTACCTCTTACTTCATCTTTCAAGAAAGGCAGTATTCCTACACCTTTTGAACCACTGTCAATACATGCTTTACCACTGACTACCCAAATCATTGTATCAAAATTTTAATGGAGACACACAGTTTTATGTAAGATATCCATTGAATCACTGCAGAACACTTGCAACAGTGCAGTGTCCTCCCAAATGCTTGGGAAAAAAAATCTGTTCCAATACACAGTACCATCTGTGGTAAAAATACATCAAATTAATAACAGCAATCTTTACTCTAAGTTTTATCAGACATCTCTAAAATTCTCTCTTTTGAGGAGATATCTTGATCTCTTTTGGTTTCTGCAGCATTTTAATAGCTTGTAGACCCCAGCCCATGAAACTAATTCAAAATTTCTTTAGCCAGTTGGAACTAGCAAGAAACTTGCCAATTTGACAACTGCATTTCTAGACAGAGAACTCTGAAATACACCCCTCTTCAGATGCAGGAATGGGCAGCTCCACATTACCCATTGGTATCTATCCCTATGCTTCTGCTTTGGCCTCTCTGCCCATACCTTGTTATCCCTAAGCCAGTGTCTCTCATCTTGTCCTCCCTTCACATCTATGCCATTTTCCTCCAGCTCTGCTCATGTCCCTCTCCCATTTATACCTGAGTCTCTCTCATTGTTGCAGTTGGACTGAATATGGAAAGACTGCAGCCCTCGTAACTCATCTTCATCATTGCCTTCATCTTCTCCGTCCTTATCGCTGTCTGATGAGAGTGCAGGCACAGAGGACAGGGCAGAAATGGACTCATGCCTGGAAGGCAGGAATTAGAAGGAGTATTATGGTTTATGCATGAACTGCCCACCATTTCAATCCTTACACCAGTTCTCCACCTTATCTCCATCCTTATTCAGGAGGCTGCCTCAACTCTCTCAAACAGCCCTTGCTCTAGCACAGCCCACCTCTGAGAAACAGGGCAAGCTAAACCCTGCACAAAGATTTGCAGATCCTGCCACAACAATGTTCTGTGGACAGACCCTGCCACAACAATGTTCTCAAACACGTGGAAGGTTGACGGAAATCAGAAGTAAACAAGTGTGAAAAAGTCAAATGGAATTAAACTGGGCCTTCCATTTCAGACTGCCAATTGATAAGGTCAAGATGGTATATTATATTTGAAAGGCAAATATTTTTCTCACCCTTAAGCATTTCTTCTCTGGAACTGATTTACACATCAAAAAATGTCAGAGATAGTCTCTTTGAAAGTAATTGGATTTATGGCAAATTATCCCATAAGAGACAGGTTCACAAGGATTCCCCCAGGCAGACCCTGAAGGCACAGCCCACACACTGTAAGAGCACCATACTGACTATTTTAACTTTAAAGCACAAGGATCATGTAAAACGTATCTTGTGCAGATCTTCGGTTTAAGTAGATCAAGAAAAGTTTTGCCATACACACCTCAGAGACACTCCCAGCACAGAATTGCCACCACCAATCAAGGACACTCAATAACACCAAATTTCACTCTCCCTCTTTCTTCTCCTCCTCCCTTTCCTCTGTTCACTCTTTTAGTCCACAGAATCAAATGAACAAATAAACTTTTGGACAATAATTTAAGAAAGAAGAATCCCCAACAAATACATCTGAGTAGCCCCTACTCCATGGCCTTGAGCTAGAGTGCCAAACTCATCATAAGTGACATTTATAGGATATCACTGGTGAGTGTTGAGTGTCAAGCATTATTCATGAAATAAAAATAGCTCATCCACCAAATACAGAGCAGTCTGGTGAGGGATCAACTTCTCCTGCAGCTGACAGATCACAGGCAGTATTGAAACATGGTAAGAAGCAGTTAAGGTATTTTAATCTTTTCTCTTCCTGTGTAATGGCAGAACATCAATTTCCATTTCATTAGGAGTAATAAGTACTCAACCATTTCAGATGAGCTTTGAAATGCTCTGGCAAAAAGAAAAGTGAAACTGACTGCAGCCTGCAGAGTTCTCAAGTGAAAAAGTTTCATTTTGGTCATCCACATGTACTTTTGACATTTGAGTTTGTCAGTCTCTTCAACTTTTCTACTATCTCCTTGAATGCTCACCTTGTCACTCTCAGGTTCTTGTGTCTAGGCAGGGGAATCCTGACAAAGCTCAAGCACCACAGTACGCTTGAGGTTATGCCATGTTTCATCCTATGATATATATTAATTACATTTATTCATGGTAGGCAATATTAACTTTGTATCGGTAACTTTGATAGCATCCTTCTGCTTGTGTTCATCATGGTTGTTTGAGGAGTTCATTGAGACAGAAAGGTTGGATTATTAGACCTTTAAACATCTAGCTGGTTGAATACCTCACAATGATGAGGTGATATGGCAATGCAAGATTATGGGTTTGCCAAACTGGCATTGGTGTACTGGCATTGGTTTAAATGGAGAAGGGAGGATTGCCATCCATGTGTTTTACGTTACAAATAGAAAGATGGCCCCTGTCCATCAGATGGTGACTGAAAAAATTGGTGAGGGGAGGGGGGAAAAGTATGTTCCAGTGTCCTTAAAATAGCAGAGTAAGAGAATGCAAAACATATTTGGAAGTCAGATGGGTTTTTTCATACTTCACAGAAAGTGATAAGTTCTGTAGTAACATATTTGATATAAACATGTCATCTTGTATTATCCCAGCAAAAATTCATGCCCCTCTTCCACATCCTTCTTTTTACAACTCAAGTATGCTTTTCAAACTCAGTTCTGTAACTTGAAGGGAGACAGATGAATTAATGATATTTTCAAAATGATCCTGGGTCCCTGACTTGAAACAGAGATACTCCTGAAATGAAAACTAGGTTCACAAGGTCTTGAGTGTTTTAACTGTTGTTCTTGCCCAAGTCAACCCTTCTATTCAGACTTCATTATTTCTCTTTCTTTCCCTGCCTTCCCCCATGTACTGTGGATTTTCTCCTAAGCCCCCTGTTGCACACATCTCCTCAATACTCTTCCTCAGTTCCTTTTCATGCTTTGATAGGAGTCAGTGTAATGTACAGCGAGTTTTCAAGCACAGAAGCTGCTTCCAAATAAGCACAACATGAGAGCATTTTGAAAATTAAGGAGTGAGACTTCTTGAGTTTGCTGAATTCCTCCCAAGAGCCAAACCCCAAAGCATCATTATACCAGAATGAGTGTTTCAGAGTAGCTATTCCAGAATAGCATGTACAGACATGTCCAGTTCTCAAGATCCATGTGACTCAGAGCAAGTGTTTCAATTGTAATTGTTCATCCTCTTTGCTGAGGAACTATCCCATTCTAGTATCATAGAATCATTAAGGTTGGAAAATACCTCCAAGATCATCAAGTCCAATATTTGACTTAATATCACCATGCCCAACTAAACCATATCATGTATTCATTTTTTAACACTTCCAGGGGTGGTGACTCAACAATTTTCCCTTGGGACCCTGTTCCAGTGCTTAACCACTCTTTCAGTGAAGAAACTTTTCCTAACATCCAACATGAACTTTCCTTGGCACAACTGGAGGTCATTTTCCCTTGCTCTATTGCTAGTTGCTTGGGAGAAGAGAAAAACTCCCAGCTCACCACAACCTGGATGTTGTTCTATACAGGTCAGCAGTGCCAGTTGCTCTTCAGCTCCCAGCTTTTGAAGGGTCAGACAGTACAGGCTGAATGGAAGGGAAGGACTTTAAATTAGAAAGTCTTCAGGACGTGGTATAGACTTAGAAGTGCCACATGTCATTATGGAGTTCTAGTATTCAGACATCTGATAATAGGTACTCTGTATGCTTTTGTATGACCTGAACCCAACCCTGTTTTCCTTTCTCAAAACAAAACAAAGCAGACAAGAATGGCAACAATCCATTTAAAGAGGTATGTCATCAGCATTCCCACTCAGATCTTGTGCTACTTAAACCCTCAGCTTTAGGGATGTATTTATGAAACTGTAACATCCTGTGTGGTAGGTATCACCAGCAGATTATATCCTCCTGCTTCCCCCTCAAATGCTGAAGTATTTTAAAAGGAAAGTTATTCTGCTTTTCCCCACAGAAAGATCACAGTGCACTGACTTCAGAGTTTCCCTAGTGTAATAATTGCACCAGTTCATCACAGACTGAGGCACCATTTCTGATAAGGCATCAAAAGCCTGCCCCATTCTAAGCCCTGGAAAGAACACAGCTTTCCTGGACTGGACAAGGCCCACTGAGAATTTGATAAGGAGCTCTTCTTTCCAAATATATCTGACAGCACACAGTACTTCTTCACTGTACATATATAACTTTTAGACAATTCAACTTGGATAAATTTTTTTTCTCCTGCTATTATACTAAAGAGTCAAGGAAAGCCACAGATAAAGTGATTTTTAAAACATGACTATAAGCACTGCAAACATTCCACTGTAAAATCAGCTTAAAACTTGAGACAAGCTTTTCTAAACTATAAACGCATACTTGTATCAAAACCAAAACCCTACTAAATGACGTTTACATGATTCCATCACTGAAAATATAAAAGCCTTAAAACCAAAAAGTACCAACAATATTGACTGAGTACAAGATCTATTATTCCAGACTATCAAAGCTGCTCATGTTCAGGAAAAAAGACCTATCTGCAATTACCATAACCAGAGGTAGAACTCAAAGGCTCCCAGGCACACTATGGAGAACTGTGGGTTTTACAGGTCAGAGCAATTCCAAGGTAATACAATGTCCCATAAAGGTGAGTCAGAGAAATCATTCAGACAAGAAACTTTAGTCTCTAAAAATTTTTGGAGGGACAGAAAATGCTCTGGAGGGACTCTTTAGAGAACAGGTTGGATAAAGAGAAGTTATGAAAAAGGTTTACAAAACCATGGGCACTGCCAATAGCTGACTGCAGAACAAAAGACCATCAGAGCTCACAATATACAGAAGCAAAGGACTTTCATGAAAACTAGTAGGAATGTGCTTTAACAGAGACAAGAAAAGTCCTTCTTTCCACAGAGAGCAGTGAACTCCAGGAACTTGTCACCAAAGGAGGCTGCAGAGGCAGACAATATTATGAAGCTCAAAAAGAATTTATACAAACTCAGTGGACAATTGGTCCATGTCCACATAGCAAAGGAAAAAGGTAGAAATGTACCTCCTAACATCCCTAATGTAACAATGGAGCTTGAGGCAAATGGACCACAAGGTTCATACAGCAAGGCTCACAGAGTGTCTCACTAAATAGCATCTTCCATTTGCCAGGGTCACAAGCAGAATACTGGGCTTTGTGGAGCACTGGTTTGACCCAAAAAGGCATCTTCTGTGTGTTTACACTGCTGATGTTACTCACCTGGGTTAATTCCTGCCCTGACAGTTGCAACTGGACAGACTATCCTGAATTGGAAATCTTATCTCCCCATTGTCTCCTCAGATCAATTTTGTTACCCCAGCATTATTTTGATTATTCATCCTGTAATACACCCATATCATGATACTAGCAGAATGTATTACATCCCCCACCAAATTCTAGCAATACTGTTCTAAAGAAGATCTAGTAGAACAAAAGACTTATCACAAGGCAGGGAGCTTTCCCATACTACTGCCAGTCTTTTGAGACAACCATTTTACACCACAAGTTGCAACTCAACTCTCTACTGCAACCTATACAGACAGGCTTTGGAAACAATCAGAGCAGGTACAGAGCACCTAGAAAACAAATTTCACTCAAGTTCATTAATTTTTCTTCTCCCACCTCAATAATGCTGGTCCACTAGGCTCTTCTTCCATTGTCAGTACCAATCCAAAATGCTCTGGGAATTATATCTTTGCTCCAGTGACCACAGCGGATGATCAAAACTGATCTCCAGTGACCACAGCGGATGATCAAAACTGAAAACAAGCTTTCAAAGCTGACAAGTAGATTGCAGGCTTGCAAAGAGGCTACCAAACAAGTTTACTAAAGTTCTGGGCTTGGCGTGGCACTAGCACCGCCCTTCAGCGAGCGTCTGTGATGGAAACAAGTATCACCTCACGGGGAACAGGACTGGGATTATCTGTCACAGGCTGAGCCTTGGTAGGGTAAGGCTGCAGCTGCTGGAATAATAGAGAGACTGCTATAAAAAGCACATTGCTTGACAGATCCAGAACTTAGGCTAGAAAAAAGGCTTCCTGAGTTTTCCCAGTATCGTTACCAAAAACACTTACCAGACAAGACTCGCTTCAGGAATGAGCAGATCAAGACTTTCCAAAACAAAACTATGTAGACAGACTTGTTACAACATTGCTTGCTCCCAAAGGGAGTGGGAAAGTCCTCGTGACACTCAAAACCCAGTGTGGTAATTCCTTCAATGCTTTGGTACTTTTATATCCAGAACTCCATGTGTAGTCATTTGGGACACAGGAAAAAAAAAATCTGCATTTACCCTTTTTTCCCCCCACTGTGATCTCATAACAGGTTGGTCAGGATTCTCCCCTGCATTACTTACAGTCCAACTCAGTTACTTACAAACTACAGAGAAACCAAACACATTAGACTAATAATCAAAAATACCCTGTCACTCTTGTTCTGCTTAAAAACAGAAGCACCACTTTTAAAAGAAAGGTCACTAGATAAATTTAGATCTATTCCACTTGTAGGCTGCAGTAGTTTGTTTTTAGATATGTTGTTTACCTAGCAAAAAATAGTAATATTATTCAGCTAGCAAGAGCTCTTCTCATTTAAATTATTTTTTATTTATTATTCATATTATAATTATTTTAGCTGAGTTTTTTCACAGCCTCCAGAAAATAGTTAACAAAGAAACAGCAAAATTGTAAGGACTCTTTTAGAATTATGATCAACATAGACAACTCATAGAGCTCACAGGTATACTTCAGTACTGACACCACAGAAAACAGCCTTTAAGTTGCATTCAGCTTATATCTAAAGAACTTTACTCATGAAGGATCACAGCTTCCCTGCTGGAATTCTGTGTAACATCCTCAGTATTCCTAGGTGAACTGCTTAATAAAGTTTCTGACCACACCATTAAACTAAATTAAGACACAAGAGGCATTGCATACATATTGCCATCAGTGAAGCACACTAAGCCTGTCTGGAAGATCCCAGTCTGGTTTCTATATCCAAAGAAGGGGGGTACAAAACCAAATTCAAAAGTTGAATAAGAGAATTTTTTGAAGAACACTCTCAGTGAAGACAGCAAAAGCCTTACAGTTGAATCCCAGTGCCACACTTTCACATTCCACCCTACACAGCCAGCCACCTGTTCTCAGCCTGCTCTGCTCACCTCATGAGTCCAGCAGCCTTGTGAGGAGGAGACTTCTCTCCCTGCTTAGCTCTCTGTTTCATGTCTGACAGTCGCTGCCGCATGTTGATGGTCATCTCTGAGCTCAGACGCCAGATGAAGATGCAGCTGAAAGAGAAAGGGGAGGCTGGGATCAAGTCTCCGTTCAGTTTATTGATACGAATTACCACTGCATAGACAAACAACAGCCCTTCTGTCTGTGGCAGAGACACGTGCAGAAACAGCTTCACAGAAACTCAATCCCATCACATTGTGATGAAAAGGTTAAACCTGCCTGTCAAAGTCTCCCTGTGAGTGAGAGCAACTGCAGAGATATTTACAGAGACTCATCTCTGATTCTATACCTTTTTTACTATCTGACCAGCTGCTGAAGGAAATGCTGTAATAAGTCCCTCTGTGGTCAGCAGGATAAGTGGAGCCTACAGATGCCCCTTGCATCCTCTAACAGCAGCTAAGCTGAAGTCTCTGACTGCTGCTACCCCCCCAAAGGCAAGGCCTTCCTAATGCCCACCATCCCATGGGGTCTCTGCAGTATTAACAGTTAAGCTCAGGTGGAAATACTTTTTGCAGCAAGGTGCTTCTAGTGTTTTACTTGGGACTCCCTACAGGACGCTTGCACAGAATTTACACAGCCATTAGCTCAGCTAGTCAGAGCACAGAGCTAAGAACACCAAGCCCATGGGTTCAGTTCCTGTATGGGCCACTCATTCCAGAACTGGATTTGATGATCCTTGTGGGACCCTTCTAATTCAGAATGTTCTGTGAAATATTCTGTGAAATTTCACTGAATTTGATAAGTGAACTCAAAAGCATTTGAGAGAAAGAAACCAACAATGCGGTCTCATTTCATTAATTTCTTCAGAAATTCAGTTTAAAAATATTCCTCATCACATTAAAGAATACTGTATCTCATCTTCAGCTATTAGAAAGTAAAATGACCAGCACTGTCTTTGAAATTTAACCTCAGTGCTAACTAATTCTTTTCATCTCAGTCATCTTTCCTGTCTAGCTGGGTATACCTACGCTGATGTAGAAACAGAGATGGTACTTTGGCTATCACTTATAAAATCTTGCATCCTACTTTGGAATCCAAAGAGGATTTAATTCAGTTCTTCAAGACCCATCAGTGACAGTATACTCATGGGTACTCCAATACACAGAAGATTTTTCAACAACTGGCTTTTCCTTCTTTCTTGATAGCATGTAAACATTAATTTGCTTTGCCATTTTGAACAATGACCATGAACTTTGGTCTCCCTGACCTGAGGCAAATGTCAAAAGTGCCAGGATCCTGAATACCTGAATCTTCATTTTTTCTTTCTCATGAAAAACAGTTTAAACAGTTTAAATTTCCATACCACACCCCAAAAAACCCCATAACATCATCTTTGCAGTCTGTGGAGACTTTAAGGCAAAACTAAAAATTCCCTTCTTGTTCCCAGTGCCACGCTCAGGACCATCACTCCCAGCTACTGAAATCACATGCAGACACTTTGCATTGCCCGTGAACAGACTCCCATCCTCCCAACTGGAGCTTTTCAACCAGGAGAAAGGGGTGAGGCACTGTGTCTGGGAACCATGGCAACCCAAGACAGCCAGCTGTTTCCCCTCAAGGAGCAGCTCTTTCCAAGTAACAGCAACCATAATCTGCTGCTGAAAAAATACTGAAACAGAGGGAACAAAATTCTGAAAGTAAATCTGGCTTGTTCATTTATCCCACCCCCACAGTTACCAAACTTAGAGACAAGCAGCAAACAGCCCAAGCCTGTGAATACATTAGCATCCAACACAAACTCTGCAGAAGCAAGCACCCACCTACCCCTTTTGCTGGGGTTTGGGAGCGAACTTTGTTTTGTTTTTTCTTACCTTGCATTGCTTTCCTCACATGAATCTCACAGTCCTTATGCCCTTTCTCATCCCTGTTTTCTATTCTCAGCTCTACTCTTCGCACATGCTGCTATGTGTGAACAGACTATGTTCCCTGCTCTCCTTTGAAAAAGATGCTTTCTCATATCCTTACAACAAACTTTTCAGGAATCCTTTCCTCACTTCTCATCCACCTCTTCATACCCTTAATAAAGAAAATTACCCTTTTGCTCATGAAAATGTCAACTAAAGAATGTTGCACTAAATCACAAGGATCACTGGGGACTTCAAACCTTCCATGTTTCTGGAATTTGTCAGAAGTTCACAACAAAAGGACTCTCTCTCTTACAACTTTTGTCCCTAATGTATTCAAACACGTGAAAGTGGAAAACTAAATTATTTATTTATTACTGAAAGACAGAAACAACCAACTGAAGGGAGGTTGTAGACAGGTGGGGGTTGGTCTCTTCCACCGGGCAGCAACTGACAGAACAAGAGGACACAGTCCCAAGCTATATCTGGGAAGGTATAGGTTAGATATTAGGAAAAGTTTTTCACCAAAAGAATAATAGAGTACTGGAATGCTCTTCCAAAGGAGGTGGTAGAATCACCATCTTTGGATGTGTTTAAAAAAAGGCTGGACATGGCACTTGGTGCTATAGTCTAGTTGAGGTGTTAGGGCATAGGTTGGACTCGATGATCTTAAGGTCTCTTCCAACCTCATTATTCTGTGATGAGATATAAGGTGATATACTGTATGTTCTATAACAACTCACCCTCTAAAACACTCTTTCAATTCAACTGTGATTTATTAATTTGAAAACAAAGAGACAGAGAGAATCTGGGTTGCTCTGAACTTGCAATAGCACTTCAGGAGCCACTTTTCTCAAAGGAAAAATTTTATTCAGTTCAGCTGAATTTAAGCATTCACTGATTCCAGAAACAGTGGCTCCCCTCACCTGTACGATCATCATATTAGGCATGTATTCTCCCTTTTCCCTTGGGTTCAGTCTGGTGACTGCTTAAGCTTTTAGTGAACTGATTTAGCTCACTAAATGTGCAGAAAACTCATCTCAAGGGAGTACTGTTGGAATGACCTGATTTAGCTGAATGAGGGGTCAGTTGCACCTCTTCTGCTCAGGGGAATTTGGAAAAGGACCGTATGGACAGGACCAATGAGTGAGGACAGGCCTGTCCCTCTTGCTGCTAAACACACTCTTTCACCTGGTGAAACCTCATCAGCAGGAGTATTGCAAGAAAAAGTTTTGGCACTACTAGCAAAAATAGCCCAAGATGCCTTTTATTACAGGGCTGAAGGCTGGTCAGGAAACAGGTCACATGTCTGTCTCCTTTCCAGCACAGAATAGTATTTACTCCCAGAAAAGGGAAATACTTCACATGGGTCCCATTCCATGAAACAATAACAAAAGCTCTGTGAGCTTTGCCAACAGCATACATTCAGGATTCAGAAAGCTTTGAGATTTATTTGGAATTCATAAAACATCTCTTAAAAAAAAATCTACCTTTCCTAAGGATATGTTACATCTAGTATGAGATGGCAAAAGCCATAACACAAACAAGCAAAACCCCTTACCTGTCACCAGAAACAGAGATCAGATGTTTGCAGTCATTACTGAATTTCATCCCAGTTACAATCTCTGTAAGAAATAAAGCACAAAAAAAAAAAAAAAAATCTTCCCTGAATTATTCAAATGAACAGAAGAGATCATTAGCCAAATAGCCTGTCTGCACTCAGTAATTCACACTTCACAGACCAATATGCCCCAATTACCATAACCATTTAACCAAAAATCTAGGCTTGACATGGAAGGGGTACTCCATGGCAAAATATACATGAAGACTGAATTCTCTTTTTGCCTGTAATAGAATAGCTCCTGCATGGTAGGAGCTGAGGGTATATCATAAATAAACTAAATATACACTGAAAAAAAAACCCACAGACTACTTTATAGGCTATTAGAAAAACCGTGTAAATAAATACATGGCTTGACAGGTGAGTGTGTGTGTGTGTGTGTGCTTGTGTGCAAAATGCAAAAATTGAACTTGCAGTAAAATATTACAACTTCATCCAACTACAATCTATTCAAAAATACCCATTAGGTAAACTTTGGTGGGGAGAAATCTTCAGAAAGGGTCTGATACTAGTCAAAGCTACTATATAGTCATCAGCAGAAAAAAAGAAGTTTATAAGCCTTACCTGAGTGTCCATACATGGTTGCAACACACTCGCCAGAATAGAAATCAAAGATGGAGAGGTTCTTGTCAGAACAACTGGTTGCAATATACAGACCAGAAGGATCTGTTTGAACCTGGTTTAGGAGATCAGAGGAATGCAAAGATCTGGTGAGAAACTGCCTTCAAACTACATAAAAATAGTTCAGAGTACCCAAGACAGTCAGACTAAAATGCAAGTAGCCCACACAGGAGTCCAGCTGAGTACCAACCCATACTCAGGTTGGAGTACAAATCTCCAACCTGACCAGACTTTTAAGACTACCTCCAACCTAATCAGAGACTGAAGGCACTTAAATTAAATGCCTTCATGACTGTGAAGGAATTGCCACCAATGGACAGATTTCTACTTCTCTCCTACTTTCTTTTAACCATTGGGGTCTTACTTTCTTCTATGTTAAGATCAAAACAAAACAACAAGAAACTCCCACCCCAAAACACACACTCCATAAAAAAGAAAAAACATCAGAGCTGACAGTGTTAAGGGAAATATTAAAGGATTCAAGTCTTCAAGAGTGAAAGCAAAAAAGAACTCAACACTGCCAAGAAACTGTCTTTGGTAATGATGCTGTCACACCTCCAGTATTTGCAACTCCCATTTTTCAGCTATTTCGTTTATTGCTTGTTTCTTCATGTGCACCTATTTGTTGCTTTATCTTGGATCAAACATAAAATCCCCTGCAAATGCCTCACCAAGTCTAAAGCAGCACAACACAGCAAACACAGTTACTGTCACCAATTTAGAAAATTTTAAGGAACTGAGAGGATAAACTGTGTTTTTCAAAGGAGACATTGTATTTAAATAATGGTAATTCTTTTGGTTTGTTATGGCTCTTGTTAAGGCACTTTTCGTTTGTTATGTTTATTTTGTTGATGTTTGCTTCCAGTGTCACTGTTTGAGTTCTGCTCATTAAACTGCAATGTGTATTATGATCTCAGAACACCATGCCAAGAAAGTTTAAATTCCAGAGAAAACCATAATCCCTTGGTTACATAATTGTCTTAAAAATGAGCAAAGCAACAGTAAAAGTAATTGAGATTCCCCACTTGAGATACACATTAAAAGAAAACCCACAAAAAACAAAGGATATTAAAAACAAAAAATTCAGCCCCCAGAACATTTCATGGTTTTTTGTCTGAGAAAAATCAAGCACCTAAGCTTATCAGCAGTTTACAGTATAGCATCAATTTTTCATTTTCTTTGCTCTGGCTTACAAAAAATTTGTGGGAATTATAACAGGCAAATCAAAAGATCTTTCCCTGTAAAACAGAAGAGCCAACACTGAACAAAACTGTTTGTTTCCCCCCTCCCTTTTTACCCAGTTATTTACACCTATCGATAGTTTCAGCTAGAAGGGAACTACAAATATCATCTACTCCTGCCTGACTAATTCAGAGCTGACCAAAGATTCATCAAGCTTAGTCTCCTCCATAAGGGCCACATGTTTAAGGTTTGTTATTAAGTGCATTGATCAAATGCATCTTCAACACTGTCAGGCTTGGAGTATTGACCACCTCTCCAGGACTTCTGTTGAAGCGTTTGACCAAACTCTCAGTAAAGAAATGCTTCCTAATGTCCTTGGTCCCATATATCCTGTCACTAGATCCCAGAGAGAAGTCCCCAGCACCTCCCCTGTGTGTCCTCTTCTCAGGAAGCTGTAGAGAGCAATGCAGTCACCCTTCATCCTCTTCCTCTCCTAACTAGATAAGCCCTAAATCCTCAGCTGCTCCTCACAGGACATTCCTTCCAATCCCTAATAATAATAATACTGCTGACCTGTGCAGCAGTAGAAAATTATCAGTGAAAAAAATATAATGAAGCTTGTTTGGCAACTTCAGAGATATTTTGATTTTGTCAGCTGGCTTTCCCCCTTTATAGACAAGAATGCAGTTCTTCCACTCCACTGTGAATCTCAAACACATCTGATTTACCAAGGTAAGCCCTGGATAGTGGCAGAAGCAGGTGTGCTACCCTGGCCCAAGGCCTGGATGCACTCAGCAGGTGGGAAATTTGAACAGACTCTCCCTAAGCAGTACCACCCTTGTCCAGAACTCCAAGACCCAGGCTTTTCAGGTCCAATACTATTTAATTTTACCAACTCAGAGTTTCCCTTGTATTTGCCCTCTGAAATCCACTTCACAAACACTGATCAACAGGTATTTCCACTTTAAAAATCCTAACAAACCCAGTCAAGAAAACTAGAATGAGCTCTCTCGAGTAGAAAGTAAAGGATTAAATTAAATGGATTAAATAATTTCCTGACACATATTGGTGCAGTTCTACTTGTTTTTACAGCACTGTCCTGCGACTCACTTCAGAAACAGGACAGAGAGAAAAATCAAAGATCAGCTTCAGCATTCATTGACTCTCTTCCCGTTTCAGCCTGATGAAACCCAAATATATTACCAGCCCTTAAGGGTGGAAGTAGGAGGAAGCAGCTGCAGGGTAAAGGACAAAGTATGGAGCAAGAAAAAAAAAAAAAAAAAAAAAGAAAAAAGAAATTACTGTACTCAGGTTGGTATTTCATTTTCTTGTCTCTGAATTCAGAAAAGCTGAAAAATTGAAAAAGGAAGAAAACAGCTTACTTTGATAAGGGTGCCATCTTCACCTTGGGATCCCTTGTAAAGCTTCTTCTGCTTCCCACTGCTTATGTTGAAAACCCTGAGGGGGTGACACAAGATAACATGGCTCATTGTGCCCAGATACTACTCCGGGGCTGTTGTCACCAGGATCCTTTTCTCTCCCTGTTCCTCATTCCATATAAAATACAGAGAACAGGGCCAAACTACAGGAAGTGGAGAAATTACCTCCATGAAGTATTATCACCAGTCATTTAAATGGTTCAAGAAAAAAACTCAAAAGTAATGCAAAGGCAGATTATATGAATTAAAATTGAGGCTTTATTCTCAAGCCAATAATCAATCAGTCCTCACTGCTGTAAAATACCTGGGCTTCTTCATACTAGAGCAAAGGATTAAGAGAGCAAGACACTTTATGTTAGAAAACAAAACCAAATTACATCCAGTAGTGATATTTAGCTATGACCAAAACTCTTAACATGTCAGACAGCTACAATAGGAGGAGACACACAACTACAGAGAGACTCCTTTGTTTTCAAGCAGACAGATTGGAGAAATGGATAAAAATAGAGAAGAGAATGGACTCCACTTGTTCAATGACAGTCACATCTATTTCAGTTTTAGGTTCCCACAGTCCCAAATATTCCACAGGACCTCACAGCTTTCCACTTAAGTACCATCAAAACCAAAAATTACCACAGTGCAGAAGTTCTTGCCCCACAGTTCAATGATGTGCCAAGGAAGGCACACTTGCTCCCCCAGTAGAAAGCTTTTGCTCTGCAAAGCAACCCAGTGAGAAGCCACGAGTCCCATGGGAATTGCACATACACACAGCTTTTTACCAGTGAGGGGAAAGGCAGAGTTCAACCTCACAGTGCCTCAGATCTGTCTCAAAATGTGGTATCAAACAACTTAGAGGAATAAGAATAGAGATGGGGCTGCTTCATTTATGACTGGAAAAATATTTTCAAGTTGAGAAGGAAAGGAAAGGAAACTAACCTGATGTTACGATCCTGACATCCAATAGCTGCATATTTCCAGCTGGGGTCCACATCCATGTCATAAAGTGTGGTTTTCCTAACAATGTGATGTGTTCGGGTAAACTGGACCCCTTCTCCTGTCTAAACATATGGGCAACAACTGTGTCAAAATCAAGTAGTTAATCCACTATTAAAAGCAAGTAAATACAGATGAGTCTTCTCACACAGCCAGTACAAAACAATCCTTCCCAGGGAGCTGCTGGGAGCAGCTGAGACTGGAGGCACAAGGAACTCTTCCCTCCAGCCCATACTCTTTTACCAGTTTTCACAATAGCTCTGGCAGTGAAGGAAAAGCAGATATCCTAACAGTTCTCTATTTCTGCTGTGAGAGGTCAGGTTGGGAGTAGCTGCATGCTCCACAGAACTAGTTGTCTGAATGCAATCTCTTCTATCAAGTCAGTGGGAGGCACTGAGGCTGAAACAGTAACAAGCTCATACAGAAACTCTGATAACATTCTTTGAAGTTACTCCTTTGTGGAGAGATTATAAATTAGAAGTGTACAAATAGCTGGGATGAGGTTACCTTCTGCGCAGTGCGGAAATAGATGCTCTTGTCTGCCCCACAGCTTATCATTCGCACTTTCCCATCGTTGGCTGGAATAAAAAGGCAGGAGACAAAAGATAAACACATATACAAGGTGGAGGAAATGTTTCAATTTATCCCACTGCTCATTTATTCCAGTCCTGATTAGCTAAGACTGACTCCTCCCCAAGCAGCAAAATAGAAGCCCCTTCTCAGGGACAGCATTTGTCTTTCATGCTCAGAGAGCACGAGGCTCCAACACAGAGGCTTTTCAGAACACATTAGGATGCAATTCTGTCTTGTCCCTCACCAATATGCTCATATCTCTGAGCCACAGCACTTTGTGGCAACACGACACATTCACACTCAGTAGAAGCTGAAAACAGCCAATAGTAGTAACTTTTCAGATCTTAGAGCTGGACACATCTTTCTTGCTGCCCTTTCTTACTGCAGGGTCAGGTTTCCCTTCTTCCCTTAGGACTCTTCCGTAACCAAGCAGCTCCTTCAGCAAAGCACCACCTGATAAAACTCCAAGTAATGACAATGCATCCAACATCACACAGGTCCTGCACCCATTTAGAGCACGCCAGCACTTGGCTCATGGACCAGCACAAAGGCCTTAGCTGCCAGGCCTTGAGCCCACTTCCCCCATCTCCTGGTAGTTCAGCTTGCTGCATACAAGGCCAGCTCACTGATGAGACAGATTTGTCAGAGAAACTACTGCTGGCCTTGGAGCTTCTCCAGAAAAAAAAAAACTTGAAAAAGCCACACAGTTGCTTTGGGGAGCCCCTGCTTCAGTGAGTCCCTTCACTTGGGAGTGGTTTTCAAGCTGAGGTTCTCATCCTTGAGTCCCAGCTGAGCTACACTGCAGCAGCATTGCAGCCACACCTGTGCCTGGACATGCACCCCACTGAGCCAAAACATAACCCAATCCACAGACTCACCTTCCTGATCTGAACTCCATCTTGCCTTGCTAGTATGGACTTGCCTGGCAGGCACTGAAAAGTAGCTGACCCTGATCACTCCAGAACTTGAATTGCTTGAATCCATGGTCTCATCACTATGGATTCACTGGGTGATCTGGACTACTGTTCCTGTTGATGTGTTCCTGTTCATATCCTGTGGTACTTTCCCACAGCCAGTGGAAAAGGCCACTACCTTTTCCTGCCTCCCTGTCAGCCCTGGTTACTGCCTTTCCCTGACAGAGCAGCCAGTTCTTGCTGCTCCCGACTGGTGTCTGACCATTGGTAGAAACTGAGTGCCGGGGATAAAATGTGCTCCATTACTAGCAATGCAAAGCCTTTCTGTGGTTTAAAATCACACATTTACTTTACCCAAAGCTTTTTATTTTTCCAGTGTGTTTTGTGTGATTTTTTTTGGACAATGACTGTTCAGAGTTCTCCTAAATTAGTTCTCTCTGAAATTAGAAGGAGTAAATCATTACAGAAAACAGTTTTCCAAAGAAATGATGAGAGGTTCTCTTAGGAGGGAGGAAGGAGAGGAAATGAAAGCAAAACCAGAAAAGAAGGCAAGTATCACGTTCTGTTAAGACTGCAACTGAAAAAGATGACCAAAACCAACCCCGCTGCAGCTTCAAACTGACCTAGTCCAGTATTCAAGTAGATAAAATTACAGGCACAAGGGGACAACAGCAATGCTCAAATAGAGCTTTGGTGGGAGGCCATGATTTGCTACCTGCAAATTTCACTGCAGTGATGGAAGAAGAATGTTCATCCAGGGTTTGCTGCAGGCTATAGTCCTTCCCAGCATCCAAGACATGAATCAATCTATCCCGACTGGCTGAGGCTAAGAGCTTTAAACCTGTTAGAAATTGAAAAAGACTGCAAGATCATGACTTAAAAAGTCATTCTTAAAACAGCTTCTCAAGTCTTCTTGAGGACAAAACATTATACTGCAGCTAACTGCATATATGGACACAAAGTAACACACCTCAATTTTGCATTACAATAATAAACAGAACAAGCTGCAATCTCAACATACAATATTTCAATAAAAAGTAAGAGAAAGAAGACTTTTTCAAAGCCTAGTTCTATTGGCCCAATACTTGAAGCCTCATTTGAAATCTGGGAGTAGTTCAGCATGACAATTTTAACATTCCATAGCTGGACATTCTGACTTGCTCAACATTACATTCATAGGCAAAGGGGAAGTAGCTCAATTGCATTTACCTGTGTCAGGCTTGGAGTATTCTAGACATAGGATCTCAGAGTCATGGGCTTCCACCTTCAGCATTTCCTTCAGAGACTGCAACTCATATATTCTAGGACATAACATATCTCATTTCAGTATGTTTAATAAAATTAGCAAGACCTGGTTATTTTCTCATGCCTGACCAGCCTGCAATCTGCATAAGAAGCTTTATGACATTACCTGAGAGTGCCTATCCTGTCCCCCGAGGCCAGGTGCTCCCCACTGGGACTCACACAGACAGTGCGTATCCCCACCTTCGTATCCAGCACTTGTGCATCAGCTTTTTCTGCACTTCCTGCTGAGTTGTAATCAGTGTCCAGAAGTACCTGAGTGTTGTCATCTACATAGATGATCTTCATCAAGTCCTGGGGGCACAATACACCCAGAAATATTTACTAGTTACAAAATATTAAAGCAAAGCATCTGCCTTGGAAACTGAGCTCCTAGCCAACATAAACATTTTATTGGCAACAATGCTGTAATTGGTAGGACCTTTTAGTTAGGAGCAAGCATTAAGCCCCTTCAGATTGCAGGATAAAAGTTTCACAGCTGTGCCTCACAGTCACCCCTCCAAAAGATTCAACCTAGAAACTAACAGTATCTCCTTCACTACTGAAAAGCTCTGGCATTAGTGATTACAACATATTAGGGCACACAGCAGGAATATGAAAGACCTCTAGGGATTATCTAAGTCAGCAGTCTGAGTACTGACAGAAAAAGCAAGATTTTTTTTCCACCAGATTCCTGAAGTCAGGGCTGCTGTGTCCAGAGATCTTCAACCTCAGATGAGAACAGAAGCAAATGCCCATATGTAATCACTGCTCTGTACGATCAGCCTCCCTCTAATATAGATTAAGTGAGTGCAAACTTTTTCATTCAATTTCCCAAACCTCTGCTTCATTTCATGCATCTTTTCCAAACAAACCTTAAAAGAGGCTACACATTACAGAGATGCAGAAAAGAGAACCAGCTCTCCTGAAACATATGGCCCTTATGGAAAAGACTAAGCTTGATGAATCTTTGGGTGGTTTATGAAAAGAGCAATAGCCCCTAGGTCAGACAACCTGTCCTTCTACCCAGCACTCCTTTCTTGTTTCTTCAGGTTCAAACATTTAACCAGATTTGTGCTCAGTTTACAGAAACCTGGGTTGACTTGGAGATCCAAAGAAATCTGGGCCTTAACTTGGGTGAAGAAGAGCAACCCCAAGGACAAGGAGGTGATCCAAACCTAGGATCTTACATTGCTGAGGATGTTGCGGTGCAGGGCTGTGCCGTGGATGTTGGAGCTTTCAGTGTTCCACAGACGAATGGTGTTGTCAGAGGAGCAGGTGATGAAAGAACCAGGGGGGAGGCAGGGCTGATTGTTGTCCTTCACCTCTGGATACATCTAAGGGCAAGTAAAATCAACCCCTGAATAATATTGCCTGGTATCTGGCACCCTAGACACTGGTAGCAAGTTTCAAAACAAAATGAGACAAAAGGGGTGTCCTCTTTGTTTTCTAAAGGTGAAAGACAGATAGTTCGGACAAAAACCTATTTGCAGACCAGAGCTTCATACTGACTTCAAACAAATGTTCACTGAGCTTCCCTCATCACAGAAAACCTCCTTAAGAAGCATGCAACAAACCAGTGTCCTTTGTTTCTAATAGTTCAAAGAGAGCACCTCAAATCCCAAACAATGATCATGCAATAACCACCTTGCACTGTTGTTTACAACTTTCATCTACTACTGTCAATTTATAATTCAGAAGGAAAGGGTGAGATGCAATACATAAATAAAAACAGAGTTCTCAGCTTCTTCCCACTTTCTTTCTACCCTCTCCTCTCTTAACCTTTTTTTAGACATATTTCAACATATTAACAACTCCACTGTTTACTCTACTTCCTTTCCTTCCCTCTGTTCCTCTGAGGGAAAGCCAATTAGGCAGACTGCAAGATGACAGACACTTGAGAGGCTATTTCCACATGTTCAGGTAAATATGTTAAGAAGGACCAGAGTTCACTATTTTATCACTATTTCATGTTTTTGACTTTGAAGCAATTTCTTACCACAGATCTGAAGCAGCTTTTTTGAGGTCAGCAATAAACTCTTGTGCGTTTTCTAAAAAGATGTTCTGTGTTTAGGTTTGTTCAATTCTGCTCCCTCTTCCACCTCTCACCTTTTAATGGCGAGATTTTTTTTTTCCCAGTTGCACCACACATTTGGTCAGCCATTGCAGTGCAGCTAAAGAACTGTTCCCAGGCCCAGCAGCAAACACAAAACCACAAGTGAAAATCTGAGTCAATTCCCTCTACAGTTAGCATTTGCATTCAAATTTGGCAGCTCGTCTGATGACTTTCTCAGCTGCAACTCACAATCCAACACCTGTGTCTGCAGACAACTTACCTCAATGTTCCACACACAGGAAGAGTGATACAAAGCAGAGTACACCTTGCCCACTTTCTTTGGATCTTTGACATCCCACACATACAGGCTGTGGTCATTGTATACACAGGAAAGCCACTGGTTGGTGGGGTCAAAGGTCAAGGCAATCGTGTCTGGATACTTTGCATCAGCCACACCAGAGAAAAGACGGCTGCACAAAGAGAGAACAACAGCCCAGTTAACTTGTGCTTCCTAGGAGTTGGGGCAATGCTCAAACAGGAGAGCTCAGATTCTCCATCGGGTGCTGTTGAGATGAACAATGGCATCTATAGGTAGAGTAGCTGGCCAGGAAGACCTGTCTCTTGAGCAACCAAAGTCCCAAAAGAAGCCTCAAAGCCCCATGGCAAAAATCTTTCTCCTTGCCATCCAACTGTTGACCAGTCATACAGAGCAAGCCTGCAACAGCTCAGAGAGATCTGCAACAGGCTACCAACTTTAATCCATAAAAAGAGCATGCTCCCGATGGCAAAAGTCTGGGGAGAACTTCTAACCCCCACAAGCCTCCCTTGCTCTCATCCACCCTTCTCCACAGTACCTGGCCTCAGTCACACTTGCGATGTCAGTTCCCAGGAAGTGTGGCTTTGGCAGAGTAGTGACAAAGTGAAGGTTCAGAGGGTTAAAAATCCGCACGGTGCCATCAGCGCAGCCACAGAAAATGTAGTCATGATTCACAGAGATGCAGTTTGCCACAGTGGTCTGAGGAGGACACAGCACATGAGAGAGCAAATGAGAAATGTGCTCTCATGTCAAAGGTCACCAGACACACGTCAGGGAGAACAGCGAACTGACAGACAAAGGAGTCATGGTCAGAACAACGGCAGTGAAGTCGAGCCCTGGGAGTAAGAAAAAGCCTAAAAATCCATTTTTCCTTACTGAAGAACTTTCCAGCCAAGGTCCACTGCAGATCCCAAGCAGTTAGAAAAAAGTCCAGTTTCTCTGCCACCCTCTATGATGGGAGGCCAGCCAAGGTACACATTTGCTCTAGCTGAGTCCTACTCTGAACATTGCTTTTATTTCTGTGGCATTCAATGACACTGGCAGGCAAGCAGCACCTCACCCTCTACTAGCACACCAACACATTACCTGTCGGAAGGGGATAAGAAACAGAACAAAATGGATTTTCTTCCCCTCCCTTTGGGATCTGTACAAATGGCAGAGAATGGCACAAAATGAAGTGTGGTGAAAAGGGGATGAGTTCAATGCAAAAAGTTTTTTCAACTTACTGTGAAGCTGTCTGTATTCTGAGCGAGAGAGAAAGGCAGATTTTAGAAAGGAAAGGAAAGAAAATAAGAGGCATTTCACTTAAGTGAAAGCGTGGACAGACTTTCCCCCTTGATTTTAATACACAGAATCCTTGGAGGTGGGCATGTTACATTCAATTGAAAGGAAAACAAGTGTGATCAAACTCTTAACTATGGACCAGCCTGGTAGTTTAGAATAGCCAAATCAACTAGCATCTTGGGAACCTGCATTTGAGATGCACAAGGCAAGTAAGACACTGCAGAGTGGATAGAAACCAGAATCCTTCTAAAACTCCTACTTGCCCCATCCAAGACAGAAGGGACTATACAGGAGTTGCCACAAGGACATTGCTTTGCTAGTAGAGCAGTCCTTGTAATGCTGAGGCATGAGAATGACAGAGACTCAAAGATCAGTAAAATCCCTTTGCCAAGAAATAACACTATTCTTGCCCAGCCTTCCAGAGTAAATCACAGGGTTGCAGAGGCACAATTATTTTCACTGCTTGTGGTCAGCTTGTACCTCTGAGTGCCCTTATTATTTGTTCTTCCTGCTCCACTCGAGCAGAATAGGAGGATGTAAAACTCACCCTCAGCTCCACCCACTTGTCTAGCAGCCTTTTTTCATTGAATTCACAGAGCAGGCCTGAGGATGTGATACAGAAAGTGCTGTCAGCTTTTTTGCCCCTTCCACAAGCCACGTCCGCAAAGAAGTTGTTCCTCAGTTCTCCAAGCAATCCCGAGCGACCCAGCAAGGGGACTGTGGCATTGACCTATCAACAGAAAACAGTTTGCTACAAATACAGCAAGGCACTTCAGGCAGGCAGTGATTTTTTTTAGAACATCAATCCCTTAGTGCTGAAATGATTCAAAGAGAGAACTGTAAATAGCCTACAAGGAGAGGTTTTACTTGCTGTTCATGTTTACAACTGTTCATGAGCACACAGAAAAATCACCATAGGTGGATTCTGCCTCCCAGAGAATAACAAAACAGCTAAAACTGTTAAACACTTTGGCAGATCCTTCAAAATTACACTCACATGCTCTTGAGATGCTCATGCCAATGTCAAAGATCTTTCCCCACCTCTGTGCTCCAAGGACTTAAATATGACTGCAGCTCTTTTCTAGTTTATTTGTTCTTCAGTATATGTGATTACTAAAGAACAAGCATGCTGCTATGCAACTCCAGGAGTGACATCCCTACATCAGTGCAACACAAGCTTTTAGCCCTATCAGCCCATGAGACTTGAGAGCCAGGGGTGGAAAGCTATCCTTGCATCCCAGAAAAATAAACAATTTCCCACTTCCCGCAGCTCACTGGGGCAAAATCCATCCTGCTCTAAGACAGAAATGCCTGTTTACAGGTTGGCCTTGATGCACTTTCTCTCACCTTGGAGGTTTTGCTGTCATCCAGGTACCAGAACTTGATATGTCGATTTCCAGCAGTGACAAAGTAACTGCAGTCCTCCGAGAATGACACTGCTGTCACTTTACTTGAGACTTTGTTGGCTGCCACAACGATGTTTTTCTGGAAACACAGTTGTTTAGATTGCTTAATTTCACTGCTCAGAAGCAAAGGAAACTAATTTTAATTACAGACACATATCCAGTACAAGCAGTGCAGCAGCGAAAAGATGAAACCCAAACTATTCCCCATTCACGTCTGTATACAACCTCCTCAGCGTTAGCTGGGAACACTGATTTGGCAGACAGTATAATTCACATTTATATTCAATTCCTCTTCCACATTAACTATGATCAAGAACAAATCAGCAGGCACTAGTGCCTGCAGGAACTTGGTATGTGAGCCATGACAAACATGTGGGTTTCACAATCACCAGGAGCTCAGAGCAAACCCATTTCCCTTCCTAAACAGCAAATGCAGATGTAGGCCAGCCTGTTGGGGAAGATGAAACAGGAAAGCCTTACAAATATGATTGCCTGGAAAAAGATTTTGAGAATATAGAAACTATAAGCGAGATTGAAATGAAAGCAAGGTTTGACATCCCTTAGTTACCGAACAACGGGAAAACAATGGTGTGGCCGGCTGAAGGTAATCCCCTTTTGATGAAACAATACCCTCTGCAAGCAGGCAGGTCCAAGGGTCAGAGCAGACCCTGCCAGCTTGGCAGAAGGGGTCCGAAGAGTAGATTTAGGGTTAAAAATGTAGCACAGTATGGTAATGTAGTGATTCTTATAGGTTGTATGTAAATGCTATAGAATTTGTATACTCTACTAGATTGGTTAGTGAGAATCAGAATATTCAACACAGAAGATGATTTATTGTATTGTAACGGGAACTTCACTCTCTTATTCTCTTACTTTTGCTCTTGTGCTCTTGTTCTCTTGCTCTTGCTCTCATACTCTTGCTCTCTTGCTCTTACTTTTCTATGCTCTTAGCTCTTGCCTTTTAAGTTATTACCCTCTTGTCCTCTCTCTCCTCTCAGGCCTGCTCCAAGCTGCAGCTGGCAGCTCCCAGCAGGGCCCTGTACCCACGCCCTTTGCAATAAACCGCAAGTTCCACGACCTGGCTTCAGAGATCTCTCGTCTCCATCCGTCCCGACCGTGCAACCCCCAGTCTCGCCTACACCAGCCCAAGGAAGAACTCCCCCAGCCCCCAGGCAGCAATGAGGGCGTTGCACTCAAGATGAGGAACTGGTATGTTTCACAGGGAAAACTGAACTGGTTCTTCCATAAATTCTTCTTTCTCTTGAAACACGTTATACTTTATCAAAAGACTAAAAATACTCAAAGACCATCACTGTACTGGAAGAGAAAAAGCAAAATCGGTTATACTTCAAATGTGCACCTCAAAACGGCAAAGTTTGGGAAAGGAGGAAGAAGATGCAGGTACAGAAAACAGAATGGAGACTGCTCAGGCAGAATGGTCAGATGGCAGCATCACAGAGCACCATTGCTCTGTTTTCCTCCCCCTGCCTTTCCCCAGTTAGAAGTGAGATAAACAAGTCTTCTGCTTTGTCTGTTGTGGATTTGCAAGCATGCAGCAAATGGCTGACAACAGTGCACCCCTTTTCATTCTTGCTGTGTTTCCTTTACCCTTCCTTTCAGGGATTCACCTGCTCCCAGTCTTCCAGACACAATGCTCTAGCACACAAACTGTGTCACTCCAAGGGCCCCATCGGACTGTGGGGAGAACTGAAGAAACTGCTGGCAGAACTGAAGAAACAAGTTCAAGGGGAGTCTAGCCTGCTGCACCATCACCATGGAGGATCCCCCAACCCAGAATGAAGGAAAGGCAGCAATTATCATAACTTCTTTCAAGACAGTGGACAGAGAAAAGCTTAAGACTCTTGCAGACCTCAACATCTGGATCATTGCTGTGGTCTTTATTTAGGGAAGCAAGAGAATCCTACAGACAACACGGTTTTTCTTTTCCATCACAGTCAAATGACTAGGTCCACCAGGCAGGAAAAATGGGGAAATCAAAGCAGCAGCACAGACGATAGAAGGGTTGTGGTTAAAAGTGAAGGAATATGCTTCAGGAGATCTGTATTCTCAGTCTTTATTGACTTTGGTCAGGTAAAGTATCTCTAGTTTTGGTTGGTGTCTGGCCTGCAAAGTAAAGGCCAGTTAGAGCTCCCATCACAGTCTGGAGCATAAGCTTAAAGTGTGTGTTCTTCAGCAGGAAAGAGTCAGACAGTCCTTACCTCAAAAGTTCTCATGTGCACAATTATACAGTGAACAGAAAAACCCAGATAAGCAAGGGAAAGCAAAACTACTTGTACTGTTTCACACGTGCCATGCATTGTAACCCTGACCAAATCACTACTTTCATTTGTATAACTAGAAATAATCCAAAGACTGAACACTCAATTTGCAACACAGACATGCACACTTGGGTTCTCTCACTACACACAGTATTTAGCTATCTGAAAAAACAGCAAAGACAAACTTCAGCTCACATAGAAGATAACAGTGAGATCTTAAATTACAGAAAATGTGATGAAGAGAGTAACATACTAAGTGATTGTGGATTTAGAAGCTACAAGAGAAGAGGAGGCTCTGAGTACCTAAAGGAGGCCTACAGGAAACATGGGGATGGACGTTTCATCAGGAAGTGTAGTGATAGGACAAGCAGTAATGGTTTTTAACTGAAATAAGGTAGATTTAGATTAACTATTGAGAAGAAATTCTTTACTGTGAAGGTGGTGAGGCACTGGAGCAGCCTGCCCAGAGAAGCTGAGGATGCCCCATACCCAGAAATGTTCAAGACAAGACTGGATAGGGCTGTGATGGGGTTTCCACCTGGTCTAGAGGGAAGTATCCCTGCCCATGGCAGGGGAATTGGAATTAGGTAATATTTAGGGCCCCTTCCAACCCAAACCATTCTATGATTCTATGATCCTGTGAGATTTAACAGATGCATTGATTTTTTTTCTTAAATCATATCTCTTTTAGAGAGAGTTGCAGCACTTGAAGAGGTAGCAGGAGCATCTATTAATACAAAAGACTCCTAGCGCACAAAAAAGAAATGTTTATTTTCTTATCTACAAAAAACAAAAGCTTAAATGTTTACTAGAGGATTGAGGCAACTCTTTGTTTCTACCAAGAGTTGCCTCAATCCACTGACAGGCAGAGAGATTTTCATCAGCTTTCACCCATTATGAATTCCCTACATTCCTTTTCTCACCCACCAAGGATGGGATCAGAGTATCACAAACTCTGACATAAAAAAAATCAAAACAAGCCAAGAGTATCCACTACACTACAAAAGAAATCTCTGGCTGATGAGAGTTTCCTTCCTTAACCTCATAAATTAGATTTTAATAAGCCTCTAAAAAACACAATAGTCTGGCAAGGTTTCAAAGCCCAGGCTTTTCTGGCTGGACAGAAAAATGTAACACATTTCCAAGCATAAAGAATATCCCTTCATGGAAATGACTTAGACCTTCCCTAAGGGACCACAGCTTTCTCTCTTGTCCAAATTTGTCTGTGTCTATGAATGTCAAAAAACAAATAATAACTACAGAATTTTAAAAAACAGAAAGCAAGATGGAACTGAAGTAGTTTACAGTCAGACCGGCAGCTCTTTCTGATTTAGCAACACTGTGTGGTCCACCCAACCTCCTCGAAAACTTACCTTCCATGACCACACGTTGACAATCATGTCATGCTGGTAGCCCACTGACACAATGTACTTGGAGCTGGGGGAGAAGGCCACACAGGCCACACCATACTTGTGCTCCTGGAGCTCTGCCACCTGGCTTCGCTCAGCCACGTCCCACACCCGAACTGCTGGCATGTGGCCGCTCTGGAAGGGACAGGAACAGACACAGAACAGGAGGTGTAACCCAAAAATCAGTTCTGACACATTTGAGCATGTAAATGTGCAGGAGCTGGGAAAAAGATGTCTACATGGTGCACTCACAATAGGTTTAGCAGTTCCTTTGATTCTTTAAAGCCCAGGTTGAGACCAACCAGCTAAGGGGTATATGCATTTCAACAGCTGTGCAAATTAATACCACCTCCCCTGCTTTAAACCTCTTCTTATGCTACTCACAAAATGCTAGTCCCTGCTCTAGCCAGGGACGAGAACAATACTCTTGATGCACATCCCTGGTGTTTGTAATGGGAACTTACAGCCTGCTTGTGAAAAGGATTATAATATTTTGTTATCCCTAGACCCAGTGAATGAAAAGCCCTCACATCCTCTGCTCCTAACACAACATAGACATCTGAGATATCGAACCAGGTCATGCCTTACAAAAACATGACATGGCTGTTGTGGGAACTCTCACACACCATCTGAGGGAAGCCTCTGAGAGGCTAGCAGCATCATTTCTGTCACAAGGTAACACACAGATGCATTCTGCCCAAAAGAGTGTGGGTAGGGTAATGTCAGAGAAAAAGACATGGAGAGAACAGAGCCTCTGGTTTAATGTTTGCTCTCTAGAGAAACAGAAATGCCAATTCAGCATTTTCTGCCAGACAAATCTATTCTTTTGTTTAATTGTTTCTTATCAAACCAAATTAAAAACAAGGCGCACAAGACGAGCTGAAATGCTGGCTAAAATGTGCTTGATGGGCAAATCTTACTCAAGGAACTGCTCATGATTCCACACTGAAGTCTGTCAAAACAGTAGCTTGTAAGATAATATATCCATGGCAACATGGAGACTAGTACCTTTTTGATTGGTTTTAAGTCAGTCATTTAATTGTGTGGGAGAGGCAAGTCTTATCACAAGTAGAACTTGAAGCTTTAAAAGCTTAAAATTGTGCATGTTTTAATTGCCTTGTTCAAAAGCTCTTCTAAGCAACTGCTTGTGGCCTGGAAAAATGCCATGGTCAGATTTCACCGCAGTTGGTACAGTTCTCCCTCCTGCAACACAGAGCTCACGTCTCAAGGTGGCTGGCAAGATATTACAATGAGCTGAATCAGCTGCTCTTCAAAACAACTGCTATAATTAAACACATACCTACATATAAAACTATTTCCCAGTAACTTAGCATACATCCCAGGACCTTAACAAACTGAATTGGCATTTCATCTTTTAAGAAATGCTCACCAAAAGGCCGCTCTGTGTTACCCCCATGGACAAGGGCTCTACACCTCCAAGCGGAGAAATTAACAATAATAATTAAAAAGAGAAAAAAAAAAAAAAAGAGTTTTCTTATGAATTTGAAATATGTAAAAGACATTTAATACGTATGGCAGCCAAGGACTAACCTCCACGCTCTCCTTCCTGAAAAGCCAGCCATACAGAAAACTAAGGTGTTATTAGGCAGAATTAGCATAATGCAGCTACAAGGGAGCTTGAGAAAGTGAACTCAGAAAGCATTTCCCTGTGGGACAGGGGATGAACTAAGGCACGACTGCTGACACCAGCAGGGGACACTGCTACACTAAGCAATAATTCAAATCTCAGACACGAGGGAGGATACTGAAAAAATAAATGATTTTACAACAGGGCAAGAGGAGACATGTTTTGCAACAAGGGGAAAAAAAAAAAACAACAAAAAACCCCACAAAATCCCCAAAACCTCCCCCTACAACAACAAGAATAACAATAAAACCCCTACAAAGTTCAAATATAACTGGAACGGCTTTTTTTTAAAAATAATTTTAATTTACCATTTACCCCAATAAACTTTCAATCAGAAAAGTTTGTTAGCAAGTAAAGTTACCACTTCATTTTTTAGCATTTTTCTTACTCCTAATGAAAAGCATCAAGCACCAGAAATTTTTAAAGAACCTTTTAAAAATAAAAGAAGGCACCAGAATCATCAGAACTGAATACCATGAGCTGTGAAACCTCATGTTTTCACAAAAAAACCTAATCACAACACCTAATGATGGAAAATTCATGCTTACTTTTCCTGTGTCATGGTAGCCTCTATCCAAAAAAATTCACTCTTATTTGTACCCTCGGTCTGATCCATACAGGATTCAGGCCCAGGTTTGGAGCCACCTGGGAACATGACAGCTGCCATCACAGTGACCACACTGGGGACCTCTGGAGAGAACAGTCTCCACCTTGACAGCTCCAACACAGGACAGTGACACACTTCTCCTCCCTGTGGCTGAGGCTCAGGAGGAGACCTGTCTCACACATGCTCCCTCCCCCTCTCTTACAGAGGCACAGGGACTAGTGGTAAACTGCCATTAATCACACACAAGAGCAAACTAAGCCCAACCATATGAAGGTCAGCATTTCTGTGGATTTTTAACATCTAGCAATTCCAGCCTCATGACACAGCCTGTGTCTTGAACTTCTAATGCAGAACAGACACACAGTGTACTCATCCTTTTTCTCCCCCTTGGGCATGTTGGGAAAGAGGAAGCAATTGCTGCCCCCAGCCAAACAAACAATGCCAAACCACAGGCACCAGCATCTTCTGCGACTATTCCTAAAACTCCACTCCATGCACACTTTTCATTTTTTCTACAACACTGTTTCTGGCTTCAGTTACTTTCTGAAATCCTGAAGGGACAATGCTAAACTCAGGCCAATATTCTGGACCATCCAAGTACTCTTCATTGATGCTAGAGTAGAACGATACTGTGTGTTCTTTTGCTTATTTTCATTCTACCTTCAGCCCACAGATGCCACCCCAGAAGACCCATCCCCCAAACTGACATAGTTAAAAACTCCCAGCAGGAGCACCCAGTGCCACCCATAAGCCAGCAGGTCCACTGAACAGTGAGGCAACATTGGAACTCACTTCTCTGTGTGAAAACAGCCTGTTTCTTCTAAGCCACTCTGCCCTGCTTCAAAGTGCAATAATGGATAAGGTGCACCCTCTCTCCTCTCACACTTACCTCTCCTGTAACCAAATATTTTCCATCTGGAGAGAAAGCAAGTGCTGTAATTGTTTTCCTAAAACAGAGAAAATAACACTGAGAAACATTTCCAACATTGTGACTTCATTTCAACACATCATGACTGGGGAGTAGGTTGAGACAAACTGAAAAAATGCTGAAGTCACCCATAATAGCCTGACATAATGGTTTTGCTTTGCCATGGGGACTCCCTGGTGCCCAAGTTTTAAACAGCAGCTTAAAGCAGCAGAAAAGATCCAAAAGTTGAGGTTCATTGCTGCACCTTTATTCCAGGTGCAGGACCATGTCACACTGCTGGCTTCAATAATGAAGTCATCATTTTAGGTGGAGGGAGGAAAAAAAGTCAGATACCATGGAGCTGTAGTAAGATCCCTCCATGTCATGACCATTACCAGTTCCTCTTGGGATCACAATGTTTATGAGGTGGTACTTTGTCAGCAGTAGCACCTCATGTCAGAAGGAGGTGGAGGCAAAGCAGCAGGCAGCCTGTCCCCAAGGCAACTCTAACCAAGGGGATTTAGCCTGGGGCAACAACAGCTCCTGCACTTCAGTCAAGCCATAAAAGTCTTGAATTCACCTCACAGAAAGCAAGTCCAGCTTAAAGCTTTACTCACCTGGAGCTGTTTAGAATATGGTGTTGCTTATTTTTCCTAGGGTTGAACAGCACAACAACACACCTAGACAAAGGAGACACAAAAAGAGAGATTATATCACCACAAGCATAAAGATAACCAAAGAGCTATCCTTGTTGGACAAGAAAAAAAAAAAGAAAAGCAGCAAAAGTAGTCCCAAAAAGCTGTTCTATCCCCTAATCCCAGTCTGAGCTGAGGTTAACTGAAAAATAGAAAGCAAAAGAACAATCCAGAGGGAAATCATGTCTCTCCCATGTTGAGGAATTCCATTTGCTAGTACCATAAATAATTGCCTTTCCACCCTCCAGGCGTCCTGAGTCTGTTTGTTTAAGCTGGACAGAAAGATTGGCCATGAAAGCTTGTGCAAAGCCCTAATGGATTATGTCCCCTGCCATAAAAGTGACCCTATGTGCTGGGCACCAAAGCAGTGTGTCTAGTGTAAGAGTAAGAAGGTAGGGAAGAAGGAAAGAGGGGATCTTTTGGAAAAGATCTGGGGGGTATGCAGGAGAGTTAAAGGCACTAAATTTCTGTGCCTTACTTTAAGAACAGACAGGACAGAAACCACTGAGTATAGCACAAGAAGTAACTGCCCGGTTGAGAAGTGAGACATATGATGCCAAAAAACTATTGACCTAAGAAGTCTATCTGCATAAACAGCTTGCTCAGGGGCCTTGCAGATATCCCTCAGTAAGATGAACTGCTAAAGCAAGCAATACTAAGCTCCTGGTAAGCAATATAATCACCTCCACTGTGAGCAAAACACCTTTATTGCTGACATGGGGGGGAAGGAAGGAGAAGACAACCCATCTCCCACTTTTCTTGCCCACATCACATTGCCTCCGTGTCTTAGCCCACAACTAAACCTACAGCTGTCACATGTACTGCAGCCTTCCCCACTCTCCACAAACATCCTATATACCATTTTTAAATCTTCATGTAACAGCATTTGTATTGCAGCAGAGCACAGTAACAACCAGTAACAGAAAATGCTGTTATGGGAATAAAAAGATAGAGTAACAATTGCTCTGATGACCTTGTGCCGCATTTTTCACTTCACCTCTAAAACAGAAACTGTGGGTTTTGCCTCTCCCTCTACAAAAACACACTGCTGGAGTTTGGAGAGTCCCAGCTCCTCCTTCACTGCAGTGTTGGAGGAGCACTGCAGGATGTCCCTGCTCCGCTGCCAGCAGCCTTTGCTGCACTGAGGATTTCACTCACATCACCATTGTGCTGGGGCTTGATTGTAACACAAGCCAGGCTACAGGCGTCAAACACTGGGAGAAACATGCAGGACACACAGGAGAAGTAGAGGAGTTGGCCTTGAGTGAGGAAGTAGAGGAGCTGGCCTGAAACAGCCAATCAGAAGGGCAAAAAGCTGAGGTATCACAGAAATCCACTGCAGAACCTCACCAACAGACCTCAGCAACATTTCAAGACAGGCGGCGCACACTCACACACAGGACAAAGCGCACCTTGGCACCATGGCGCCTGGAACAAGAGCTGCATCCTTCCAGGCCCTGCTCCACATCCCCAGCAGCAGGCAGGGCCGGGAGTGCTACAGGCATAGCTCAGGGTAGACAGGGCCCTGCAATGCCTCTGGCATCTCCTCATGTAGCCCTGGCAGCTTTGGTCTGACCAGGCTGCACTGCCACAAGGAGTGTCAGTTTTGAAAAGAGGGCAGAAAAGAGGAGTGACACACTAATACCTTAAGCTGAGAGTCCTTGGCTGGACCTTCCACACTCCATTAATATTGCTAGCTCAAAGCCAGCATCCAAAGCACCAAGGATGCACAGGATATGCCTCCCCTCCTTTAGACTACTGTACTCTCCAGCTATGCCATTTCACACACCCTTTATCCACTCATACCTTACCCCAAAGGCCAAGGTAATAAAGGCACCAAACCTTCTTGACAGTTAAAGGGCAGATAGCCACGGTTGGGGATGTAACCTTGTGGAAGAGCAGAGAAAGCATAGATGAGCAGTTTGTTCAGATCAGAATTGGTCTTTTTTACCCTGGGGAACCAAACTGGAGAGCTTCAAGTCAAAGCCATGCCACGTATTTCTGAGGGATTAGTGCAAAGAAGCAGGTGGTTTGTGTTCCATTAACAAGTCAGGGAAGGTTAAGCCTTGCAAATCACAAGATATGAAATAGGAAGTTAGCAGATGTGAAAATCTATCTAATCCCAAGCTTCCAGCTAATCAGAAAAGCAAATCAAAAACCCCATTATGGTTGGATGGGGTTAATGGACCAAAATCCAGCAGAGTTAAAATAAGGATTAATTGTGCTTAAAATGAGCTTCAGAAAACCAGAAAGAATAAAGGGCAGACATGAAATCTTCACAAAGACTTTCTTATGCATCTCTTAAAGTCAAGTTTCTGTTTTATTGTAAGGAACTCAGCAGAGAAACAGGACTTCAGAGAAGTGAACACAGTTTAAAAAACAGAGGAAAGATACAAAATATAAACCACTGTCTTCAAACCAGGCAAGCAAACAAACCACTTCCTAGAATAGCGTAGTGGGCCACAAAGGTCCAGGGCTTTGCCATTATTAACTTACAGGGCTGAACTTTTGGACACTTACAATAATGAATTTTAGCACAGCGGCACCCCAGAACAGCCTGTGTGCCAGCAGGCTTCCTCCTCACTCTCCAGACCTTGGCCAAATCCAGAGTCTACAGGGGAGGTAAGAGACACCACCCAGCTCAAACACCAGGGCAAATCAACAGACCATTTCAAGAGCCACACAGATCCTAATGCCAGAGCAGCTATCACAAATGTGGATATTTTAACTTTGTCTTAAGACAACTCTATGCTGGATTCACAGAGTTTGACCCATAATTAATTAACACTAACTGAGGAGCAGGGGCATAAATCACAGTATCGCCTTATAGGTGAGCAAGCACTAATTCATATCACAACATATTAATTCTAAATCATAAGCTCATCAAAAGAAGATATTTTGATTTGTCAGTTAATAATTAACATAACTTGGTAGTTAGTTATGACCTTCTTGCCAACAAAGCCATTTAGCCAGGATTAATTAGTCTTCTGAACTTGTTTTCTTAAATTAACTGCTACCCAACAAAAGCCACCCTACTGCAATGCTCTCCCATGCAGATTTTCCACCACTCCTCTCCTCTCTGCCACACTCAAGGGCAATGAAGACTTCAGCCAACTCCAAGGATGCCCTATTAAGCAAGATGGCAAACCTCAAACCATCATCATACAGTGGGGCACAGATCCTGTTCTGGGAGTCAGGAGCATCCAAGTTTGTAAACTAGCTCCCTCTCAAAATGCTTGGGAAGGTTTCTAGTCCGTTCCATCCAAAGAGCACATTTCCGCAACAGGCAAAAACTATTTCTAGTTCTTTAATCTCTTCAGAGTGTTAGAAAACAGCCTCAAGTTGCATCAGAAAGGTTTAGATTGGATATTAGGAAATATTTTTTCACAGAAAAGCTTGTCAAGCACTGGAGCAGGCTGCCCAAAGAAGTAGTTTAATTGCCATCCCCAGAGGTATTTAAAAGATGTGGAGATGTGGCACACAGGGGCATGACTTAGTGGTGGCTTGGCAGCGTTAGGTTAATGGTTGATGATCTGAGGTTCTTTTACAACCTAAGCAGCTCAATGACACAGGGTGGCCTTCACTGCCTGCTCAGACACTCACAGCTCAGCTCAGTCCAGCAGAACCTGCAGCAGCTTCCTAAATAGAGTATTTCAGAGCTCATTAATACTCTGGGCATGCTCCATTTTAGCAAAGGAAATCAGTCTAGCAAAATAAACTGAATGGAGACACTGAATGACCAGGTTTCTGACCCACCTACTCCACACTCCCTCCTATCCAGTAAGGCTATCAAGCCCTCCAGAGAGTCAAAATATCTACTCCTTTCCATTTATGCTTGCTTTAATCTTACAGTAGTTAAAATAATAAATATAAATACCATGGAAAATTAGTTGCATCAAAGACCATACACCCATATAACCATCCTCCACCTTTGTCTGCTTCTTTATAAGGTTGCATTCAGCATTTTACAGCCAGAGGGATAGGAAAGGATGAATGGTAAGAGCACTGATCTTTTTATTCAGCTTCCAACTGTACACGTAGACAAAGCAAAGTACTTCAAACACAAAGTTCCACAATGGTCACATCACCTGTTCCACACACTCCACCCCTTTCCCAAACTGACGCTTTCAAAACAAATTCAAATGCTCAAGACACCTTTGTCTGCAGAGAGATTTTTGAATGCTGGTGCCAACATGCAAATTAAGGCTAGCTCCAGAAACACCTCATGAGACCTACAGAGCCTGGCACACATCAGCTGTTGAGAACATCAACATTGTTAGCACTCTTGTTTCAGCACAAACCCTATCTCCTCTGCAGCTGCAGACAAGGCTTGATGATCACAGCACCTTTTTAATCCACAAGTATATTCTGACTTCCAAGACATTTATAGAAACTGTTCATGCTGTATGGATTACTGCTGTACAAACCATACATCAGCCAGCTCAGATCAAGTGTCCTGTTTGTATGCTGGTTCCTGCAGAGGCTGTTGGCAATGGCACACATATTGAAAGGCGTTATTTCTAGGGCTATGGTGCTGTCTCACAACCCTTAAGCACACCTTCCTGATGCAAGCAGCTTTTATAAACAGCTCAGCTGGGCAATCCTTCCCAGTATGCCTCTTTCTTGTGGGACATCCAGGTAACACAAGGGAAAGACAGAATTAGCTCTCACAGCAGCGTCAAAGGTTTTTACTGACAACAGGAGCGTTATCCACCAGGGAACTCATTTGTATCAGCCAACAAGACAAGCTCCTTGGAAAGCTTTCCAAACCTCCACGGAGGTTATATCTTCACAACTGTGCATCATGTATGCAGATGAAAAACAGGGAGGGAGGGGGGAGAGGGAGAGGAAAGGAGGGGGTAAGGCATGGAATGTCACAGTAGTTTCCACAGGCTCCAGCAAAAGCAAAAAGACCCACAAAATATAAAAAATGAGCAAATTTCTTGGGCTAAATATCATATAAGGAGTGGAGAGGAATCAGACATCAGTATCACATTTACACAAAATATCTGACTCACTAATTCAGTGGCAGTGGGTCACTCCACCTTTACTTCTGACTTTTCTTCTACTGGTTTCACTTCTGTACTTACCAAATTATAGTTTCTGGGTATTTTACTCTTCTCATCATCCTCCTGTTTCTCACAACATCCCTCTATTATCAGCTGCCTTACCTCAACCATCTCCTTCCTCAGCAAACTGACAAAAATCAAATTTCTGCAGAAGTGTGTTTTCCCTTTTCCTTCCTCTACAGGTTCCCTTCACAAGGGGTTTGGGAAAATTAAGAGGCTGCAGTAGCATTCCTTTCCAACCAACCAACTCAGCGTTGCCCTGTCTCATGGACACATGGCTGTAGACAAAGCTCATGTGTCAAGTCCTCCTCTCCCAAATGCATGGAGCCTATGCTATGAAGAGGATGCTGTACATAGGAAAGAAAACTCCATTAAGACATGAAAACACACATTAGCTTTCTCTTTTTCTCCCCCACAATATACTCCTTTCAAGCCACTGCAAGAATAAATGAAAAGAGCAAACAGTCCCATCCCTTCAAATGGGTTCATTTCACAGTTTCTGGCTCATACCTTGCTCTCTTCCCCTCACCCAAAGCTATTCAAATGAGAGTGCAACAGCTTCCTATGCACTAAATGCATGGGGAAAAAAAAGACTTTGATAAGAACAAAATCTTTTTTAGACTGCATTGGTTGCCATGGCAAGCTTGATCAGAGCAAAGCAGTGTCTACAGAAGCTGGTGTTAATTTTCTGTGTGGCAATTCTTCCTGCCAAAAAGTTTCTTTAATTCATAGCCAGTACTGGGAGTGGGTTAACAGTGATGAGAGAGGATGTGCACACTGACTATGTAACTGAATAGGCATTTTCAAGCAAAATGTATTAATTACATGCATGCTGAGAAGAAAGATCTATCTGTTGAGAGGTTAAGAGCTGGGTGTCACTGCCCGAGCAGAAAAGCCTCCAGAGCTGCCTGTACCAATCTGTGATAGAGAGAATTAAAAAGGTGGAAGCCTGAGAGGTGCAGCTAAATTCATGCTTCAGAAACCAACACAGGCTAATGAAAGGCCAAAAATACTGAACAAGAAAACCACTGTGAAAAAGAAAGTCAGTGATATATTTAGTGTCACTAAACTAATAGGGTAGAAATTTCTGATTGCCAGCCAGGGACACACTTGCTCTATTTAAAAGGCTGCATGGCACCCCAAATCTGCAGGAGTGGAAGCTCAAACACATCACACAATTGGCTCTACTCTGAAAAACCACAGGAAGAACTGTGACAAACTGAAGTCCAATTTCTTGACTCCAATAGCCCAGTCCTAGGGAAGAACAGGGAATATTTTAAGATACTTGTCCAGACTCTTTTCTCAGCCTCCAGAAATTTGACTTTCAGAGATATCTTAAAACAGTGTGCACCTGCAATAAGAGGAGAGAGTGCAGCAGAGGAAACTGCAGCAGAGCTGAGCTGTCAAGAATTTATAGGGATAATCCACAAACAGACAAGGGCAGTCTCTGTTCTCACCACCATTTAAGCCTACTGAATTCACCTTGTCCATTACACTGAGCCTCAAAGCTGAGAGCCCTACAAAATCTCCACCAATATCCACATGATTTGATGACATCCAGAAAAGCAGGCATCTTTCTCTCCCTGTCATCTGGCAGGGATGCTACCATCCTCATGATCTTCTGCTGCCAGTGTGGTTTGTGCCTGTCTACCTGAACAGGCCCTGCTGCAAATGATGGGACAGGGCTGGGTGCCCAGGAAACTTCTCCTCAGTTTCTGCCCTGCACAGGGAGGGCCAACATCAACTCCTGCCATGCACAGCCGACAGCTTCCACTGCTGCTCTCAGCAGCCCCTTTACACCTGCCAGACTACATCTTTAAATCAACCAGCTGTGCCTCTAACCTCAAGCTGCAGGTGGCAGAGAACAGATGTAGAGATCTGAAATGGCACCCAAAACACTTTAAAAATACTTTAGAAAAGCTCAACACATGAGCACAGTTAAAAAGATCCAATAATGAGCAGAGATTGTGACTCTAACATCAATCAGCCCAGACCTCTCTTTCTGCATACACAAGGCACCACTGAAGTTTCAGCTTTACCAGGACCACAGATGAGAAACTGCAGAAGTTTTCCTTCCTGTCTCCTCCTAGAGTAAAGGTGCTGCCCATCCTCATGGGCCGGCTACAGGGATTTCTAGCAGGTCCAGCTGATTTCACTGCAACATATCCTCACCTCCCTGCAACTATTGCATGTGGAAAATCCTTAACCAACCATTGGAGGTTTTATGCTATTTCAAGGTCTATTTTTAAGGAGGCAGAGCAGAAGAAGAGGAGGAGGATTTTTAAAATTAGCAACCCTTCTGACACTGGGTAAATACAAGGCAGGGTGATGAGCCAGGAAAACACTTCACACAAAATGGATGCAGAGAGGAAACACAGCCTGGGTCCCATCTCCCACTGGACAAGTTGTACATAACTCCAGAGGAGCCACACTGGAGCCAGAGACATGGCAGTAGTGCCCTCAGGAGAGTGATGGCTTTTTACAGAGCTGCACAATAAGGAGGCACCTTTCCTGCGAGGCAAAGAGCTAAGCCAGACATAAATTGTGAAACACTTGGGCAAGAAGTGTATGTAGGGAAAGCAGAGAGGAAAAAAGGCCTCAGAGGAAAACCATGAAATTTAAACCAGCTTACTAACTGGGAATCATTACAGTTGCGAGGAAGATGAAAATGTTTCCAGTTAATTGTTATGGCTCACGGCTACCTAGTCACCAGTGATTCAGCAGGAACTTCACCTTCAAATCACCATTCCCTTTAACAAGTCAAAGTCAGGAGAGGAAAAAAAAATCCTCATGAATGAGAAACCAGGAATAAAACCCTGTCCTGGCAGAACCAGGGGCAGACCATCTCTGTTGCATTGCAGAATATTCCACCAGTCCTCCAGCCTGGAGCAAAGGTAGGTAGAAAAATGAAGCCACGCAAAGCAGCAGCTGTACTTACATAGATTGAAATGTCTGTCAGTCTGCACATCTGACAAGCTTCAGAAGAGACAGGGCACTGATGACAAATGCCTGTACAGACACACACATATATTTGTAGGTATATATACAGACACACACATACATATGCTGATGGCTGACTATAACATTTACACGCACATAGAGAGTGCACATTTCTCTCTCCCTTTCTCCAAAACCAGTCACTTGCCTAGGGGCAGGGAAACAATGCCAGCAATACACCTACACGAAGTATCAAATCAACTGGGCTAGGAGTTGCAGAGCTGCATTTTATTTCAGCACTCTTGGCAAACACCCACACAACACTGCAGATGAGCAGCAGCCCCAGGGGTTAGAGCAATGGGCAACTGATGATAGGTAGACTGGAGGAACAAAAGGATCACTGAGATAGTTAATGACCAGAAAATGTGCTGATCAGACAGACAAGAAAGACTGAGAAGCACTAGGAAATGGAGCCTTGAGCGGCACCTGGCTGGTTCCAAGTGTGACCAAGAGAGATGAAAGAAACAGCCAGAACATGGCTAAAAACCCGAAGAGCTTCACATGCAAGACAGAGAATGCAACTTTTTCCAGGATGAACATTACAGAATCACAGCATACTATGTTAATTCTTGAGAAGAGACCTGTTTTCATATGCTGAGATCTCCCTAAGTTACAGCTGTCCCAGGAACATCAACAAGGAGAAAAGTACAACTATCTGTCCTGACAGACCAGCCAAGACACCTGCTTTGGGGATCTCTTGCTCCCCATTTGTGCTCCACCCATCCACTTGCTCTCAAAATCCAGTCCCTCTTCAATCAGTATCTGGCTGACAGCCCCAGATTTGCCATTTTCAGCAACAGGCCACAAACTTTTTACTGAGTCTCAAAGGCTTTGGGCTGCCTGGGTTTGCACGCTCTGAACTTTTCTTGACCTGCTTGTAGCTCTGTTTTACTTGGTTCAGCTGTGACAGCAATTTCTGTAACTGACCAGGTGTCTATAGATGATTTGTTTTACTTCTGTTTATCTTCTGTGGAGTACAACCATAGTTTTATATAAACAACGTTGACCAACAGCTATTTTATGTAGCCTGAGATATTTACAACTAATGACTGCATAGTGGAGAAAAATGCAGGCATGGTATGAGAGCAGAGGCCTTGAGAAGATGAGAAGCAGGATGCAGTGCAGAGGAGTACAGGAATGGGATGATAAGAGAGGAGGCACGTGCTTGCCATTGGAGACCAAACCTCTGCAAACAATTCACACGCTGTCTGTTAAAAACCATACAGACCTGGAGCTGAAAAAAAAACAGCTTTTAGGGATTGCAAATAAAACAAAGAAAAATTATCCAACATGCATTAAAGACACCATATATAGTGAATTCTGGAAGTACTGTGGATTTGTACAGGTGCAAAATTTGCAAGTGTATTAGCAAACATATTAAAAATTACCCAGATGAATCCTGGAGTAAGAAAGAATCCAGTAAAACCCACATCATACTCTTCCCAGAGAAGGGCTACAAAGATTTACCCTCAACAACTGACTAAGATCCAGAGGAGAAGCATAAGGGTGAGCATAACACCAGAAAAACCAAAAAAACAGAGAAATGTATTACAGTTTTAATTGCACAATCACAATTACTGAGATATTTTAATATAGGATTACCCTAGTGAATTATTAGTCCTTCTTTTTCCTGTCATAATTAGTGGTAAAGTAAATTGATTCATGAATTAGAGTGTTATGAATTTAGTTATACCAGCAATAAATTCCTGCCTTTTTTTATTTATGCATATACACAGCCCATATATAAGAGGTGCTTCCTCTTTGCCCATGAAAAACAAAGCCCAAGCAAATGCCTCAGAGAAAAGACACACATGCCAGGGAAGAGAAAGCAATGAAACACAAGTTCAAGAAAAAAAATCTAAAAAATTTTAAAAACAGACAAAGAGCAGTTTAGAGGGAAAGGCAAGAAAAAGATAAAAAGAAGCAAAGTTTACAATAAAATTACTGCAGAATAATCAAATCTGCCACCACGTGCTGAGGAAATTCAGCTTTCGAGCCCAATGGTATAAAAAGAGAAGATGGGAGCTCTCTGAAGGTATCCTCCTGGCATCAAGCAGCTCCTTGCAGAGATTTGCAGACCCAGCTGGGATTACACAGAGAAATCTGGCTCTACACTTCAGGTTTGCACCAACTTCCCTGCAAGAGCAGTTGACACCATGCCATGAAGCCTTAAAAGCTGAATATGTGTCTTCCTTTAAAACCAAGTCCCAAAGGAAAAATATATAATGCTTTTAAGCAATTGCCTAACACCTCTGTTTCCAGCAGCATGCACAGCCAGAGTATTCCCTCATCGTGCCTGAGTGACTGAAGAGCAGGGAGAAAGATCCATACATCAAACTAATCATCTGGGGCAGACCAACATGACAGCTCATGGCTGATGCCTCAGGGCTTTAACTGTTTTACCATGACTACAAAGTGTATTGATATTAAAATGGCATCATTCAAAGGAACAAAACAAAAAAAGCAATGAAATTTAACCTTGTCTGCCAGCCCCCTCTCCACCACCATCTGCCTGGATGGTCACACCTGGGGTAAGGTACTGGCAGAGCCCTCCAGGGTCCATTGACCCATTATTGATCTTTCTTGCATTCCAGAGCAGGCAGTAAAAGCCCCCACTGCGGCAAAGAAACTGGAGCAGCTTTTCCCCTTGAATGCTTCAGTAAGCATAATGCAGGCCATATCTCTGCAAGAGCATCAAACAAAAAAAAAAAAAAAAAAAAAAAAAAAAAACCCTCCCAAAAAAAAAAACCAACCAACCAAAAACCCACTACAACAAACAAAACCACAGAACAAACACACATAGGGAGAAAAAATGCTTCTTTGAAAGCATGAAGTTAAAGAATCACTTGCTCAAATAGCCAGTTGTTTTCCACTTCTCTAGGCACGGGCAAAGCTCACAGTTGCTTTGGGCAGCAGGCTGCCAGATCCACAAAAAGGCCCTAAAGCCTCCTGCCAGCCTTGCCTACTCAGCACCCTACAAGGTCAGGCTGGCAGATGCTGAAAGAAGGGGCGGGGGGGGGGGGGCTGCTTCTCCCCACAACTGTCCACACCACAATGCACAGGAAGCTTGCTGCAGCTCCCAGGCCCAAACTTCCACAGCTCATGCCAGTTCCCTCTCCCAGCTTTGCCACTTCTCACAGAAGGAACAGCTCAGACATTGCCAGATTGGCAAAGTTAAATTCTGCCCATGTTATCTTTTTAGAAGCCTTGTGACAGCTCTGCCTTGAACAAAAGATGAACATTTACTTCTGCTTTATCTCTATCTCAGCATAATACATGGCATTTTAAATGCACTGCAATTTTTCTTCAGAGTAGTTAATAAGCATCAGTTGATTGGAGATCTGAAAAGACAGCTTTCCTGGAAGGAGAAGCAATCATGATAAAACTCAGTTTTGCTTTCTTGTATATCTACATCTCCTGTCACAGAGAAATGTTGTCAGGTAGAATCCAAAACTAAGAGTACTTCCTAAAAAGTATTAGGTCAGCATTGCAAAAGCATAACAACTGACTCCAAAGGCAAGAAATTGGGTGCTATCAGCTCTGTCAGTCCTTGGCTGCCAGCTGAAAGAACCACGTTCAGGTGCACAATGGGCCAACGTGTGCATGCGTTGCAGGGCACATCTTCCAGTGCAGCAGGGAGGGGGCCAAGTCCTACATCTGGTTCCTAAGCAATAGTCAGGGCATGCTTACAATAAACAAAATACACCATTTTCTTGGCACTTCTTAGCTATCCTAACAGGATGCTCTTTCACCTTTAACTCATTGCCTTCTGACACTGAGTGAAACCCAAGACTATCTACAGTGCCAGGTCTTCCAGAAAGAGGAAAAGGAGTGATTCCTTATTGTTCACACCTGGTGATGGGATGTGTCCTTTGGACTGCATGTACTTCTTTTAGCTTAAACTCTGTGATTTGTGTCAAGGTTGCCAGGAGACAGTGCCTGTTTTGGGATTCTTAGAAAGGGTGGAGCTCAGCTGAGGCGGCTGGTATCTCATTTTCATCCCAGACTTTGCTATTCAGTCCCCACTCCCCCCCCCCTTGCTCTTATGCAAGCTCAGGACTTGGCTCACAGGCCAGTGGTGTTGCTGCACCAAGGCACTGGTTGCTAGGAGGTGTAACTGGAGAGATGCAGAGCAGGTAGAGCAGTGAGCAGGCTGCTACCTGCAGGTACACAGGCTTTTGGGCACTTGTGCTCCCTGCCGTCCCCCTCCTTTCTCAGCTAATGGGCAAACCCCAGCAGGTTGCAGAGCCTCAAGCTGAGAAAAGGCCTACATGTTCCAAAATAGCTGAGGTACTGAGAGCTTTGCAACACTCCTCTTCCCTATTTCACTAGCATGCAATAGCTTTCCAAACCTGTCAAAGCTTCCCACTTGCAGAGCTCTACCTGAGTGATTAGCTCTGTTATCAAATAAAGCAGTCATGCTTATTCTCTTGCTTCCATTTCTTTGCACATAAACTGCAAGTTTATGACCCTTACCACAGGACTGCTTCCCCAGCCTCCTCCTCTCCCCTTTTTGTTTTCCTTTTCAATAGCAACTTACCTTTAATTCACATGCTGGTTAATGAGATCAAAGCACAAAGTAACAAGCCAACCATCTACATGGGATAATTACCAGCTTGCCTCCCAATTTAAAAATCCAATTGACACACTCTAGGATTGAGGACAGTCAGGGTTTCTCTTAAGGCAGGTTAAAATCAGAAATGACCAATGCAATCATTAAAACAAAAACTGCTGTAGATATTGTGACAGGCATGATGGCACTTTCCTTTTGAGGGAAGTGCAATATTTGCCCTGGAACTAGGATGGCAGAAGTAAGAAGCATGTACTATGTAGTTTTCCTGAATATGGTTTGTCAGGCAATCCAAACAGCAATAAACTTGCAGGACTCCTCCAAAAAGCCCTACCTTTCCCTGCTCACATCCTTGGGAATCCAGCACAGGGAAATTTCAAGGGCAGTTAAGTGCTTTTGTTGTGACAAGAATTTTCATTGCAGCCTTGCAAAGATAACAACATTCCCATTTCCCCGCTCTCACTTTCTTCATCACTAACATTTTTGGCAACAGCAAGAATCCACATTAACATTAATGTTCTTGAGGCCTCAGTTAACACTTTTGGCCCCTTAGGAAACATTGCACAGGCAGTGCCTGCACCTGCCGCACCATTTGGGTGGAACAGTGTGGGACAGAGGCCACCTAACTAACTACTTCCCCAACCCACAGTACCCAACTTCATTTACAGCTCACTCACACCTGTGCAGCACCACATACACAACAAAACCTCTCTCCAAGATGTTCCATCACTGGTGGGAAGAGCACATGCACACTGCCTACACAGACAGTGCAAGCAAGGAGCCTTCTTTGGTCCATGGTAAGAGTCCTGCAATTCATTCTTACACTAAAAACCATCCCCAACTTCACCATCAGCTAAGCTCAAAAGTTTCTTATACTTAACACAATCGCATGTCATGCTGTGGTACTGAAGGGTCAGAGCCCAAAGGCAATTAGTAATCAAAAAATTTGTATGTAAAAGTATTCTGATGTCAAAAAAAAAAAAAAAAAGGAAAATGTAAAACATACCATTGAAGGGATGCTTACACAAACTCCACCCCATTTCCTACCACAAACCACTCTGAGAGCATTTCTTTCCACCACTGCCCCATTTTGTATCCTCTCTCTAAGAACCAGGCTTGCTCAGCACTTAGAACAGATGAAAACAAGGACACAGAAGGAGTGGAGCCAGTAGCATCTGGTGGGTTTTGCCATAATCACATCCTTAACTTTGTGTGCGTGCAGGTACCACAGCACCAGCTGAGCACCACCAGCCCATTTGTGGAACCAGCTGTGGGACTTTGAGCCGGAGCATTGCACTGCAGAGGCTCTGAAAGGCAGCACAACGTGTCTCTGCGGGCTTTACCACCTTGAGGGAAGGTTAGTGTGTGGTCTTGGGAGAAGAGTGTCCAAACTAGCACAGAGAAGGATTGGCGTACAACACAGCATCTTACCCATTATCCCTTTTTTTCCCTTTTTTAATATAGTCATTATTTATTACCCAACTCCTATTATCTATAAGGGAGAAAATAGAAAATTGTTACTTTTCTTTTTAGGAAATAGTGCAAGCTGAGATAAACAAAGTGATTTTTCTCTACCATCTAGTCCCATGACCATAAATATAAAGAAAAGAAGTCTGTTCCCCCTGTCCTACAATACACTGGCTCATCCCTATCGCTGGCTTTTTTCAGAAAAGTCATCCTGTCCTTTGGACAAACCCTCAGTATCATTCCAAATATAGTGCTCCATAAAGAATACAGAACAACACACTTCTAGTGAGACCCCACCTGATGTACTGCATCCAGGTGTGGAATCCTCAGGACAGGAAAGACATGGACCTGTTAGAGCAGGTCCAGAGGAAAACTACAAAAATGACCAGAGGACTGGAACACCTCTCATGTGAGGACAGGCTGAGAGCTGAGCCTAGAGACAAAAAGGCTCCAAGAAACCGTACTGTGGCTTTTCAATACTTAATGGTGACTTACAAGAAAGATGGGGAGCCTGTTGTAGTAGGAAATGGGGGAAATGGCTTTAAGCTAAAAGAGAATAGATCCAAATTAGAAACATTTTTACCAAAAAAAGTAATATGGTGAAACACTGAAACAGGTTGTCCAGAGGGGTGATAGATAAGCAAGATGTCCCTGAAGATGAAGATGTCGTCCCTATTCACTGCAGGGTGGGTTGGACTAAATGGCCTCTAAAGGTCCCTTTCCAACCCAAATTCTATCATTCTAAGACTTTCCTGGACCCAACCCTGCATATTTGAAGGTGAGAATGGGACGGAAAAATAGAGTTACAAGCTCACCTCTGAACTGAACTCAGTTTTCTGTTCAACTCAAAGCAGGGTTCCCACATCCTAAAGAGATCCTCAGGCTACTCTTTCTGGGGAAAGGCATTTGCTTCCTCTCATATATTACCTTACTCTACAGATTTCCTGTGAAAAAATTTGTGAAACACGTCCCAAAATGTTTCATTTCAGTTGGACCATTCCCTTGAAAAATTCTCAATTAAATCTAGATATCAAAAACCATCTGGCAGTCTAAACAAGTCAAGGCTCCCTGTTGTGCTTTTAGGGGTCTGGTTGGGGGTTGGTTGAGGTTTCCTGGCTTGCATTGTTTTGTTTTTATAAATAGCAGCAAACTTTTACCAATGGCCACCAGACTTCAGCTTTGATTCACCCTGAGTGCAGAGTGGGTACTGCCTGTCACAGGTCCTGGCACTGGAAGGGTTGCAAGAGGGGACACAGACTGTGCTCCTTCTGGGCCAGGAGGTTCTGTAGCCAGACAGGGAGGGAGCAGTGTGCTCCTACATTGAGCTCAGCTGCAAAGTCCAGCCTTTTCCAGCTGCCTGAAAGAAAGGAGGAATTACAAAAGCATGGATGAGCACAGGTTGATCCCAGATAGCGTGGGGTACACAAAGAAATTTTTGGAAGACAGGGCTCATACTACATGGCTTCTCTTGAAAGACAGGGAATAAACAGATACACTGGTACCTGGAGGCTTGAAGGAGGATGCCATATCAGACCTATTGCCAGATCCTCAAATAGTAACTGCAGGACAAAGCATCACATTACATCTCTATCTGTCCCAAGCTGTAGCAGCTGGCTACAAAGCAGCGACCCACCCCTTGTAACCTGAAGGGTGGATTAGCATGTGGCACTCAGGACAAGAACCCAGGAGCTCTGTGCACAGGGGAACAGCACTCTGTGCAGAGCACAACAGCAGCTTGTCTCAAAGGGACCTGGCAACACCAAACATCAGCACTGCCCTGACTCATCTTTCAAGACCAAGAGTGACACAACATAAAAGTCACACAAGGTCTGAAGCCAAGCATTCCACAAGATTCCCACTGTCCACCACAAGAGCTACTCCACAGATGGCAAAGATGGCATTAACCAACTCCCCATCCAGCAGCTGAGTTCTCAGACTCGGGGGCTCAGCTCCCAACACATTCCCTTCAGCTGTCTGACAGCACCCCAGTGCCGCAGTCTTCAAAACATGCTGCGGCACTTTTGGAAGACTTGACTAAGCCTCCCTCCGGTTTAGTAAGAAGCTTTTCTGCCCAGCTATTTTGAGGTTTTGTCCTATTTTTCTCCCTTTTCTACTGGGCAACAGGTTTGCTGCAGGTCTGAGGATTCACAGCTACCTCATTATTTAAGATTCTACCAAATGTTATGTCCTCCACTGGTTGTCAAAGGTAAAGAATTTTAATTAATTAGGTAAGAGATCAAAAGCAGCCACACACACACACTAGGGGACTGGCTGATGAAAACTGCCTGGAAGTCAATTTAACAAGTTTGACTCCAGTTCTGGTAAAGTCTTAAACCAGGGAAGTTTGCCTTCAGCTTCAGGTGACTGCTAGTACTGCTTCATTTGCTTATTTGTCTTCTTTTCTGCTAAACCAAGCAAGGTTACAGCTGAACTGATCAACACACAACTGTTCAGCAAACAATTCTACTATTTAGGTGCAGTTTTATTAGAGACATGGATTCAGTATTGAAGAGTCTCCAGTACTCACTGGAGAGACCAAGAAAGGAGAGACCAAAAAGGGAGACCAAGAAAAAAACAATGTAAAAATTCCTGTCTAGCTGTTATGGACACAAGGAAACAGCTCACACAAGAAAGACTACCCCTACTTCAGCAGGAAGGACCTTTTCTGAAGTACAATGATGGGATTCAGAACTGGACCCAGCAGCTACCTAGATTTGAAGAGGGCAATTACTCCAAACAGCATGACTGTTACTTGTGAATGTCATAGGTCAACTGCAACAGAAGAGAGACCCCTTAAATCCACCTCTGATAATTAAAATATCAGTTACAATTATTTGGCCTTACAATAAAGCACTGCTGCAAAGCATATCTCCACTGTTTTGTCCCAAGTACAGACTTCACTCTCTTGCCAGAAACTAAGACCGCATCAGCCTTCTTCAGCCCACCCTTCTTGTCTACAGCTACTTCTTCAGCTAAACCCTCCCCTCCTCCCAAGCTACATTAATAAAGGCAAGTAGTGAACGAAGTCTTGTTACACCTCAGTCTTCACGCCCCAGCGCAACTACATTCCTTTCTCTCCAGCGGGTATTTAACACAGTGAGATTTGAGACACAAAATATCCCTGCTTCTTTCTGAGAAATCTGCTACTGCAGGGGAAGGAAAGGGAAGGAAGGGCTTGGCTACTTTTTATCATCTTTTCAACACATCTTTTTGAAACCCAGTGTTCACTTTTGACACAAAAAGTTTTGCCCGGTTTGGTTGTAGTGGCCCTACTCAAACCATTCTACAGTACAGATTCTAATTATGTTTAACGATCTCACTTAAGGGGATTTTCTTATCTTCATCTCTGAGCCTATCATCACAATTGTGCCAGCTGGAAGATCTCCCCAGATGGCATGTTAAGCACAGTAGCCTCACAGAAGAAAGGTATTAACAGCACTCCAGATTCCTGGGAAATGATGAGGGGAAAGAGGTCCAGCTCTCCAAAGGCAGCTGTCCTTTTTCAAAGAGGACAAAGCAAGCTGCCTCTGATGTGAACAAAGATGCTGAAATCTGCTTTGAAGCATACACAAGAACTTTTCTTCATTTTATGGTAGGTTTCTACATCTTTACAACACCACAGGATTCTCCTTTACAAAAATCATAAAAATAAACCACAGAGCTTCACCTTCAGAGCTTTTGGTAAGTAAACTTGAAGGAGACAGCACCAGTAGAAGTGGATTTATCTACTGGCAACCCAGCAGCTCAAGTATTTCAAAATCCCTGTACCAATTCAGGCTGCATTTGGGATACAGCCCAATAGCATTAGTTTTTATGCTAAGCAAAAATTACTGAAGAATTGTACCTTCACAGAGCAGTAGAGCTGTGCTCAAACTGCACATGTACCACATATTGGCTCTATAAGGAAGTGGATTCCTTCTGTGCACCTAGAGTTTTCTAAAGGCATCTACCATGGTGACACCCAAGCAACATGATCAATTAGTTAATAAAAACAGGCACTGAAATAATGCAGGAATACTTGTTAACTTACAAATTAGGATTTCATGGTCCTTGTCACCACTAATTCTAACGTGGCCAAAATGCTCATAAGTCTTGGAAAGATCCCAGTTCAGAACAGCATTCTGCCTCATTCACCATCAGTCACCTGTTAGCTTTGCCTCTCAGAATTTGTTACTGTACCTCACTGACCAAAACTTTCCACTTTAAGGAAGAAAGAATGAGCAAGACATCATACTTGCTCAAGTTACACAATGTTTATCCTAAATGTTATTCTTCCATTGTGGGTTATATACAGCTTAAGGTAAAGGGAAATTGTTCTAAACTGATAATTTATTACTTTGTGCAGTAATCTATCTATATAATGATGGAAAATTATGACCAAAACTTTCCAAGAGAAAGTTTTCCATCCACATGTGGATGGGCTGGAAACCACTCAGCCTTACAGCCTATCTACTGGAACTGGAAAGAAGCATTTGAGAGCAAACCAACAATCACTGCTGGAAAAGAAAAATCTCCATTCTTTCAGCTTCCAGAGGGACTTAGCACTGAGCTATGTGAGACAGCTACACATGTGTTGAGCAGGCTCTTAGATGGATTAAAACCAACTCACTCATTTCCTGTTCATCCCCTTCCTCCCTTTGCTGCGAAGGAGACCATCATCACTGCCAGTCAGTGCAGGACCTGACAGCCAGGAGGGGTATGACTCAGAAGGGCTGAGGAGTTCAGTGGCTTCCACTCCATTCTGCAAAGCAGCTGAGGATGAGGGGTGCAACAGGGGAAGACACAGTGAAAAGAGATGAGACTGTGGCTGGATGTTGCTGCAGTGTCGGTTGGCACACGAGAAGCTGCTGCACTGACATGCACTGTGCACTGCACAAGTGCAGTAAAATAAAATTTGACCCAGAACTGTGCAGTTTTCTGATTTAAACACTCATACAACTATTTATTTTAGAATATTACTTGTCCTATCTCCAAAAAAACAGAATAAAAACAAACAAACTAAAACCCCAAGGTGATAAAGCTGAAGAAGGAACAAGTCTAACTCTTCAATCAGATCATGCAGCAAAAAGTAGCAGGATAAAAGACTCAATATCTTCATTTTAACTTTGATCATCCATCTCCTACTGTGCCTCCCTTCCTATCTGCAAATAAGGATGATTCATTCTGAAATGGGTCAGAATACAGGGGCATCTAGATCATGTGTTCAGCAAATGTACTGTGCACACACACAGAGCTAGCCAGGGACCTGTGTCTGTACTGTCTACAGTAATTTCTGAGACAAAGCCAGAGAAATTCATTTTACTATGCCTCAGAGAGAATTCTCACATATCTGCCTTTAGCAGGAGCTGCTATATGTAAAGAACTACTCAAGAGCTGAAAGTAGGAAAGAATAAAAGAATATGCAGGTTGAGATTGACCAACTCAGCACATGTGCTATGTATCAAATACCAGTTTTCCCAGCAAGGAACACTAATGTAAAAAAATCCCTGAAATCTATCAGTGGCTCCAAGTTGATGAGCAGAGCTAGAGGGATGCTTAAGCTGACCAGAGCATGACAGCATAGTGTTTAAAAGGCATTGCACACTAAAGACACAAAGTGCTATGTTCCTGCTCCTCAGAAGAAAAAGCACAGGATGCTTCCTCAAGTAGACAAGAGCCTCACCAGAAGATCAGGTTCCCAGCTGGCTATCAGGATCCACCGAGAGCCAAGAAAAGAAGAACAATGAGAAGTAAAATCAATCAATTGGTCCCACCAACCTACAAGGCTTAAAAAAACAGTAAACAAAACACCAAAACCAGATAAGGTAACTAAAGCTATCTTAGCAGCTGGTCTAGAATTTAAATGATAGACATTTCACACACCCATTTTTTCCTTTTTAATGTTAGTCATCCTCAGAGGATTTTCTTAGTTTTGTTTCTCTTCTTGTTTCCAGGAAACAGAGCCTCAACTACCTACTGAAAAAAAAAACTCAAAAAAAAAAAAAAAAAAAAAAAAAAAAAAAAAAAAAAAAAGAGAATAAACTGAGAAGAGCAGGGAAAATTATGCAAAGCAAGGGAAGTGAAACAAAAGTAGGCCAGAGCAATGGTCCTATCACAAGAGGTGAAAAAAATGGTACATTTCTGTACTACCCTCACAAGAACAACTTTGTTACTCACTGCAAAACCCAAACAAAGATCCAATTAAGCAACTTCAGTTTTGATTCACTTGACAATATAAAAACAGGTGAATGCAGGCAGCAGCTGCAAGACCGTTGCAGAGGATACAATTTTCTCACTTATGTTGTCTTATCTCCGAAGACAAGAGCCTTACATCAAAGTGGTAGCCTGGAATATCTGCAGCACTCAGTGTCTTTAGCCCTTTACCACTGACATGAAGAAAAGGTTTCCTACAGCACAAGCATCCCATAAAAAACATATTAGGATCAGCACAGCTGCTGTCTCACTGCCAGAGAGGGAGCCCCAATAGGGTCAAAGCAGAGAAAGGATAATATGTGCAAAAGCCATTGGGAAGAAAAGGAAAAAATAATATAACACTCAGCTCTTTGGCACAACAGTGGAGTTGGAATGAGTTTTGTTGCATTGGGAATTGCTTCTTTCATCAGTTTAAGAAACTTCCCAGGAGATTCAGAAACTCAAGGAAAGAGAAAACTCAGAAAAACAATCACATTTTTCAAAAAAATTATTTCAGGCAAACCAGAAACCCAAATTAAGATTACACTCAAAGAATGCCAAAGCTTCTTATGCTCAAGTCCTCATTCACATAGTTGCTTGTATACCAGACTTGGATGAAGTCACAGTGCCTGGAGCAACTGTTTTGATCTCAACCAAATCAATCTAGGTATGTTGAAATTGTTCTTAGGAAAATACAGCGCTATTACGTAAATTCAGCTTTTAGGGGCAGGACTGGAGGTGCAAAGCATCTCTGCATGTCAGCATTGCAAAACCTCCCTACACGAGCAGTGGGATGAGGAAATCACTGGACTACAACTGAAGATGACTGAGTTGCATGCACAGGTCATGAAACAACTGTGTCTGAGCCATGCCCAGACTGCTACATCAGACTCATGTAAGTAGTTTGGTGTCCAGTAAATGCACAGTTCTGTCTGATCAACAGAATGTCACAGGGTCTGGTTGGAGTCCTGTCACCAGTGCTGTCCCCCAAGGTTCAGTACTGGGCCCAGTGTTGTTTAACTTGTTCATCAGTGACTTGGATGAAGGAGCAGATGCCTCCTCAGCAAGTTCACTGATGACACAAAGCTGGGAGGAGTGGCTGATACCCCAGAGGGCTGTGCAGCCCTTGAGACGGATCTTGACAGGCTGGAGAGAGGGGCAGGGAAGAACTGTCAGAAACCAGCAAAGGCAAATGCAGGGTCCTGCACCTGGGAAGAATAACCCCAGGCACCAGCACAGGCTGGGGCCAACCTGCTGGAGAGCAACTCTGCCAGGAGGAACCTGGGGTTTCTGGTGGACAACAACTGAGCCAGCAGTGCCCTTGTAGCCCAGAAGACCAGTGGGATCCTGGAGTTCATCAGGAAGAGCACTGCCAGCAGGTCCAGGGAGGTGATCCTGCCCCACTGCTCAGCCTATGCTCAGGGCCTGTCTGGAGTGCTGTGTCCAGTTCTGGGCTCCTCAGTACAAGAGAGACATGGAGCTCCTGGAGTGGGTCCAGCAAAGGGCTAGGAGGATAATTAAGAGACTGGAGCATCTCTCTTATGAGGAAAGGCTGAAGATGCTGGGCCTGCTCAGCCTTGAGGAGAGACAATGGAGAGGGGACCTCATCAGTGTCTACCAGTGTCTCAAAGGACAGTGTCAGAGAATGGAGCCAGGCTCTGCAGTGGTGTCAAGCAACAGGACAAGAGGCAAAGGGCAGAAACTGATGCACAGGAAGTTCCACTTGAATATGAGGAAAAGCTGCTTTACTGTGAAGGTGACAGTTCAGTTCTTTACTGAACAGGTTGCCCAGAGAGGCTGTGGAGTCGCACTCCCTGGAGATATTCAAGAACCATCTGGATGTAATCCTGTGCCAAGTGCACTAGGATGACTCTGCTTGAGCAGGGAGGTTGCACTGAATGACCCAGTGTGGTCCCTTTTCAGCCCTCACTCTTCTGTGAGTCTGTGTAATTCAAACAATTCAAACAGAAGCAAAAATATACAAACTGAAGCCAGTGTACCAGAAAGGCCAGGATTCTTCCAAATAAAGAGACATCCACTCTAAATCAGAATGGGGGAAAAAACCCACAAAAACAACCAACCAAACTAAAAAACCCCACAAAACCCAACAAAACCCAAACTGAACAAGATCATTAGATTGTTAGCCTGAGACTGTATGACTGCAGCAAATCACAACAGTATCACGCTAGCAACGGCACAAAAGCAGCTAGTCATGCAAGCCTTTAAACTTTCAGAACACACATCTAGTATGTTCCTGCCCAGGCCATGAAATGTCACCACCAACAAGTAAGGACAGGAATTCCCCTGTAAAGCCCTAAGGAACCACATAACCTTTTAATTAGCCAAAAGAAACCCCAGGTGTACTCACACTTGATTAAATCAATGTCAGGCATGCTCATCAAAGGACATTGCTATTAACAAAGCTAACCTACCTTCAGCTATGCAAGAGCCAAAATACCTGTTTACTGCACTTATTTTCTTCTCTCTTTGCTGACTTCAAGCGTGAACATATTCGGTGTCAGAAAAGATACACAGGAAGAGGCAAAACACACCAGAATATATTTGCCTGGCTTCAAAAAGTTCAAGCATAACAGATGCTGTTGAACACTGATGTGGACCTCAAATAGCCTGCAGATTAACAGACTGTCCACTGACAGAAAAAGAGGCAATAGGCATAAATTAAAGCATTAAAAAAAATTTTAAACCCTTTATTTTTATGTTTTTATTTTGTTTGTACTACTGTGAGAGTAGTCAAACACTGGAACATGGTGCCCAGAGATGGTGGCATCTCCATCTCTGGAGATATTCAAAAGCGGTCTGGCCATAGTCCTGGGCAACCTGCTACAGGTAACTCTGAGCACCAGGGTTGGCTAGATGATCTCAAGAGCCTCCCCCAACCACAGCAACGTTGTGATTTGGTGAACTAGGATATCACCAGGACAGGCAAAAATTTCTAGCCAGTTTCAGTGACTCCATCTCTCATTTTAGCCACAAACACAGAATCTTTAAATGCTGCTAGCACACTTACGGTACCCTTGAAAATTTATCTACAACTGATGTGGAAGTTCTTGTCTTCTAATTCCAGCTTTCATGTCTTAAAGAGTATGTCCATGCAATTTGACTTGGAGTCATGTCCTTTGTCTTCTCTTTTAGCTTGCTGACAGCAGAACAAGCTCAAAGGAGAACCAAACTCATTTTGATTTCTGCATTGCAGCAAACCTCTCCAGCCCTCACCCATGTCCCTGTAGGTAGCTCTTTCGCTTTCCATCAATGTCTCCTTCTGGATACCTCTATTTGAATTTAGACTACAATTGACAGATGTGTTTCACTCCAAAGAACCCACATATAAGCAGGTTAAGGCTGTTAGCCTGAAATATTTCCTCACATTTGGCTGAGGCACATGGCAAGTCATAAATTGCAAGGCATCTACAAGAAGGCTTCTATCAATTCATTGAAAGCATTATTTGCTCCATTAGGTTTTCATTGGATTGAGAATCACACTGAGTTATGCCTATGCTCATCACACTACAGAACACAGTGAAAAGTCCACAAAATGTATTTAACTCCCAGCTCAGAGCAAGAGGAATGAGAGTAGTTCCATTTAAAGGGATCTCATTAAAATTTGATAATGCAATCCCTCTCCCTTGCCAATTAAACTAACAGAGCTGAGTCTCACCATTCTCTGGTGTTTAAAGAGCAGTAAATAGGCTTCCTATAGAAGATGATAGTGGAAACACCCTGAATCTTTATGTTAATGCATCAGTCATGGTTTATTTTAGTTTGAGGAATCTGGTTAGTGACTCACCCTGCTGGATAAGCAACGAGGCCAGTTCTGGGGTCGCAGGCTAGTCCTCTGCCTCCTGACACGGTTATGCCCAACACCTTCTCCAAAGTCACCTAGAACATACAAGAAAGAAAACAGAAAGTACCATGAAATGTGAGTGTAGTTCAAATAGACCCATAAGACAGATGTTGATGGTCTGGTTCACACTGGTTCCCTGGTTCCTAGAAATCCACTGAGAAGCACCAGGTACAAAAGTAACCCCATTCAACTTTCAGTATAGGCATAGGAAAATACTGCTGGGGTACAGAGAAGGTGTTATCGACCCACTTTCTTTATGCCAGAGCATTGTAAAAGAGGGTTGCAAGAAGCAGATAGTACTGGTGAAAAGCTGGGATGCACATTCATTGGCCACAGATTCCCATCCTTCCAGTAAGAGCAACCTACCACTGTCTCTAGAGCTTGGCTCTTTCCTGAAAACAGTTTCCAGGCTGACACATTCTCTTTGCTTCCTCCATCCAATAGCAAGTGGTTCAGCCTGGTCTCAGCCTTGTATTCCTAGGAATTGAATAGTCCGTTTTTCCTATGGTGCTGGAGGTGGAAATCACAACTAGGGGTCGAGGGTATCTCTTGCCAGGAGTGTAAGACAGAACACCATAAACATTCACAAGCTTGCTGCATACCAATGACCCTTGCAAGAGACTGTAATCTAAATGTCCCCACACTCCCCTCAGGCAAAAATCTCCACTATTTTTAGGAAAAGAAAAGAAATGCAACTGGGAAGAGCTATTTGGAAGATATAAAGGCCTCTGAGGTAAGAAGCTGATAAAAGAAAAAATAAAAAACAAAAATGGGAAGGATGAGTGACAAATGAACATGACACAATGTTTCAGGAGCACTTCCTGGCAGAGAAGGCCAGGGAGATTCAGCGATTACCCCAAAGCAAAACTGCAGTGGGATTACACTGCACAAAATCTGGTTTGTGGCATGAAAGGACTAAACCTCTGAGCACAAAGCAGTTCTCAGCCCTGGAGTTATTTTAACCGACACAAAATTATTCCCTTTCCTTTACATTTGCACACCTTCATTTTATTTATTATATATTTGATGCATACATTCCTCCTCAGCACTGCTGTCTGTGCCAAACTCAAGGATTTTACTGGGTCACAATCTTCTGGTTTTAATTATCATCATCTAAGTCATATTTGGTTAAGGCCTTAGGGGCATGGACACAGCATCAGAAGTTACTATTGTAATAATTACTACTGACTTTAATAGCTGCCCTGAAGACTAACATCTTGCATTTATACCGAGGTGGAGCATAAAAGGCAGGGGCGGGGCAGGTTTCCCACGCCACCCTGACCACACACCTTACCAGACCTGAGGAGTTTGGCTGCAGGGTGAGACACAAGGTCTCACTGAGCTCAAGCTTCAGCTTACTAGGTAAGGGGACAGAAATAACCCCACACAGAGAACCACCTTGATTCAGCAGGTAAAACAGGGCTGAGGTGCCACCACTGAACATGAGCCATCCATGCTTTCAGCTAGTTCAAATTTTGCCTGCCTTCAAACAGTGACACGGAAAGTGGAAGATTTCATTTTCCAATCTCTCTGGAACAACTTGGTCTTTTTTCCCCTCCTATTAATAATATGCCCCAGGTACCTTAAGACATTATGAGAAACCACCAAATTCTCCCCTTCCCTTGCAAACTGAGAATCTCTGAAAATGTGGCTTTTACAAAACTCCAATGGATTTCTGTTATGAAAGAACATGCAATTAAAAATGCAGTCACAAATCCACTGATAAAGAAAGAAGCCATTAATAAAGATAAAGTTATTAGTATTGGAACAAGGTTGGGGAGAGGAGTGGGAAAAGCCAGGAGGATATCTACTCTTCCAGACTTGTTAACAATACTTCAAAATAAATCTTTTTAAAGCAGCTCAAAAACATGCAGAAAGAACTCACTGCCTCTGCTGCTGAGATTCTGGCTAATATCAGCAGTTCCCAAACTAGAAGAGGTTTGAATTCCTACAGAAAATGCATTCTTGACAGCAAAGGAGGAAGTGGAAGAGACATGTGCCATTCAAGTAGTTCCATCTAGATAACGCACAATTACTTGATGCTGTCAGCAAACATCAATTTAGCAATGCTGTGATTACACTGCTCAGTGCAGGCTTTAGCTCAGTCTGGCTGTAATTGCCACTATCCTAAAAGGCACTGCTTGACCTTGGCTATGCAGATATTCAGCAGCAATTCAGCAACCTACTTTCACCAACAGGTATGTTTTTTCTCTGCAAGGATATTTACCAAGCCTCTCAGTGTGCAGTCTTACACCACAGCTGAGCTGACCTTACAGGAGCCTGTCTTGGAAGGGACAGTTCCTTCCTCCCTCATCCTACTCAGCCCAGTGATACCCCCCTCCATTTCCCTCACTCCAGACAGCCTTGGCATGGAAATTACTTGTCCAGGAGGCCAAACCAGCAGAAAATCATGTTCTGCTTGTAATTTTCTGTTTGTTTTCTGTTTGCCAGCCTGGGGAAAACCACAGGAAGTCCAAATTCAGGGAAAAAAACCCAAAACAAACATACCCTTTCCCTGGCAACTGGATCAATCTAGCTGCATATCCAAAACCCAATCTGACCCCTCCAAGTCTTTAAGAAGAGGAATCAAACAGGAGCACTAACTGATTTGTCTTGACACTCTCACCTCACCAATGCCAAAATGTCACTCTTATTCCAGCCTCCTCTCTCACTCTAAAGTCAGTGGAGGTCCCCTGCTGCTTTCCCAAGAGACTTTTTGTGGCAATGCTAGGATGTGGAAAGTCTACCTTTCACCTATGGTCAGCACACAGCTTGACATAAAGGAGTAGCTCAGCCTTCCAGTCTAATTATTTTACTGCCAGTGAGTATCTTCTGGCCTCCAACAGACCATCTGTTCCTTTAGAAAAAGGCAACTGTCAAGGCCATACCTCTGATATTGACAGAAAAAGTGTTGCAGAAACAGATAACTGTCTCTAGACTACAGATTCATAACTAACTTTCTAAAAAAGGCTGCCCCTCTTTTGCTCCCAGTCTTAACTTCAAAAACTTTCTAGTGTAAAGAACTTGAAAGGCAACCCCACAAAGCCTAGCCAAAGGCAGCACCTCCACTTGATAATACTTGAGTATTAAAACCCATCAGAAAGGACGCATAGAAATTTAAAATGTAACCAAATGTGGTCTTATGAGACTTGTGAGCTCCACTTCCACCAGCCTGCCCAAAACACACCACAGTTTTTTTCCCATGACCAGCTTCCAGACAAGGTAACACAGGGGCAAGAGACAGTCACTTTGCCACAAAACTTGAGAATGAAAAACGTTTCAGAGAGAAAAAACAATAGGTAACAACACAGTATGAACTGGATGCTTTTAAATTTGCCAGCTAAAACAAGTGAATTCTTAATATGAGTAATTAGGGCAAAACCACATCAACTTGAACTTACTAATCTGGAACTAAAATTTGTCAGCAAAGGGCAGATCAGTCAATACAGGTCTGCATTATCCCACCTCTGAAGTTACCACTTCCCCCTGTGGTAAGGGCAGTCTCCCAGTCCTACACAGCCATAAACACTGCCATTCACATGACTCTCCCAAGTAGTACTTCAGCACATCCCAGTCAGAAATACATTATTTTGCACACCTTCCCAAGTCTGATCTGAGCCACAGGACCTGGAGAGTTCCCCTGCAGATCTGAGACTCTTCATTACCAATAGCTCCTGTGTTTGCCCAGTTTGCACCCTACAGCTGTCAAACATGTCACTGCTTGCTCAGGCCTTCACAGGCAACTAATGGGCCACCTCAACACCCCTATCCAAACCTGGAAACAACTGCATGATTAAACCTGTCATTTGTACCTAAATTAGAGACAGGAAAGGAGGCTGACAAGCTGCATTTGTTACTTCATCTTGAGGCTTCTATTAATAGCATTTGGCACTTTCAGTCAACATTCTCTATGTGACTTGCTAGAGTTGTTGAATTGATCCACACAAAACCCTTCTGCAGCTTGTTTTGCACTGCCACTTCGCTATCTGAAACCATCCCATCTCCTTTTCTTCAAGGTCAACTTTTACTCAAATTTCGACGCTCAATATACACTCTTAGGCACCAAAACCCGTGCAGCTAACACCTGTCTTGCACAATCTGATAATCAGCCATTTTACAGGCTTAAATCTAAATTACTTGGAACTGCATAAATGTGTGTAAAGAAATTTTTGTGCCTAAGCAGATCCCTTACTCTGTTCCTTCCACATCAAATCCCAGCACCATGAGATAGGTAGGACCAAACCAACAGAGTCCTAAATTGCAGGACCCAAGGCACCAACAGGTATTCACAGCAGCTGGGCCTTCCAAGAAAGAGGGGTCTCACTGCAGCCCAATCCCACCTGAAGTCAAAGGGCTTATCTGACAGCAGCCCTTGCTTCCATCAGGCACAGCCCAACAGAGTGCATGGGGTAAGCCCATGCTTGGGGACAGAAGCCATGCCATCTCTGCCTTCCTACTGAGGTACAGATAATCCTTTCAGAAAGACTGATCTGAACAGCCCCAGCAAGCCTCGTCTGGCTTTTCAGAAAGCTCCATGTCTGACCAGCTGCACCCAGGTCTCAGAGTGAGCTCTTTCTGTTGTTTTGAGGAAGTTATCACAAACAATTGCTTCCATATGCTATAAAGACAACACAGAAAACCTTGAAGGATCAGCCCAACTTAACCTCCACCCACAAACACTTTCCTCTTTCCCATCATTTGCATTCCTTTGGGACCATCTACACTTGCAAAGCCACACAGGAGTACAGGAGCACTGTGGCCTGTACATCCAGCCAGGACTCTGCTAGAAAGCAGTAGTAAACACACCCAGCACTGCAATGATTTCCACCAGAATGGGTGCCAAAAGGGACAGTCTCATCATGCTGACAGTCCTGCCTGACCTGTCACAGGCACTCTGCCTACAGCTGCACTGTTTCACTGCTGAACCCCTGGGTAGGAGCTCCTGTATCTGTGCCTGTTTGCACACCAGCAGATTTCTGAGGTCTGCCTTCATCTTAAAAGAACGAGAGAAAGAGTCATTTTCAAGAGAAAGCCATATTTAGGCTCTAGGCCACCAGGCATCCCTCAAAGAGTTTTGCCTGTAGGCTGAATAATAGCCTGCTCCCACTCAAGCCACCATTCTCCCTAGGCCAGCAAAAGACAAAGTTAGGAGTTCAACAGTTTTTGAGCTCCTCATCCTCACACTCATATGCGAAAGAAATTAGAGTTTTCTGACTTGATTATCTCACCTCCTGCCTTCTTGTGCTATTTTTATTCTCTTTTGGGCCCAAAATCTCATTGTTCACTACAAGCACAATTCATTTAAGCATGGAAACAAAAAAGCAAAGCATTTGAAAGGATCTGTGCTACTCTCCAGTAGCTCAAAATGACAACCAAGTGGAGAAAACTGATGTTACTGTACAGGGCTGCCTACACACTCTAGTACCTACAGCATTAAGCAAGAGGCTACAGCCCAAGAAAACCATGTCCAGTAAGCAGGTATGTCTGTTCCAGACCTCATGAGATTGGCTACCTTGGATCAGAGGCTAATTTCTAGCCCAGGTTTATTTTTCCATTTGCAGCCAAAAGCAAAGGAGGAAAGTCAGAAAGAATGGTATAAAGAAATGTATGGATAAAGGTTAAGATGAAGGAAATAAAATTTGATTCTTTCTCAAGTCCTGTCAGTCTTCCAATCTCAAAATAAATATTCTCCATTTTTAACTTATTACAGTAGAATTCACCACCATGAGCTTATCCACTCGGTCTATAAAAGCTTAGCATACACCACATCTTTTGGCAAGGAACTCCACCAGTCTGATATATTGCAAGATGAACCATCTTTCATTATTTGTTTCAAACCTGAGTTTTAATAGTTTTATTTGACATGCCTCAATCTTTGTATGGGAAGAGACAGTGAACATTCAGTCCCCATCCACCACCTTTAGGTGGTTCATGATTTTGTAAGGAGATATACTACCACCTCAAGTCATCTGTGTCCCAAGTACAAGAGTCTTGTTGAAGTCACTTTATGGCTCTCCTGAAAGCCATTTCATCTCGTTTATTAGCTCTTCTGTGAAGCCCCTCCTATGTCCCCTACATTCTTCCTGAGACGAAGAGGAAACACCAAGACCACATGCAGCTTTCCAGGCATGGCCGCAGCAAGTGTTTACAGAGCAGGATAATACAGTCTGTTTTGTTTTCCATTTTTTCCCTCTAATACCTTACTCTCAATCTGCCTTTCTGACATCTAAAATCATTTACAGAGAGCAAGAGGTCACCCTGCTCAACAAAGTCACAGGTAAGACCTGCTGCTGCTTTGCATTTGGAAACGTATCCTCCAGCCCGATGGAATGGGAAATCCTATTCTTGAATTAATAGTTTGATTTCAACATGCCCCTTTCTCTCCATGCCATTGTGAGCATTCATGATCAAGAGCATCCTCAGAGAGAGTTCTTGCAGCACAGCTATTCCAATCCACTCCAGAATGGTTATTACAGTAAATGTCCACAAGCAGACAAGCTCTACTTTAAAAGCCTTCCCACGGGCCTATGCATAACACAGTTAACATTCTAACCCATTTAATTAAGTGGTGGCATCGAGCCAGCATGACAAGACAACATCCATCAGAGTTCATCTACCACCACTGCACAATGTGCCTGCCCTCATCCCTCTCTCCTGCTTGAAAGTAGGCATATTAATAATGCATGTGCAAAGGCATGTGTTCCTGAAAAAGCAAAGGACACAGAAATCCCTGAGACACATGGCCCATGAGGGTTACTTCCAAAAGCCTTCCCTAGCACATAATCAGTTGTAACTAAGTAACAATCTTGGTGGGGAGAGGGTGGGCAGGGGAGAGGAAAGGGAGTGGCTACATAATCACCTATCTGTTCTTTTGCCAAAAAAAAAGAAAAAAAATATAATGCTTTTACTGATCAACTTGAGACCCCGATGCTCTTTGGTCCAATACACTGACACAGGGAGCTCCAACATCAGGCCTGAGTTTGACAACAGCACCATGGTTTGCACGTCTGTCTCTCTACATTCTGCTCCTGGAGTTTTCAGCACCTCTGCATGCACTCCAACATGTTTTCCATGCTGCTACACAGCAAAGTCATATCAAGGCACTCTGGCATCCAATACGTGAAAATGCTGGAAATGTAGCTGTACATTGTCAGCGTCAGCATTTAAGAAATAGCTGTCTATCTTACATAAGTGAAATTCGATACAGAGTGCCAAATCTCACAGCTGGCCCTGTTTGTACATCTCCGCTGCTGCCCCCGAGCCCCACCACACAAAAGCACGTCCAACCTCCAGGGAGCAGTGCACACGTTGTAGGCACTAATCCATCGTCTGAACACACTGTCTGATGGCCTGTTACTGCTGCAGAAAAACAAAGGCTTGAAGTTTTACATTTAGTTCTGCTGAGCTTCGTTTGGCACATAAAACACAGAGCACTAATTACAGCATACTGTTCTACTTAAGGGGCTGTCAGCATTTCCACTGCAAAGCCTTCATTTCAGGGCTTTATAACACAGCTGTGAAATATTCATTTTGCACTTCAGCTTAACATGCAAAGGTCTGGCTTTGGACCAGGTTCCCCTGCCTGATTTTTTTGGGGGGGGGTGGGGGGAGGCGGAGTTAAGGTTTTTATTGTTGGTCTGGCAGGGGAAGGGCTGAAGATGGGTGGATAGAATTAACTGCAGAAGGTGTTTGACTTACAAAAGCACACAAACAACAAAACTACTCAGCTCCATAGCTGGTTTCTGCCCCTCACCTACCCAGTGTGCTCCCCTGCTTTTGTATGTGCATACGGAATATGCACTTCTAATTTTCTTTTACATGTAAGTATTTTATATTTTTTTAAGAGGTTTTTCTATCCTCTTCCTCTTCTCCAGGCAGTCTTTCTTCCTTCAGCAACCAGCACTAGGAAACAGTAATGTCTTGACAAGCTTGAAGACTGAAAATATTCCACCTGCACAAGGCAACAGTAGCAAGCCAAGGTCCAACACACCACCCATTCGTGAGGTCTCTGGCTGACAGAGCAGTCTCCATTTCTCTCACTGTAAGCTTCCTAAGCCTTGCCCACAGCCACCATTGCACCCCCACGCCAACTGCCCAATTGACCCTCCATGAAACTGGTTTCATGCAATCCAATACACAGATATAGTCTGATATTTAAGGTGTTTCCAGCCAATACCCAGTTTAAAGGCAGTAATCATAGGAAAAAGGATTGAGAGCTATGAGCAAGTCCTCACAGTTAACCAATTTAAAAAAAAATAAAGTGAAAGAGGAAAAAAAAACACAAAGCAAAACAAAACAGAAAAACACCTGCCCAGACCATCATAGTATGACAAAAGCAGTTGCCAATTTGATGCAATTTGATTTCAAGATAATCAGGGAACAGTCTCCCACAACACAAGTTATGAATGGTGCTCCTTGGCACAAGAGTGGCAAGAGCAGAAACTGACTTCCTGAAAGGTTTTGAATCACATTTGTAAACCTGCATAAAATCAGAGGTGGGATGGGGGTATTCCAACAGAAGTGCTGAGCCTCAGCAATAATGGCTCTGCCAGGTGTGTTGTACAGCAGTTGCAACTGGGGTGTGCACACATTTATTAAAAATTATCCAGGCATTTGGAGAAACAGAACAAATCAGGGATGAAGATGGGAGAAACGGAACACAAGCAACCCGGGGTCTCCACAGGCTGTCTTTCCACAGTGTGCGTGCGTTTGTCCATCTCTCCACAGAGCCTCTCTTGCCTGCTCTCCCCTCCTGGCCTCCTCACCGTGCTGGCCGCCTTCAGTCCAATTCCAGCTGTCAGGGCTGCATTCCTGACCCATCAGCCCCAGCTGTCGAGAGCTACGTGCTGAATCTGCACTCTGCCTTCTTCTTCATGCACCTGAAGAAAGGCAGTCCCGGGCAGGCCATAAATACCATTGCACACCCCCAGGGAGTGGGTGGGAGGCTATTAAAAGCACCTCTACCAGCAACCATAGTGAGGGAACTTAGAACTGGCAGCAGAACACACCTGCAAGTGTTCCTGCAGCCTGCAAACAAGACATGTAGAGCATTAATTTCCTACCAGCTTCTACAGCACAATCTAGCCATCATTCAATAATCTTCTGTTTCTTCATTTAACAAAGCCTGGACCACCAATTTTCTCTTCCCCACCCCCACACTAAGTTCAATTTCTTCCTAAATACTGCAGGGATGAGGAGTGGTCCATGTAACCTTACCAACTCCAGCCAAAGGCATGACAAGCAGCAGTTTCTCCTCCTTCTACCATTCAGTCATCATTCTCACTGTAAAAGCAACACCAACTCAGACTTTAATGAGATTTCACAAAACTTTCAGAGAATCTGAGCTTCAGAGATACAAGTGTGGTGAAATGACAGGGAAAAAGCATGTGTAAATTTTCCACCATTGTCAGTGTCCTCATGATGCTATTTTGACTTTGATGTGGGAAATTCTTGTTTGTTGGTATAAGCAAAGTTTGTGAAGACTGTGCGATGAATGCATGAAATTAATGCAAAAAGAAAAAGTGACATCAAACAGGCTACAGGTATTCCTGGTACATAAAGAGTCAATCCTGATTTGTTCCAGACTAAGCATCTGCACACGGAGTCAATCGGACCAGCTCCACAGGCAGTTAAGCCCCATGGAACACAACAGAGACACCTCTGTGTGGGCAGACTTCAAAGAAACCCTTCCTTGAGCTCTTGGGACCTGGAATTCTGCAGGACCACTTCTTCACAAGAACCAGACTTTTCCACTTTGCAAATGTGTATTACTTTTTCATAAGGAAAGAGAGCAGACAAGATACCAGACTTTACATAGCGTATGCTTTGCCCTCCCAGATATGCAATTCGTCCAGTGATTTTTTTTCTTTATAGTAGAAGATGAAGCCAATTCATCTTCCCCTGCATCAAGGACTACCTATACAAGTTTTAGATACAAATACGAACTTACAACACTCCCCTAATCTGTCCCAGCACCAGACATCAGTGGAAGCAACTTCTGACTTTCTGGCAGTCTCACATACTGGTCTCCTCCAAACCCATGCACGGGGGCCTGAATATAGGCAAAGAAAGTGCTCCAGTGAGAAGAAATGGCAAGGGGAAAAAAAAAAGAGCCAATATAGCTCCCTTGGGCAGAGTTTCAGTTACTCATATAAGGGTTTGAAATCAAGCAGGAACAAACGGTTCTCTCAGCATAAGGGTCACTGTTCATCATCATTAATCACCACTTCCCAGATAGGAAAGGCTCCTTCCCCTCTGTTTTGCCCAGGCTTTAGCACTCACAAAAAGCAAGAGGCAAGAAAAAGGAAAAGAGCCAAATAGGAATGTGGGCATAGGCTGGCAAGGTTACTCCCTCTGTGGCTCTGCTGAAGTCCCTCCTCTTGGTCTTAGCCCTGAGCTGAGCCTGCTCCTAAATGCAAACAGGCAACGGTTAAAAGTCCACAGCTTCTCGGGCATTCGCTCCAAGGAAACTGTGGCAACACCACATAATTCCTGACTCCGAAGCAGTCAAACACAGGGGCCATAACACTGCACTGCTAACACTGATACCGTCATGGCAAGGAGCTCCCTCCTAAATCACCTTCTGCTGAACTCTATAAACAACGCATACATTCAAGCTAAACTTGGACACAGGGAAGAGAGAGAGGGAGCAGAAAGCCTTCCCCACAGTCAACCCTGCTGAGGGGAGCCACAGAAGGAAAGCCACATCTCAGCACTTCAAGAAAAGCATCATGTTACAATCTCCTTCCCCTTAATTTCTTCTCTGGGTCTTATTTTTGGTGTAAACGGATCTGTGAACTGTTTGACAAGGCTTGGGGGGGAACTTAGTGGTTCATCTCGAGTCCAAGAGTTGAAACACACAGAGCTATACAGGATGAAGAAAAGCCTTTTGATCAGCCTGCCTGAAGCAACACACATAATTTGTTTGTGATTTCTTTATTCACCCATGACCCCATGCCAAATCAATTAATTTTCATCCTTCACCAGTGATTTACACAACCATTCTGCCCTAAAAGTCTCAAGTGCCGTATCTCATCCCTACCTTACCCACCCCACATTGTCATGAAGCCAACTATGCCTTCTAGAGAAGAGCATATCTGTAGGAAGTCTTAAAGAGACTGTAAGTAGTGTCTTAAAGAGACTCTGTATGTAAAAGCCCCACCTTTTCATGCCCAGATCCCTTACACAGAGCAGGTATCTCAGAGCTCACCTCTCCTGTCACCTGAAGGATCTCGTCCGTAACTCCTGAACTGCTCCAGGACAAGACACCTTGTCTTCCCATGCATGTATCTCCCTAATATTTCAGTGATGTTATGGGGGAAAGCACTTGCATCCTCAGGGAATGAGAAAATGGTTCTGCTGTAAGCTGATTTAAATTATGTTAAAAAATTACAAACCAGCAATTTAAAAGATGTTTAGATGGGAATAAACACAACAGAAAGGACAGAGTAAGAACAAAGCTTTGATCACACAGAAAACATCCCTATGGAAGGAGGCAGGAGGTAAAGAGATTAGTATTCCATCTCTCCCTAAACATTGTCTTAACTATTTATTATTTGTTTCACAGTACTTTCAAGAAGTCCCAACAAACACAAAGCCCTCCAGTGCTTACAGCAGGCAGCAACATGTAATCTCACACATCTGGCAATCTATAACCAAGTACAGGACTAAGTGGCAATACCACACAAACACTGAGGTTAAATGTCTTGAACAGGCAACAAATTAGCAACAGAACTGGGAATAATCTTACTCCCTCACAAATCTCAGCAGCTATCTACTGCATAGATCATGCTGCACCACTGCTGTACTTCTCTCCCGCTTGAGGCCAAGGACAGTATTCTTAAAGAATGCTTAAAAATTAATCAAAAGAAAGCATAAGAAATTTCTTTCTTTTGCCCAAGCCAACCAGTATGTACAGAAGGAGACATTTGAGCTTCCTGCCTGTCACCTGCCAAGATTCACTGCCTAGCACTAGGCAATCCCTTCCTGCCCTCTTCCCTGCCCTCTGCCCCAAAGAATAAGCCTCTTACAGAATAGACTTTATCAGTATCTTGCCCTTCATGAGTCCTGGAATTAAGAAGCTCTTCACATCTGTCCATCAACATGCATACTGAGCACCCAAGAGATTTGTCCTGTTAGCCAGAAAGAAGACCACATCCCTCAGGGGAATTGATACATAGGAACACGGGCCAAAGATTAAGAAAGCAAACTGAAGAGAGCAGCACAAGCACTGACTTCCATCATCTCCTCAACAACCCTCCTGCCACTTCCCCTCCTATTCCAGTACAGGAGAAAGCCCTTCACCTGTAACACGGTGTCCCTGTCACGTGCCCCTGCTGCTCAGCCACCAGCACAGACAACTCCAGCAAACTCATATGTGCTCACTCAGGTACCCACCACTGAGCCATCTTTCTGCTGCAAAGATGCAAAGTGGTAAGCCGGGAGAAGCCATCATCATCCAACAGTCACAGCAGATGCAGAATTCAGTTTAGTCTTTTCCAAATAGTTCAAATTTCTTACAAGTTTATGACATAGACCTAGCATCCCAAAGACCTGAATGCTCTTCCTCTAAGTCAGCAGCAAGAAACACCATTGATCCTCACTTTTGCACACACACACATACACTCTCACACACACGCAGAGGAAACCACCACTAGACAATAAACCACAGAGAGACAAAAGGTAATAAAGGTAACTACAAAGCAATCCTCAAACTCATTAAGTCATTCATTCAACTTGATTTCATTCTTCTCTTACTCTGCCCCTAAATCACTTCTTCCTGTGATTTTTCCCAAGCAGATTTCAGTTCATTTTCCTGAAGGAAACAAAGACTGTAAACGAGGGCTACAGTAGCCCAAGACAAGATGACTTATAAGTCATCTTATAAGATAATATTTGAGTAGTTGTTAAAGTGACTTAACAGAAAGAAAAAAAAAAAGAACATTTAAGTCCCTTAAAACCCTAAAAGAGGGAGTAGCTCTGGAAAAGAAGTCTCCTCTAACTTGCATTTAGGTTCAGGAGTGCAGGTAACTGGTAGAATTACCAAATGTGAGAACTGAGGAAGAAACACCATACTCAGAGAAAACAATTTTTATCCACAGACTTTAAAAACTCTTGGTTTTGTTACCATGTGGTTTCTGTCACATTTCAAGAAAGCAAACCTTTGCAATAACCACCATTTCTTTACTGCTCTTTTTTAGAAATTCAGAAAGCCCTAGCTCCAGGGTACAACCAACTCTTGTTGCTTCAACACTCCACAAAGCACTGTTGCTTTTGCTTTCTTAGTTCTTAGCAAAAATTGCTGTTGTAAAAAGCAGAATGCAAAAGTCGAGATTATGGAACTCCATTCTTCAGCAGAGAGGCAATCCTCCTAATTTCCTGGAGGAAAATAAATAGTTTAGACACATTCACCTACTTAGAAGCATTCAGCAGAATCTGTCTGGATAAGAAATAACTTTGAGTGATACATGTAGTTCAGAAATACCTGAACTAAGTACATTTCTGCAGTTTAAACAAAGGAGATAATAACCAGGCAAACACTTGAAGAACAAAGCAACACAAAAGAGAACATCCACGCGAGCACTACCATGCTAACCCTGGTTAAACTGTATTTTTCGCCAGTAAAAAGAGAGCTGTAAAGCTTCTAGGCAGCTTGTGTCCACTTCCGGCTGTGGTGCACTGGCAGAGAGGTAATGGGCAACTGCTGGATACAAGTTTTGCTGTCACCTCTGCACTAGAACTGGCTCCTGCATGAAGCCAGGCTGCAATTCCCATCACTGACCAGAGAAGAGGTGTTGGATGAAACAGAGCTGATGGCCTGCCAGAGTTGAATGAACGCAGCTGATAATTTGCACTCTTAAACAAAAATGCAGAAAGAAATGACTGTAGAATTGTTTGTGGAGCACTGAAACCTGAAAATGTTCCCATATGTACACTGTCTTGTCTGTCTCCTAATTGCATCAGTCTGTTTAAGGAAAGACAACCTGCAAACGTGTATGCAGGTTGATACCTGCAACAGAGCACTTAGGAGATAATACTGTATTACTGTCTCTGTTTAAAAATTAGCCAAAGACAAAAGAAGTACTTAGAGTTTAAAAATGGAATTAACATAATCCACAAGCAAAGACTAAAACTGGCTGCTCAGTGTTTATCAGTACTTTCTGCTATTTCTGCAGAGGTCATTTCCTACATTTCCTTTAGGTGAGATACAGATCTATTAGTGACAGAAAGGACCACAGAAATTGGCACAATCTGCCACAGCAGCCAAGTTGACTGAGCAAATACTTGCACTAAACAATCTCAAAACAGAACCAGAAAGTTACTTTTAAATTGCAAGAGTTATGTTCACAAGCACTGCTTGGGAGAAGTCCTATGCATACTCTCCATGGTTCAAAAGATGATAGCAGCATCCTGATGCACCCGTGAAACCACAGATTATGCCACTCCAAAATACTGCTCCCTACCATGCGTGACATCATAATGACCAAGGCAGCTCCACAAGTGCCCACACTACCTGCCTAACAGTTTTGATGAGGAAAACATCTAATAATTCAAGCAAATTCAGCAACAGTTCTGGAGTCAGAAAAAACTACAATTGCCACAGACCAAACTCTGCAGTGTTGGGCCACCAGGTTGCTGCAAACTGAATCCTATGGGATTTCTGACAGACGTTTCACCGCAAGAGAAAAGAGCTGAGCAATCTTCAAGCAGGAAGCCAATGCTCCAGACCCAAGCACTTAAACTCTTCCCTGAAGGCATGCCATATGGCATTTTGTTGTTGCTTTCAGCCACCTTCCACAGCCTTTTCCACTGGAGATAGAGTATCTGGAAAGTCTTCTTGAATCAGCTTTAAGGAAGGGAAGCCCTGGGTCTACCACTTTCTTCTATTTATACCAACAACATTACTGCACCAGTTCAAACATATTTTATATATAGCTCTGTGGCTTATTTCCAGGCACAAGTAACTCAATGCTGGTGTACATATGTTTAGACCACAGCAATTGGAAACAATGTCCCATAAACTCTGTTAACTGCTGATCCACTGTAACCAGAACAGGCTCTACAACTGCAGAAACACAAACGATGATAGGGGAAAAAAAATTAAAAGTTATCCACCCAGAAGCTAAATAAGCCAGTTGCCACCTGCACAGCACTGACAGATCTCCACTGTAGCCCCAACAGATTTATAGCTGTAAGTTAACAGCCAGCTCTTGTCACATCAAGATACAGTGTCTGACTGCCAAGACACCACATGGAGGTGACCAGGGTGTGGGCCAGCATAAGGGCAGACATGCAATACACAGAGCATCTGCCAGTATCCACTTGCAATTTGAAAACTTAAGAGTGGACAAACAGAAGATAGTTAGATGTGCACAGCTTTATTTTCAAACTCTCTACTGAAAATACCAGCAGTGCTACTATATTTTACTGAATCTGACATGAATCCAGCACGCATAAGCTCACACACTGAAAGGAAACAAGAATGGCAAGAAGCAGGAGCCCTGGCTAACACCTGAGGGGTATTTACCTCAGCACTGGTTGCAGGGGTCTCAGTGACACTTAGACAAGGAAGACACTTGCTAGAGAGCTCACAGGTTACTGATGCCAGTGCTGAGCCTAGGCTTTGATACGACTTCAGGTGAGCCAAGCTGCAAACAGCAGCCCACAAGCAAAAAAGCAAGAGGTGATAATTACCATGCCTTTCACCACTCTCCCTCTCACAGGCTTAAAACACAGCCCTGTCAGTCTTCCCAACACACATAAAAACAACCTTTCATCACATTTTTCTTTGCAACAGCAAAATACTGGGAGGGTGGACAGGGGGGACAGATATGTGATTAACATGTTTTTTTTAAAAAGCTTGCCTTTCTTTTGCCTGAACCCAATGGGACTGAACTTTAAAGAGGAGTAAAGCATAATCAAAACTTCACAAGTATCTAAAAAGGCATGGCACCTTTGGTTATGGGAAGTGGAAAAGTTAATGACCACCGTCTCAGGCCTCTGAAGAGACAGGCGTCTCTTCTTCTGGGTATAAATAACCTAGCTTTATCCTGCAAAAACCTGTTTGTAACTTTAGGGATGAAACTGCTCTTCCTGAACATGCCAGGTCAGCATCTTGCTTAGATCAGAGGAGGCTCTGTCATTCTGTCAGAGAGCTCCTAGATGGGGAGAAAAAGGGAAACCAATTTCAAGGGTAAGATTGGAATTTCTCTGGTCAACTGCTTATTTGGAGGATGTGAAACAGAGAAAGAGAAACAGTTTCCATTCCATGTTTCACAGGACTGGTAAGCAACACATTCAGGAAATATGGATTATTGGACAAAGTGCAGCTGAGCTGGTCAAAACATGATGAAAACAACTGTATGATATACATATAAGGCATGTACACAGATACAGTTACGTGCATTAAATGAATCATCCCACAGAGGCTCTGATCTTGCAATCGGCCACAGAGACACTTATCTTTACATCCATTGGGTAAAACAAACCACCTACACTCATAATACCTCACCACACAAAATTAAGCACATGCTGAAGCATCCACAGGAATGGTGCCAGAGTTTGCATTCAGTTTTCTTTTAAACCTTTCAAGGTCATCACAACTCTAAAAATGCTACAAAGAGTTGTGTAAGACTGTGTACATTACAGCTGCAACATAATACCACTGTCACTTTATAAGAAGGGGAAAAGAGCAGGCTGTAAGCTACAGTACTAACAGGCACACTAAGAAAAGTAACATACACTCACAACCAGAACAGAGTATGGTCTTCATATTAAACACACACACACACACACACACACACACACAAGAGACATAATCATACCATCATCCAACCAGGCCTCAGCATTTAAGTACACTCTACAAGGCAAAACCCTGCTTGGCAGCTCTTTACAGTACTTTCCTTTCTGGGGATCTGAGAAAAACATCCAAATGAAATCACAGCAGAGAGTGGGAGAGCAGGACATGGGACAAAACACAGGCAGCAAACCTGGAAGCAAATTCCCCTTCCAGAGAGATGGCTGTAATGCACAGGCAACATTCCCTCTGCTGTCCAGAGACAAGACCCTTTCCCCAGCAAAGGAAACCACCCACTTTGACATTCTATGATGGATTTTGTTTCTAAGCCCTTCTTTCTGTCCTAACTGCTTCTGCAGCTACAGAGATCACTAATGATTTATAGTTCTGCCATCTCCTCTGCTTCAACTCAACTAATCCCAAATGGTACACAAGTATGTTTCAGGCCCCCAACTCCCTTCCCCACAACCCAGGGCAGGAATACCAGCTCATCTCTGTCTGAGCAGTTATAGTACTCTACACAGCCTCCTCCTCTCCTCAGCCAGGGCTGCCAGCTAAGGAAGGCTGGGTTGCTCTTCCCAGTACAACAGGCCCAAGAAAAAACAAGGAGCAGAAAGAAAGAGATTATTTTGCTTGCCAACAAACCTTTAGGCAAGTAGGTGATGAGTGTTCCCAATTGTTTTAACCCTCTGGAAAATACAGACAGCAAAACTAAATGCCTTATTGCAACAAGCGCTCTTCTTTTCCTGGGGAACATCACATGACTGTCCACAGCAAGCAGTATTTCTCAACCCCTGATAACCTCAGAGGTCCCCAAGTGCCCTGTAAAACACTTGTCTTTCACCAAAGAGGCAGATTTTTCCAAACTAATGAGACAATTCAGTTTCCCTGGCAGAAATGCAGAGGCAGAAGCTGCCCAGTGCACCATAACCCCTACCATGGAGGGCAGTGTTACTACACACAGCAACCTGGTGGCCTTTTTGGTCAGCCTAGAACATTGGTCACTAGAGTTCCACCATGAAGGCCCAGGCACTGTCTGGAACAACACAAACTCTGGGCATATTATAGAGGGTTATTATATATTAGATGGGGAGCTCAGCTGTCTCCTTTTTCCATATGTATGTTTAAACTAAGCTTTGCAGGCTTACCAAGGGCCACAGGCCCCAGGCAATGCAGGGCCCTCCCCAGGCACCGGATACCCACAGAGCCATAGGCAGGGTCACAGTGCCCCTTCCCAAGCACACCACAGCATGTCCACAGCCACAGGAAGCTGCAGCACCTGGAAAAAGCCAGGGCAGAAGCTGTGAAGTTGCCAGCAGGCAAGCAGACCAAGCTATGCAATTGTGGCCTGGGTGTTGTGCTGGCTCTCACCCCAGCTCCAGCAGGCCATGTAGAAATTCATTAATCAGCCCCCTGGCCATTTTATTAACAGCTGTGTTTGCACACTGACACTCCTGGGCAGAGATGTTCATTCCAAGGGCCCGGAGCAGCTTCGACACACAGCAGAGATAGTCCAGGCACTGCACCTTCTCCCCCAGCACCACACTCATTTTTCCACTGATGGCTCCATCAGAAAAGTATTTTTTTCAGGTCTTGGACATAAAAAAGTTTATTTGCAGCTTGCTACACAAAATGGGCCAAGAACTTCACAAAGCAAGTGTCCATAAGCCACTCACCACAACAGTGATGCAGGAGACCTGTTCTCTCAGAAGTTACAGCCAAAGCAGGCAGTGCAAGGAAGCAGAAGAAAGCTGCCTCTCACCCAGAGCACCTCACCCTCATCCTCCTCCAGCATCAGTTATTCACGCTGCTGATTGCGTGTTAATACATCTCAACAGCTTAGCTCGGGAAGCCTGCAGAGACAGGCAGCACAAACCACGGATTATCAGGGAGGAAGATTATCCTCCCTGTGCAGAGGACAGTAGAATCCCAATGCCAGCCTCAAAAACTGCTCAGCCTTTTAGAAACAGCTACATTCATAGATGCCTACCACAGACTCAGAAATATTTTTTCATGCATTTCATTAAGAACACTTTCTGTCATCTTGTATCCATTCCACTCAACCACCACTCCCACAACAGAGTTTGAGGCACACACTGGGCAAACACTCTCCTGCCAGCCCTCATAGTTTGGAAAGGTACACAGAACTGTATGTAAAGCATATCCGGCCATGATTCAGTCCAAGAAAACTAGATGAGTTGGGACAAGATGGGCTGAAGCAAAAAAAGCAGATCCCAAATTTGTCAGTTCCAGTTTACAGTCAGCAATGCTTTTGGACCCTGCTGCTCGAGAAGGATGACACCCCCAAAGCAAGTTTGAAACAACTGTGCTCAGAACCACTATATCTAGTTCAACACTGGGAGATAAGCCAAACACAAGGAGTTATGCAGCTGTTTTAAAGCCCTGGACACTGGGACACTTTGCACAAAGTGGAAAAGTACCCCTGTCTGTTTTACACTGAGGGAAAGAAGAGGCTCAGAGACAGTCTGAAGAGCAGAGCACAAAACCCAAACACTTTAACTTCATTTTAAAAGAAAATTACACAGCTCAATTTCAAGGTTCGCTCTACCTTTATACAATTCAGCAGCAAAGAAGCATCGGTTAAGAGCATGAAAAACATCAGTCTTAGCCCACACAAAGCTCTTGCAGAAAAGACTAGTATTGATGAAACATAACTGGCAGAAATAAGTTCTTTCACTGATCTAGCCTGTCTCTCTGTGGGACAGGATCATTCAATTGACCCTTTTGATACTGTGTTACCATAAAGACGGCTTGGTTTTGGATCTCTGCCAATTCTTTCTAGCACAAGCAAGTGCTTAACCAAGTACACCCTAACACTCATGCCGCCTCAGGATACCTCTGACACCATCCCTATCCCCTCGTGGTTCCAGTCCCACCATGGCCACGGCCAAAGCACAGAGCACAGTGAATTCTGAACACCGAGACCTGCCACCAAATAAGGAGGTGCAACCAAATAAGGAGGCAGGTCTTGCAGACACTTCTTTCACCCTCAGTCTTATTCAATGTTTCAGCAGCATCTCAGCTTCTAGACTGCATTAGGGACTGTGCAATGAACTCAAGCTCCTTTGGTACAAAGACTGGCCTGAGCAATGGTGCGCTTTTTTTTTTTGTAAATGAAAGCATCCCTAGTACAAACAAGACTTCAAAGGCAGGCAGCCCCTTATGTGTTACTCAAAGGTGAGCAGCCAATTCCAAAGCCCTTGGGAGACCTCAAAGGCTACCACTCTGAGCACAGGAGAGGTAGCTAACACTTCAACACTGGCACTTCAAACAGCTGCCCTGTTCTGGGCCTGTCTGTCAATAGGGAAGGGTTTCTGCAGAGACAGCACTGCTTTTCACAGTGCCTACTTGGGAGAAAAAATAGGAGCAGAAAGCTTTACAACTCTATATCCTTGAATCCATGGGCACTGCCTTATAGTTGTTTTCTCCTTTCAGAAGCTCCTCGATTCGCCTGCTCTCAAGACATTTGTTAATGTTATGACTCTCTACTATGATGCAACCTCAGATAATCTACCTTTTTCCTGAGAAAAGTCTCTCTCAAGTCCATGATGGGGGAAATTTCAGACTAATTGTGCAAAGTGTCAGGAAGATGCAGAAATTAAAGAAGCATCACTGTAAGGAAGGAAAGCCATTGTCAAAATTTCACTGGGTAAGAAATCTCATATTAGTTGTTACATCACATTAGCTATCTTGACCAACTGTGAATTTTAATACTGTATTTGGGAGAACAAGCAAGTCTGACTTTTATTGCTATTGACTTGGAAACTCTGAATACACTAGCAGTTCATAGTCCTCTACAGCACTATTTTCAGTTTCCTCACAGTAACTAACAACAGTACTGGTCTCCTGGGACACTAGCAAATTTACAAGGCTTACTGGGGTTTCCACAGCTCTAATTCTTAGGGTGCTTAATCCGCTTGAGCTTGTTGGAAAGTCATCATCACCCAGAGCTACTGAAATCATTAGTGACAATGGGACCAAGTCAGCATTTACAACAGCACAGTTTGTGGACTTTTAAGCAAATAATTTTAAATGAGCACAAGTCCCCCTCACACGGGAGAGGAGAGAAACATCCCTGGAAATCTCCAAGAGGCTGGGCTTTATGACTAAGGCTAGGACTTGGCCTTAGAGGATTAAGATTCAATTTCTAGGTCTGCCTCAGACTTCCTGTGGGAGTTTGGAACCATGTCTGTATAGAAAAAGCATGTCCCATTTCCTCCACCCCTTTAGGTTTTTAAACCTGAAGTTCCTGTGGTCTGGGTCTACTTTATCCCATCTGTCCAGTGCTCACCAAAGCAACGAAGAGAGATGGGAGTCATACAAATACTAGCAACGAGTCACCTTTGCATTGATATTTCTGAATACAGATCATACAGCACAGCTGACAACAAAAGCTGCAGGCCTCAGTTGCATTTTCCTTGCACAACACACAAACATACTCAGGGCAAGGATAAGCAGCCCTGTGGTGAAGGGAAATAGTAGGAGGGTTTTCCAAATTGCAGTAGCCACCCTTTGGTGGGTACAGCTCAGAAGAGCCTGCAGGGTTTCAGGCACAGGGACCAGCCCACATCTGGAGCTGGGAACCAGAGCAGCGAGCGTGCCACAACCCTGCTGAGCACATACCAGAGCCCTCAGAAACTTCCAGCTATGCAGAGGCAGGTATGTCAGGCACAAACACAAGCCTGAAGTAACTGAAACTGGGCTTGGTGATAGTTAATTATTCAGTCCTTCACTGGGATCCCTCAGCATTAATGTCAGGGCTAAGCACTGTTTGAGTGCCATGTAAGCACCATTCCTGGCACTGAACATCCAAACCTTTGAAAAAAGCCAAAGAGTAGCTAGTATATGTTGTTTGCTTTCACTCACAGAGAAAATTGTACCAAGGCTAATCAAGCAACTTCTCCCCAAGACCTGATTAACAGGAAACAAAATATCTACTTCCATTTTCCAGGCCATCAAAACACTGGCCACCACTTTCTCAGGCAGAAATGGAGGTGGTGCCCTGTAGTTACTTTCCACTAGACACAGAGGACAGTAAAATAATATACAAGTCATTTCACAGGTGCTCACAGATCCTCGATGATAGAAAATCAAATATTGGCCCAGTCTGGTCTGACTCCCAACCAACACTTCAATTGTTCTGCCCTTCTGAAACACATGAGGTGATACACCACAGGAAGAGCTAAGCATGAAGCTAGTGAAACAGATGGTAGTACACTCTGAAGGAGGTCTCTTTCCACACTATCTGAGGATGCCTTTCTCCACCAGCCCCCTCAGCGCCACAGTGAACAACAGCTCTGACTAGCAAGCAGCAAATGTACCACCTGCAAAGCTTCTGAACAGCCCTGACCTCTGCCATCTTACTATCCCAGTCAGGTCTTTGGCAAGCACTGCACACTTCACAGCCCATGGACAAAAGGGGGGATTCTGTGCACAGCTCACCCAGCACAGCAGGGACAGCAGTGTGAAACCTGCTTATGAGCCTCCCCAGCCAGGTTAGCCAAGTTCTGTGTGCCCTCTCAGAGGACCCAGCTCATCTGAAGGAGGTGAAGAACAACATTCAAGGCAGGACCACAGCAGCTCTGAAAGGTTATCCAGGTAAGCAGTGTATGATCATCCACAGGAAGCAAGAGCTATTAAAACCCACAAGACAAATGACCTGGTTTGTGTTATTCATGATGACTTCACCCCAGCACCTCATCATGCTCCCCCTGCCATGGAGACATCTTCCTGCTCTCTTTCACAGTCAAGACAACTTATGACTTAGGTGTGGCTAGAGGAATGGATCTTGCCAGCAATCTTGCCTCAGGATTGGCAAAAAGTACCACAGTGTTTTATGGATACAACTGGAGGCTACAAAACCAAATATGCTGAATTGTTTTATGCTTTTATATCCATTGTGCTTCAAGACCCAAAGTCAACTGGCACTGTAGTTCACCAGCAGAAAAACTCTGGCTTTGATATGCTCTGTGAATGTAAAGTCACATTTAACACTCATGTTTATACCAAGGGAGCTAGCCAGATCATCCTGTATTTTCAGGACAAGGCATATCATTCACAGATTGAAGACTGGAACAAGAAAATGCTGTGTGTTAATCTGTTCACAAACACAGAGGCACCCTGAGCACCACATATCCAAGGATGGAATAGGGGAGACCAGAGCAGGGAACCAAGCAGGGAAGCATTCAACCCCTGAGTTATGACACTCTCACTTGTTCCACAGACTCTATCTACAGATACAGACATGCCACTGAAATGCAGGTCTGGCTATGGAGAGCCTTTGTCCTCTGCTTTAACACTGTTATAAGCCTGACTAGAGACATACATCAAATCCCTTCTATGTCTGAACAGCAGGCCCTAAGCTGTTGAAGCAATTGGTTGCATTTAGACTGAGCAGTGCAGAGCTGTGAGAGATCCCTAGCTATCACCTGGGGTCAAGTAATGTTCATGGATGCTGAAGCAGAGCAGAACAGCATGGTAGCAGACATCCAGACCAAGGTTACAGGCATTCCCTCAGCTGTGACCCTGGCTGCACTGGTCCCAGAGATGGGCTGGGCACTGCTCAGACTGCAAAGGAACAAAAAGGGTGAATGGGGCAATACTGCACTGACTAGCTCCTCAAAAGCACTGTAATTTTGTAGAAGACCCTTCCAAATCCTACCAAAAGAAAAGCTTAAGTCAGTATCAGACAGGCTGCTCCCTACCTCAACCTCACAGTCAGACTGCTCAGCCCCACATCCAGCTCCCTGGGAACCCAGCAGGTTCTGCTGCTGCAGGACCAATTTGTTCCCAAAGACTTTAAAAAATCCCACTCTGCAACAAGCCTCAGCTGCACCTGAAGTGGTTTAATAAGAGGTGATGATTTTTGATGCATTTATATCAGTGAATCAAACTTGTCTGGTTTTTGGTTCTGTTACAGTTCAGGTTCAGCAATTCTCAGCTGATCCAGTTAAGACCAGCAGTGGTCTGACACCAATTCATGCTGGAAGTCACTATATTTTCAAACAAAAAAGGACTGTGTGCTGAAGGCAGGAAGCAGCAGTCAGGCCAGAAACATGACTCCAGTCTCCTGCGTCCAGGACAGCCTGCGGTCCCTGCTGAGCCCTCCAGCTTCTCAGGGGATTAAGAAGCTGGAGAACTTTGTTGGGAATGACAAGACAAGAGGGGTCTGAAGCTTCCATGGATCTGCTTTCCTCTTAAATATGTGCAAACTCACTGGCAGGACACAGAAGTACACAGAAGTACTTGTTTCTACTGGCTGGCAGTAAGAACAGACCATGCCTCACCAAAGGAGAACAGGAAACCCTGTCCCACTAGGAGCAACTTAGCCAGGGCTCATTTTCAGAACAAAAGCTCTCAAGAAGGTTTTGCAGAGCCACCCAGTCCAATTCAGCATCATGGGGCAGGAACAGGCACTCCAGCTGCACATGTTTGCATGCCACTTGGAGAGGGGAGAGACCACAACACAACAGCTCTCTGCTGAATGACTTCCTGCTGAGGAATTCAGGTTTTAGTCAAAGCACTCTTTTAAACAGACAACTTGAAATATTTCTGGCTTAGAAAAAACAGCAGAGATCAAAGAAAACAGCAGCAAATTCCAAATGTGTTTCTTTGATTCAATGGCTTCCTGTTTCAGGGAAAGCCTGTAGCAGGTTTTGTAGCAATTTGTTTCTACATTGACATTCGCAATCTGATTTGACAAAGGATACCCGCACGCACCATCCCCTCTGAAACAGGCACTGCTGCATGGCACTGCTACATCAGTTAAAAAGAGGTTTATATTTACAAGTGCAGAGCTCAACAATACGAACAACCCCTGTACTTGCTTAGGTACATTACTTCTGTAAGCAGGGTACTACAGGAATCAGGACATTTTAACAATGGGAGATGGGTCAGGCCTGAGCTTCCCCTCTGTCCTGATGGTGTTGCCCTGCAGGGTGATTCAAAGGCACTTAGTGCCCAGCTTTTAACCCCGTGTCTCTACTGGAATCACAAGCACGGTGACCAGATGCATGGCTGGATTTCTGGCAGGGCTAGTAATCCTCGAGAAATTGAATGCAGGCCAATCAACTTATCTGAGGAAATTTTAGCTTCCAACCGCCACACCAATACCTTACAAATCCCAACAGTCAACAAGCCTTAGATTTAAGTCACGGTACTCCAGGTCTATATTGGTTCAACACAAAAAGTAGAGATCCGGAGAGCACAGCAAAAGTGGATTCAAGCCGTGAACATGAGAAGACACACACAAAAAAGAAGTCTAAACATAAAACTAGTCAGGCAGCAACAAAAATCAGGACTCCCACTAAACAAAAGCTGTTTTCAAAAAGCAGTAACAAAACCAAACACTACATCCCATTTGTCAACAAGCTTTACTTAGAGCTCCCATTCCTTCCCTCACTTTTCCTTTTTTTAAATGTCCATGATTATCTATTGGCTCCCTAGTTTTACTTCTGTAGAGATCTCCTGGAGCTCCACAGTAAAATCATGCATTAATTACAGCAAGAAATTAGTCCTAGTGGAAGTCACAAAACAAGTTCTCTCTTGCACAGTTCCCAAGTAACACACTGCATGTCCTGCACAGCCATCATGCAAAATATCTCTACCTACCCACACTCCCCCTTCCACAGCAATGCACAAACAGGTCTCTGCAGAGCCAGCCTCCCACAGACTGCCCACGGCCAGCCCAGCAGTACACGGCTGCTTCACTGAAAGGAGGCAATTTCACAGGCCTTCTCTTCAGCATGACAAACTGCCCGAGGGGTCTGGCCCTAACCACTGAGAGCCTGGCAAACCTCACACACCCAAAGGGTTCTTTAGGAAAGAGCCAGGACACTTCCCACTGGAGGGGAAAAAACAAATTCACCACAGTTCATGGAAGTTTAAGCAGTGCCATTGAGGGTGCTCGTCACCCTTAAATCGAGCACCTGGTTGCAATAAAAAGTTGAGGGACTCAGAGGGCTGTTCAGGTCTGGGTCTTCACCTACATTTGCACATGCAAAGCACAATACCATCTTCCAGGCATTAATTTAGGGCAACAGTCCAGCTCCATCCTATGTAACCAAGCAGCGTCCAGCTGAGATTACCAACTTCACTGGCCCTTCCATGCTTCCACCTGACTGCTTTCATACAGCTCTTGGAGCAGTTATTTCTCCTGAAGTCCAAGAGACAAAGATGCCTCAAAGACCCCTTCCTGCAGATCAGAAAAGATCCTTCAGGAATGATATGTATGATGGTCAGCGTTAGTCCCAGGGATTTTTACACACACCAAACAGCAGAATGAAACCTGTTTCTGCTATTTTAGAAAAACAGAACTGCTTCTCACTTTGGGAAGCAGAGGAGCACATATGTAGCAGAGGGAGTGTCTCCACAGATACCCAACATCTGTAAGATCTTTGATAAAGGGCCCACTCCCTTTCACCTTGCCCCCTCCAGCTGGCCCACCGATGGCAGACCCTAACTTATCTGAGCTAATTCAGAGCAAATCACTTCAGGAAACCAAGACCTGCACCTAACTCCTCATAATGCCAAACTGATTCTGCCAGCCAAACCCATTCTACCAGCAAACTCCCCACCAGTTCCTTTGCACCTCCTTTGCACTGATCAACAGCTCTCACTAATAAGATAGACAAAATCCAACCCTGAAACCCTAATTTGATGGTGCAGAATGAATCCATGATATCCCTCCCCAGGGGCTCAGACAACCCTGGCTGCACACTGGGAGACAGAACAAAGGATAAAATGGAGCTCTCCCAAAAGGCACCTGTAAGGAAAGCAAAATGAAACGTACCACAGAACACCCAGGGTATGTAGCAGCAGATCCCAGCCCTGAAAAGAAGTGTGCAGACCACAGAGCCAAAATCAAATGCCCACCATATGTGGAGGTACAAGGGGCTTTTGTCTCTTCCAGTAGAAGTCGCTGCAGAATACAGACCAACAAATACCAACACAGCACGTTTCACTGGCAGTCCACAGACTGCATGAAATGTACATACATGCACATGCATACACTGAGGTCAAGCACAAGCACCAAGGACTTTCCCCTAGACAACTTTGAGGAAGCCAGGCAGGTTTTTCTCTTGCTTGGCAAGAGAAGAATACTGTGTTCCTTGGTACTAAAGAGCCATCTAAGGGAAACTCTGACCTGAACCAGAGCTCTGAGAACAGGATGCTGGGGAAAGACCATTTTTAGGTATAGTGTCATTTACCTCTCCAGAAATTTTATATACACCCTCCACTTCAGGAGGGAAATTTTGAAGCATTACTGTTTTGAGACCCATGAATACACTTTTAAGACGTGTATTACAAGCATTTCTTATTTATTAGCAAGCCTTCACAAAAGGGGAGGGATTAAGTTTTCTATTTATGGAGACGGAGAGCTACACAAAGGCTGAGTGATTTGCCCAGGGTTACAGGTGAATCAGTGGTAGGGACAGAACGAGGTGCCCTGACTCAGAGGCACCTGCTGTCAGCACAAGGCAGTGTCACCCAGCTCTTGCACTCCCTGAAGCCAGGCTTAAGTCATCCTCTCCTCATGACACCAGTTAATTCTCAGCCAGTGAGTGCCTGTCAGGAATTCTCCGAAACACCAAGAAGAATGATGGATTTTAAGAACCAATTATACCCATCAGAAGGTAACCCCGAGGAAAGGAGGTCTGAGGCACACAGAGGAAAGCACTTCCCAACCCGTGGAACACAGATGCTCTCTGAATAGATACCTCCAAGACATGTTTCACATCTTTTATATCATCCTTCCCTTCCCCACATGCTCACAGAACTCTCCTATGCAGAGTGAGAGCAATTGCTTACACAGAAGAGGCGTTTCTATATTCTCAGCTCCCAGTAATGCATGTTAGCAGCTGGTAACATGGAGGAAGAGGCAGCACTGCATTTCTCCTATCAGTCATCTGTAACAACTCCACACACCATAGTGTGGGAAATCTCAAAGCTTTCTGATACAGACAGGGCTCATATCACACAAGTAAAAAGAATGCTTCAAAAGAGGCGTACGAGCTTCAGGAAAGATCTGCAGCAGAGCAAAGAACCCAACTAAAAGACAGTTCAGTCACGGATCATTTAGTTCCTCTGCATCACTCTACAGTTATACCAAGTCTCCCAAAGCAGCATCATCAGTACAGATGGAAACTTAGACAACAAAGTTAAAGCATGCTGCTGCACCACACAGCACTCACCTTGCTGCCTATATCTTCTCGCTTGTTCCCAGGTTTGCTTCTCCTCAGCTTAATGGAAGGGGAACGAAGAAGATTTTTGATCCGACTTGTTATCGTAGACCCTTCGACTGACATCATCTCCAGGTGCCACGGAGGTGTTCACCCCACACACAGGCTGTGCCTGGGGAAGGAGCCCAGGCTTGAGGCAGAAACACCGATGTGCTCAGCTTGGCTCCCACGCATTCACATATCTCTCAGCAATTCTGCTCGGGAACTCCGCTCCTGTTACAGTGCAAAGCTATTCACAGAGGCTGGCAGACTTTCCTTTTGCAGATTCCAGAGGATCAAATCAGCAGCAATCAAAACTGAAAGATGCACCGTGAGTCAATAGGATATTCACAAAAAATTGAATTCTAGCCTCATTCTTTGAAAGAAATATGAACACAAGTGCTTATAGGGATGGAGGCAGCATTACTATTTTCAGAGGTTTCCACACAAATTATCACCCGTTTAGTATCAATTAACACATCTACACCAACTCCCAAATCCAAAATTGAGATTTTGCACTTCACTATCTTTGAATTGCAAAATTATCTTACGATAAAGACAAAAATTCCCAGCCCTTGCTTTAGCTCCATATACATCCATCCCACCTTATACCTCACAGCCTGGAAAGCACAATGCTGTACTTGACTATTAAACACCGAGTCGCAGAAAAACCCGAGAATACACACGGGGGAGTTTTTAACTCTCACAAATCTATCTCTGTTTTAAGTCCACACAATTACATAGTGTGTGATACCAGATAATAAAGGCATTTGATGTTTCCACGTCCCCCCACCCCTATTTATAAAGTGAATCAAGGAGGCACTATAGCTGCTGCCAAGGATTACAGACCCCCCGGCCAAGACCATCACCTTTCCCGAAGTAGCCGGTGGGAAGAGGGATGCAGTCAGAGCCTGCAGTGAATTATCCTCTCGGCTTCTGTGCAAAATGGGGGCGGGGGGAAGAAAGAGAGAGACAGAGAGAAGGGGAGACAGAAGAGAGGAGAGGAAGAGAGAAACGTCCAAGCCTAACGGCAGCCTCCTCCCTGCGGCGGCAGCGCTGCGGGTGAGGGGCCGCGCCTCCTCCCCCCGCCCCAGCTCGCCCCGCCGCGTTGAACCTCTCCTACCTGCGCCCAGGAACGCCGATCCCGGCGCCCACGGTGCCCCGCAGCGCCTGCCCATGCAGCCGGCCTGCCCCGAGGAGGGGCCGCGGCGCGGGCCGCCCCCGCGGGCGGGGCGGGGGCCGTCCCCTGGGCGGTGGCGGCGGGGAGGGGGCGGCAGCGAGGGGGCGGCTCCGCAGTGCCCGGTGCGGGCCAGGCGCCGGGGCCAGGCCGGGACCCGCCCGCCGAGCCCGCCAGCGCAGGGCGCGCGCCCGCCCGTCCCGCCCGCCCCGGCTCCGGCCCGGCCGCCCGGCAGCGCTACGGCAGCCCGCGCGGGCCAAACCGCGTCCGAGGGGCGGCGGAGGGAGACGGGCGGCGCTGGCGGAGGGATCGCAGCACGGCAGATCGTGTCCGAGCTGTGTTGGGGCCCGTGCCGGGCCGTGCCCGGGCCGTGTGGAGGGTCCGTGTCCGAGCCGTGCCCGGGCCGTGCCCGGAGAGGCCGCAGGCGCTGTTCGAGCTCCGTCGCGCTCTAATGGGGATCCGAGGGTGCGTCTCCCACGCAAGGGCCAAGTGAGACCAGGGGGAAGGTCAAAGGCACGTTAGAGGCCCGTTCTGCTGTGCCTGCCGCCCCTCAGGACCCATGGCTGCGCCCTTCGCCTCCACCGTGCCCTGACATCCTGTCCATCCTGTCCATCTTTTCCTGGTTGAACCTGTTACTGTAGTGTCTCCTGCAGAAATGGAACATGGGCTGGCTTAACATGCAAACTTCATATGGTAGTTCCCAACAACAACCAAACTACACACGCCAACAGCTAAGGTAATGTGGAGCATCCCTTGAACAGGGACACCAGAAATTTGGAAAATTGGTCCATACATAATGCAAGAGGTAGGACAACAGCAGTTGTCATGTAACCCATCTCAGTCTCTCAAATGGGTTGAATTGTTCGTGAAAATTAGTGTATCTGCAATTCAACTGCACTGTTTGCTGACCCTCTGTCTGTAGTTGTTCCTTTCGAACAAAAGCGTTCACAAATTTTGGGTGCTTCCTTCCCCTTCAGATGGGTCCGCACACCACACCTGGGGTGTGGCTGTCGCTGGGGGTGTTACAGTGACCTGACTGCCCCACACACCTTCCTGGCTGGTCACCACATCCTGCCTGTGCCACAACAGGAGTCTCTGAGACCATGTCACCTGGCTGCCCTGGGGTGGGAGAGGGGACAGAGAATGTCACCTTGTGCCCCCATAGTGTGGGACAGCTGACACTTCACATCTGGAGTGTGGATCTTTTACTGGAGCTGTGATGTTCACAGAGGTGGTGAGGAGGCTGCTGGCAAAGCCACACCCATAAGCAGCTGAGCTGGCTATTCCTGGACGACCACGGGAGCCCACTACCACACAATGGCATGGCAGGGCCCCACTGCATAGGTTCCCAGCTATGAGGAAGTCCTGAAGATCTTTCTCCCCTCAGCTCTTCAAAGTTTTTGTCATGAGTCTGGCAGCCTGCTGGCACATCAAGACACCCATGGAGTCAAAAGTTTGGATACTTGTGTGCTGGCTCCTAGCAGGTGAGAGCCTAGAAGCAAATACACATCAGGCCAGCAAGAGGGCTTTGCCCTGGGGCTGTCTAATACCTGTTCCCCAAGGAAGAGTTCAGGAGGCACTATGCTAATTCCTTTTCTTCCCAAGTGGGAAGAGAGACAGCTGCCCTACCATGCTATGGCAGCTACTAACCACATGAGAGGAGGTGGGGAGGCAGATTTCTCAAGCCAGCCAGCCTGAATTGCTGTCTGAGGGCATACATATAGCATGTTGCTCTCTCTCTTTCAGCCCAAAGAGATTGCATGTATCTACACTGGTCACACCACAGCCCTGAATGGGGGAAGGAAACCAGCCTTTTGTGGCATGGGAAAGTCCTGCTAGCATCCTCTTCCTTAACATGCCCTGCCATTTACTGCAATTTTTCCTACATCATTGGAGTATCTTTCTGGCTCCCTATTCCCTGCTGTGGGTGACCTGCTCCCTTTTCTGTCTTTGGTGACTGTCCTGTCTTCAGTGACTAACTCAAACCCAGACTATTCATAGCCATTGGAGATAATCCTTCCAAAAATAAAGGCCATGAAAATTTGCTGAAGTTCAGGCAGAGATTTACAATGACAAATGATCTACATGGGTTATGGTCTTCCCCATGGTAGCCAGCACACTGCTGGCATCACAGCCTGTGACTGCAAACCTGCACCACCGGAATTTCAGGAAAAGTTTGTTTGCATTCCAGGTGGGATTCTGAACAGGCACAAGGGCTTGCAGGACTAGGATCTTAAGGTTTATCTGGTCAGAAACCTGCATAAATTGATGAAAACACCCATAGGGCATGCTTCTAATCTCTATCAGTAACTTGCAGGAAGTGAATTTAAAATGTCAGTGTCTAACCTTTGATAGCTTTTGTTTTGATACATGTGCCAGAGAGAAATCAGTGCTTGTTGCTGTATCACAATGTCATAAGGTTCTGGGAACTATGGCTTTTTAAAAGACATAAAATTTTGTGTGATTTACAACAAAAGTGCAAGAGTTGGCAACATTGAAATTGTTTTTAAAATGGAAGTATTTGATGCCTATGGAGCTAAGAGTGTATATATAGAATCATGGAATCATGTGAGTGTCTTAGCTTTCAGCCCCAGACATAGTCTGCGACCTGAGAGGAGGCACACAAGAAAAGGAATCTTTTAGAAAACGTGAATATTGTCCATTCCTACCAAAGCTCTTGTCCTATTGCTCAACAACAGTGTCTTTATGCTAAAGGTGAGGAGAAACTCATGAAGGAAACCAGGCCTGCTGTTGCAGCAAAATAAAATCCCTCTTCTAGGGAGATTTACACATAGGGTTAGCTTAATCCAGGCTATCAGTTCTAGTGAGTGGAACTACTCCCAGTGGATGTGGAGTTTGAAAAGGGCACTAGCCCGTACAGGACTGGGACCTGGCACTGCACAGGAAAAAAAATGTAGTCAATAGTTCTTAAATTTCTACTGTTCAACACTAAAACATCAGAGTCATCACATTTCGGAGAAGGGCATACATTTGAGAAAGAGCTGAGGGATGTCTTTGAAAACAAGGGACAGCTGAGATGTATGCTTGGGAGATGCTGTTTAATGCAAGCAGAATTGTTCCTCTTTTGTTGGAAGCTGAGCACAGCATAATGTGATTTGTGATTACAATTCTTTGTGTCTGTGAAGTGACTGGAGACAGGCTAACTCTGAAGCATCACTGAACTTTTAAACTCACTGAAAAGGAACTTGGACAGGGAACGGATGTTTCTGATTTTCAGACTAAAGCATACTACCTTTCTAGTTATTTTTGAGGCAGCATGAAATGTCACAGTTTCTTCAGTTTGTCCTAAAGAGAAAAATCTTGCCAGTGGTTTTTAAAGAAACTTTTTCTATAGTTTCATTAATAAAAACACTTGCTCTTTTTTCTTTGGTCTCAATAATACAAAAGGGAAACAGGCAGGAAACAACAGTTTCCTTTAGGTATTGCAGTTCAAGTCTCACCACATACCTGTTTCATTGTTAGAGGTATAGGATTTCCCAATTGTAGTATCAAATCTATGGAAGGTTATGAAAGTGAAAAACCCTTGCACTGACTCTGCAACCACCGGAGCTTTAGCTGGAGTGAAACCAGAGCAGATGATACTGTCCTGCATGGCTTCTGTTCTATCAGCCCTGTCCTCCAAGAAATACCAAGCCACTTGAAATGGAGAAACTGCTTTTCATCCAGTGGCATGACTTGAAGCAATTGGTAAACCTGCTGCTCCATGACAAGCTTCCTGATGGTGATCTTGCTCGTGGTGTCCAAAATAAGCTTTCCTATGGTAGCAGTCAAGCTGGTAATCTGCTGGCCAGCCATTGTGTCAAAGCTCATTAAAGATGCATGTGTGGCTTGTGCTGGGGCAAGTATTTCACTCTGTGCTCACTCACCCCAGTACTTGCTGCTGTTTCTTTTGTTGTGCCATTATTGCCTCCTCGCTATTGCCACAGATTACCTTTATTTCTGAACAAGGCTTAGTATGTTCCTGTAGGGCCTATCTCCACAGGGCAGCGCCTTGACTGAGATCAGTTAATGATAACCAAAAGCAACAGGACTTTCAGCTTCACTCTAGAGTCATGAATTCTTCCTTGACAGAAAGGATAATGTACCATGAATAAATTATGTCATTTATCTTTGACGTTTCCAGCATTTAGTCTTGAATTATGTGTTCTCAAAGAGGTCTTTCTGAGAGATGCCTTAAATAATGAAAGAACAGATGCCTCAACAAATTAAATGCCGTATTTTTAAGCACTTGGTGATGAAGTATCTGAAAATGTTTTTCTCTGTTGCAGAAATCCTCTGTGCTTCTCTAAGAAATAGCATTTTTCAATAGTTCTGTAATCCTGTAGGGCTCCGAGCAAAAGGAACATTTTCTGGTTAAGAAAAATGTTACTTTTCTAGTAAAAAAAGTTACTTTTCTAGTTAAGAATATGGTGATAGAATAAGAGCACATAAAAGAAGACACAAAGCAACAGAGCAGAAGTGCTATATGAGCCCTCTCAGTGTGATATTAAACCTTTCCTTTGAAATTGTTCACCTTACAACACTCTTCTTACTACCTGTGGCCAGGCAGGGAGCATAGGCCGAGTCTCCAGGCAGCCGTGCTGACACGCTGAGAGCAGGTAGTCCTGTGAGTGGATACACTAAATGCTTTCCAAACTCTCTGTGTGATGGGGCTGCAAGGTGCTCTGTGCCTCTGAAACCCTGATGTACTGATACCATGTCGCAGCCAAACCCCTGGGTGGCAGCTTGCTCAGATTGGGGTTTTGCCATTTTAAATTTGTTTTCTTTGTCAGAGAAGCAGATCTGTGAAAGAATTTCATTTTTTCAGAAACCAGGGTCCTGGAGCTGACCTGTTCTCTGGTACTAGAGGGAGCTCCAAACTGGAAGCTGTGGCAACCAGCATGAGCAATTGAGGCCAGCTCAGCGACCAGGTGAGTTAGTCAGGGAGCAGCATCCCACTCATGCAGATTCAGAGCTCCCACACAGCTTAAAGGATGGGTTGATCACCTGCACATTTGCATGCAGAAATAGTGGGGACAGACATTTTGTTCCATGCCCTTACTGCTATGCTCCTGAGCAGCTTTCAGGCCAAGTGAAGAGCAGAGAACATATTTTTCTCACAAGCTTTAAAGTCTGTGTAAGAGAAGCATTTGGTCTTCTTCTGTAAAAGCTGCCTATCCTCCAACCTCCAAAGGACCATAGTGCTGCTTTCCAGTAAGGATAATGACTGTCATTTCATCCTCACAGGATGTTGATTCAGCAGGGTCATTATGGCTTTTTCCTCATGTTGACTTCTTGTTAGAGCAGTGAACAGAAGGCACTCAGATGTGGAGAGAGGGTGGAGGAAGAAAGATAAACAGCTTTGGCCTAGTCCAGAATGAAAATAACATATATGTAAAATATATGAGAAACTAGACAGGTAGAGTGTAAAAGAAAAGCAGCTACCAGCAGTATACAAAGGGCAGTTTCATGTTTAACTTTTCTCCAACCATGAAAATGACTGAGAACTTAATAATAATTTCATTATTAACCTCTTAATTAAATGTGAATTTGCCCTGGCAAAAGCACCAAGAATTCTTTTCTGGACATACAGAGGTCTCCAAAGCCCAATGTGTCAGGTGATGAAACCCAAGCAGAGTTAGTTGTTTTTGTTGCCTTGTTTGCTGGCAGTGAGCTTTGTCCCTTCCTCTCTCTCATTTATTGCCACAGCTACAAGGGATAAGCAGAATGAGTTTCTGGAAATTGTTTCCAACCATAGCTTAGGCCTTTTTAACAGGCTCCTGATACCTGACTTAAAATGTTTAGAATCGAGCCAGCAGTTACATGGGATCTTTTCTTCATCTGTTCCCATTGAAAAGTCATGTAAACACCTATGGTTCATAATGCATCCAGGGAGAATATGCTTATATCATAGATCCCAGCTGTGCTTTAAAAAAAGAAAAATATACATGCATGAATGCCATTCAGCTGGTTGCTAGGAAATTGTGCTGATAAAGAGAAACCATGGGGAATGCAAACAAAATAGTAGTGTAGTATAGAAAGTTCAGCTGAAGACATAAAGTTACTGCGTAGAAAAGGCTTGTCTCCACTAAGGACTGATAGTTTCTGGAATAAGACAAAATTTGTAGAGATGTACTTGTAAATCCCAGGCACAGCTACACTCATTTTTTTCTGAATTAGAAGAATTTCCCCTCAACTGAAGGAAAAAATTACAAATCCATTTCAATTTTGACTCTGCTATTGTAGCAGGTGAACTAGTCTGCTTATGTCTCACTCCTGTATTTCAAGGGATCAGCAAAACCCATGCCCTCAATTAAAACTATTTTTAACATAATTAGCAAAGTGCACACAAGTGTCCATTCAGCTTTCAAAGCAAGGCCACGTTCTGACTCACCTGGTGCCCAAGGCACATGTGCATCCGGTGCGCAGTCAAGTCCACATTCAAGCCTTCTGTGCTGTGGCAGATATGACTGATTAAAAAAAAAAATCTGTGCTGGCTGACTGAAGCCTGGAGGAATGCCTGCTGGACTTCCCACAGCTCCCTTGGGCAGCACACAGGTGAGCGGTGCTCAGGAGAGCCTCAGCAGCACCTGAGTGCTGCAGGGGCAGACAGGCCTGGCAAGGCACTGCAGGGGCCAGGGGCTCCCCAAGATCAAGGCCACAGCCCCACTACTTCTGTTCCAGCCCCTCTGCTAATAAAACATTACTTGTGTGAGCAGCTATCCCCACTAGCTGTGGCCCGGCCCACACATTAGTGCATTAGCCAGCTTGTGGAGGGAGATAAATGATGTTACAACCCTATTAAATTTCCACCAGAAGCAGGACCTGTCTTTGTTGTCCATTTCTCAGTGGCAGGGGCTGAGAATGCTATGCAGTAGCTGCTGAATGAAAATGTGTTGTTCTTCCTGCTGCCTGAGTGGAAGTTATGAGGGAGGATAAACAACAAGTACTGAGGCAAAACTCAGCTCGAACACTGCCTGGGCTGGTGAGCTCAGCACCATCACAGCTTTGGCTGGTCAGACAAGCCATGACATGGTACTCAGGCTAATCCCCAGGGGTCCTCTCAAGCTTAGATCTAGCAGAGTCTGGCCCCATTTACACACAGGACCAAATGGTTTGACAGTCTCAAAAGCCCTTGGTGGGACTGCAGTGTTGCATGAACTCTGTCACTTTTAGACCATAGTTTTCTGGGACCTTAGATGCGGGCGGAGAAAAGAGCAGCACCATGCAGATAGGAGAAGGCTGTCTCCCATTGACTGGATAAGTGCCAGGGCTGGCAGGCACACAGAGATTGGATGTTGGATACTCCTACTTGCAAGGGGAGTCCAGATCTGAAAACTACACACTAGGAAAGCATTAGACTGAACTGGTACTTAAATAGGAGATGCCAAATCCTTGTTCCTGTTTGTAGGACTTATTTGTCTTCCATTGTTCTCCCTAATTACCACTCTCTGGAAATACCTGCCACAGGATGAAATTACCATTGAACTCTGTGAGGAGGGATAAAGGCCTCCCTTAGAGCAATCACTTTATACTTTTCCCAGTTTTAGACGCATAAACTTTTTTGAACAGGGCTTCAGGCATCTACATGCTTCATCTTGTTGCCAGTGGGTTTAAGGTGTTTGTGAAAGCTACCCAAGAAGAGCTACTTTCCACAAATGTCCTAAAAATACTTGGAGGGGCTCACCGAGCAGAGGCTGAAAGTGCTGCTTGACTGCTCTAAGATCACCAGAGGCCAGTTCACTGTAGAAAGGTTGGGTTGAGCTATGTCATGTTGGACCAGGTTAGGTTAGAGAGAGCTCCTTACTGTTACAGGCACAGAAAGGGATTGCAAGATAGGTTTTCCAGCATGTGTCTAAACAACTGATTGTCCTTCACTCGTCCTCCCTCTGGCAGCATAAGCAAGAGCATACAAAGTAACCATCTTCACTCCCAGACTGTTCTGCAATGGAAAGCAGGGAGCTGTTATTTTCCAGGTTCTGCCCTCACAGAAGAGGCCTTGCAGCTTTCTATGGGGCTAAACATCAGACAGGAACAATGCCACCGCATCACTTGGCAGATGTCTGCCTGAATGTTCTTATGCGTTTAGGCCAGCTCTGCACAGATTTCATGGATGGCACTCAGCACAGAGGCTGGCCCTGGCCCAGGGACCGGAAAGGAGAGACGCTTGCAAACCCCTCTCTGCTGAGCTGGTGTTCCCAATGGCCTGCTGTCTAACCTCCCCCCACTCCCCAAGAGAATGTAGGTCACTGTTCACATTGTTTTCCTCTGAGCCTCGACCATTCCTGTTTTGCCACTTGGTTTGCAATTAGCCCATACTTTTGTAATTGACCTAAATAAGCCTGTTTGTTTCATTTTCCTCCATCCCATGCCTTATGTTTCCAGAGAGTTGTAATTAATAAGAACGATGCAGCATGAATATCTTCTGCAAGCCCAGAGCGGGCAGTGCCCTGGCTGAAGTTAGTCCTGCCCTTGATGCTCAGCAGCAAGCTGACAATGTAAACCAGAACTCAGGCAGCTTTGGGTTTTGCCCTGAGAAAAAGACAGCACGGCAGATCTTACAGCTTGACTGTGCTGTATTGCCTCCACAGATGCCCTTTATTGTTACTACTGTTAGCAAAATGAAAGAACTAGAGCAAAACTGTGAGCAAGCAAATAAGAAATCCCTCTGATAACAAGTGATGTCCAAGTGTTATATTGCAAGCCATGAAACCCATTTGTATCAGTTTTCACAGCTGCTCACTTTGCTCTCACAACCACACTTAGCACAGTGATGGTGTTCTAAATTTCCTCTCATGTCACAACCCTGCCCTCCCCATGATGCCTGAAGTGTGAATGCTGGAAAATCAAATGCAACAGAGCATGGAAGTTATCCCATTAAATCTCTCATGCTGTTGGGCAATACTCAGCTGGACGGGTTTCAGGCACCACTTTTTGCTTCGGTTTTCCCATCTGTTCTCATGAACTCCTGCTTGGAGAGGAACATCTCATGAATGTTTCCTTTATTTACACTACTTTTTGCCTCTCACATCCTTAAAAGACAGAAGTAAACATCAAAACAAACCTTGCAAGAGAGCTTTTCCCAAAACTTCCTGTTGTGTTCCAGACCCTCCCGCAGAGATGTTCTGCTGCTTCCCACCGGGGTGCCCATCTCTGTGTTCCCCTTCTGCATGCAGGGCTGTGTTGGGGTCCATATGTCAGGTTTGCACAGAGGTCAGTACCAAGGCCCAAAGGAGTCACAGAGCCTGTAGAGGGCTTAGCACTGTGGTGTCCCTGAACACCAAGCTCCAGACTCTCACTTTAGAGATGCTGGAGGAAGGCACAGGGAATGAAATGCAAACTACATGTCATGCTGTTCAGAAACCAAATACCAGAAATGCTGGCACTGCATCTATTTGTAGTTTTCCTGATGTGTTACCAGTATCCTACCTAGCAGTATGCAGTCAATGTCTGTCCCTTCGCTTGGTTCTCTAGAAAGACTCTGAGAGGACTTTAGTAGGTGTCAGCTGCAAAGCACAACTTGGTCCCAGGGCAGACTCTGTCCAGCAAGCCGAGAGATGACATAGAAATAGGCACAGCAAGAGCTGTGGCATAAGGTTGTAGAACTGGGGTTTTCCAATAAGACTAAATTTTGTACCCAACTCTAACTTGATTTCCTTGGGAACTAGGGCAACAAATTACCATAAGCCTCTTTTATAATCCCCTCCATTTAACCTCTTGCTCCTTGACACAGACTTTGAGATCCAAGTTTCCCCCTTTCTCTGTAATATACCTTGGCTTGCAAAATTCACTGTGCAGAACAAAATCTGAACTTTCCACTCCCCATGGCAACCATAATTCAATTAAACAAGACAAACCTTGGACAGCAGTTGGTCCTTGGACAGGACATGGTATACTAAATACGATACCAACAGGAGAGGAGTGAAACACAAAACTCGTGAAACTATCCTGTTAAAAGAGAGTTGGCAAGTGGGTGCCCTTCAGGACAAGGACACACACAAACACACATGCTCTGCCCTTTATTTAGTCCAGCACACTTCACATAGATGACAACAAGTAGGAAGGACTGGGATTAATGGCAACTTTTGCGTGCTTGCAAGTCTATCTGAAGAGCACCCAAGTACACATTCGACTTGTACGGATGGATGCATTTGTTCCTTTTGCTAATGTGCAAATACAGGTCTGACTAGGGATGCTTTCCTTAAGCAGTGCCAATGTGGGCAGAAAACAAATGTCAAATACAAGAAAATTGCACACAGCCCATTAGTCATCTGGCAGGACAACTGACTTAGAGGGAAATATAAAAGTATAGCCAGATCACACTCTCACAGAGGTGAAAAAAAGAAAACATGGTGACTAAACACCAAAGTCATGGCAAACACAAATATTATTCTCAGAATGACTAGAATTAGGAAGGCTAGAAGGCAGGGAGCAACAGCCTAGAAATGTTGCCTAGGAAGGGGCACTATCTCCATCCCTTGAGGTTTTTAAGTCCTGAATGGAGAAAGACCTGACCAGCCTGATTTGATCTCATGACTGCTCCTGCCCTGGACAGGAAGCTGGACTATAGATCTCCAAGGGCCTTTCCTATGTGATTTTTTCTGTGATCCTATGAGTGCCTGTGATTTGGCATACAGAGAAGGCAACTACTGACATTGCCATGACAACAAACGATTTCTGCTGGTCTTGCAGCTTCCTGCAAAGAGAAGAGTGCATGCTTCCTTGAGAGAAATGCTCACAAACTCCCCAAGATTTACAGCACTAGATTCATTGGACCTTTGCTTTCAATCTAATGAAAGAATTAATAGGTATCAGCTTGTTGCACAGTTCATTTCCACTTCTGCTTCAATTTTCTTTTTTTTTTTTTAGATAGTGAAGAGAAAATTACATGCAATCTTGCAAAAAGAAGATAATTATATCCTCCCCCTTGGGGATACAACCAAAATGGCTTCAGCCAAATACTCCCAGTGCCAGTGGGAGGTAGCCAGTCAGCAGCCAGGGCCAGCTGCATGTGGCTCAGTACAGCCAGCCCAGGGCTGTAAAGCATTTTCCTTCACCATTTGCACTGTGGTCTTCCTGAATGAAGCACATGAAGGGAAACACTTCCAATGTTTTGTTCAAATACTGCAAATGAAATCTCAGCTGCAGCAACCAGGAGCTGAAAACTGGGAGCTGGGCAGATCCGAGGCAGTGGGGCTGCTGTGGCCGGTGACACACCCGGGGGTGGTGGTAGGGCTGTGTGACCTGCAGGGGTGTTGGCCTGCCTGAAGCCCCTGTGGGCTCCTGGGGCTGCAGGTAGAGGATGGGGTTGTGGGACTTGGCTACCACAGCTTCTGCCCTGGCAATGCCCATGGGGGAGCTTGGGGACATGAGAGCACTGGGGCCTGAGGCAGGGCAGCTGCAGCAGCAGCTCTGTGTCTGCTCCCTGCCACGTCTGCCTCGCACCCGGGTGCCGGCAGCACAGAGCACCCTCAGAGGCAGAGGAGTGCTTGATTTCCTGCAAGCTCCCCACTTGCAACATCTGCCTCTCAGCCAGAGCCAAGGATCCAGCCCCCTGGGACTCACCTTCAGCCAGGAATAACTTCTGACTTGAGGCAATTTTAGTAGGTCACCAATGCCGCTGGCTTTTTACTTTGGCAGTTATGCTTTTCTTCCTCACTCTATGAAAATCGAGTTTTCTTTCAAACATGAATGTAGCCCTTGTAAGCTGATCTGCAATATAATTATTTTATCCCTTGCTCAGCAAACTTTGTAAAACTGGACATTTTCCCCTTCAAAGCCAGACAATGAGGCCTTGTCTACACTGGAGCACAGTAGTAACAATTCCCACTGTGGCTGCCATCAGTTCAGCTCGCTTGGTGGGAGCCATTTATTAAATTTTTTTCCTGAAGGCTAAGCCTCCTGGTTCAAGTTGATTGCCCCACATGTTAGAGCCACAAAACATTTGTGGGGTGAGATTTTTTTACCATGGGCATTCAAAAGCTAAGGAAGAAAATTCAAAGCTTTCCAAAAGTAGTCACAAGCTGCAAGTCTGCTTGAGCCATTTTTCAAAACCAAGTAGCCATTGTAATCTAGAAGTGCAGACACTGGATGGGGAACAGGAGTTAATCATTGTCCTTGCAAAAGGTTTGCCAGCACCTCCTTTTCCTGTCGTGGTTTTATAGCCAGTCACCTTAACAGAAGTTAAAACACGATCACATCACAACTACACCATTAAAAAAGGTATCAAAATAACTAGAGCAGGAAAATCTTACAGCTGTGTTATCCATCTCATATGTGGAAACCTTCACATGTGTTTGAAGTTTACTGAAGCTTGCCCCATCTGAAATTATCCAGCCCCATAACCTGTCCCCCCTATCAGAGGCCACACCACCACCTCCCACAGCGCCCAAACCCAGCCAGCCGTGGTCAAGCCAGCAGCTGCCCCCACCCTGAACCCGAGGGGGACATGTGGGGTTCCACAGACCCCCATCCGTCCCAGTGTCCTGCTCCCACGCAGGGCTGCCCAGGCAGGGGGACCTTTTCCAGGCCTGCTGCCTTTCCAAGGCTGAACACACAAACGTGGCTCCAGCCACGCCCCAGAGGGACACTAATGGTTGATCAAATCGTGTTTTACTCTAGCTACATAACGTTTTATAGTAACATCCAGGTCCAGGACGGCTCGGAAATAAGGCACAGCATTAGTTCACACCTTTTCGAAGCTCAGCACTGCCTGTGCCTCCGGCTTAGGCAGGGACAGACAAGGGAGGGCCACGGGGGCCAAGGGCTCGTGGCTGAGAACAGCACAGCTTCACCCGTGCCAAGCAACAGCTCCTGCAGGAAGAGGCACCTTTAGCTGCTATTTACACAAACAGTTCCAGCCTTCATTGGATACCAAAAGAAACCAGACACCTTGTCTCCATTGAGGTTTTTCCTTCAGAAGAAAAGAACCTCAGCAAGGAATTCCAGGATCCCTTCAAAAATTTTACTGTGCTGTTTTAGCACTCCTTAGGTTGGAACATGTTTTGTAAATACAAAGAGTACAGCTGGCAATTCCTCAGCCATGCAGAGGGCAGGGTGAGCCAGAGGGAAGCAGAAGAGGACAGAGGGATTGGCATGGCACTGCTGCTCTTCAGAAGAGAGAACCCAGCACATGCTCAGCAGTTGACTTGGTGCCAAAAGGCGAGTGTAGCCACAGGCCTGGGCTTTGAGGTGCTGGTGTGTGTGTCATGGCAGGCCAGGGAGCAGTGCAGGAAGCAGCAGGGCCTAAGCCCCTTATTCCTTACACAGTGGATGGGGCTCAGAGCTCCATGCCTGAGCAGGCAGAAGGACTGGTGGAAGGAGGGGAGAAAGAGGAGCACCTGCCCCTCTGGCCAAGAGCAGCTTGTGCAGCTCCTGCAAGGGGCTCTGGCACACAAGGCACAGTGAAGGCAGCAAGGGATGGGTGGTGCAAGAGCTGGCAGCAGCTTCCCCAGCTGCTTCTGCCAAACTACTGAGTCAGCTCCCACCCTTCTCTTCTCACTGCTGCAGGAAATCCTGGCCAGGCACTAAAATGGAGGCTACACCAGCACGTGCTGCTGCAACATCCTTCAGTAGACAGCAGTGTGCTGTTCTAAAAACATTTGTAAAGCTCTTACTGTCCTGCTAATGGGCTTCTTGTTAAACAGAACAGTTAAGTGCTACAAATCAAACAAGTCTTGATCATACTTTCACTCTGCAGAAGGTCCAGGAGAAGGGGGAGGTGGTCGTCAGTCATCCCATCCCCATGGCCTGAAAATGCACTGTACTGTTCCATAAACCAGCCAGCTTGTGTCATGCATTCATCCTCCCTTTTGGTTTTTTATGTAGATTGGGTCCAGCACAATTTCAAAACGAAATTCTGGCCTCTTTTTTTAAAGATGATTGGTATTAATAGTGTGGTTACTTTACATTTTTTATCTAAAAATAATCACAGATCACTGGATCTGAAAGTCCAGAGGACCAAAGTCCATCTTCCAGATCCAGTGGCACCTCAGAGGCACAAAGAGTTTTATATCCTTGCAGTGCTCAGCTGCAAACTGGAACCCATTGCTTGGGTAAGCTCTGCAGACCCATGTGAGCCTACAGACTTTGCCTGGAGGTTTTGTGTCCATACAGCCCCGTGCCCTGGAGAAGCCTGGGAAGAGCTGCACACCCACAGGTTTTGCTGCTCTGCTGTGGGCAGCCACAGCCCTGCCCCAGCAGGCCTGGGGTTTGGCCAGCAGGACAGAGCAGGAGGAACTGGGCAGGCTGTTTCATACAGCTGCTGTCTAAAGAGTTAATCGGTGCTGGAAGCGCTAAAAATGGCACACAGCTTATGCCTGCGGATCTTTTTTTAGCTGCTATTTAATTGCCTGGTTTCAGCCCACGAGGCACAGCACCTCGGGCACTTGCCAGGGGCACCGCTCTGTGTCACACAGGGGAACTACAGGGAGCCCTGTGCTCAGCAGGGTTGGGAAAGGAAGTCAAAGGCAGCAGGAAAGCCTTTCTCCTCCTCCACGGAGCTGGTCCCAGCAGGCTGGCGGAGAGACTGAGCCCTGCTCTTACAGCACAGCAGCCTGCCTGCTCACACCCACGTAGCTCTGACTGCCCCTTGATACACCCCCCACCACATGCACATCTTATACAGGCAGGGATCCTGCTCCCCAGCAGCTACTGCCATGCTGAGAGCTGAGACTGCTAAGGTGAAATGCTGCCTTTGGGTTCAAGTCTCTCCACTCTGATTTCCAGCATCTACCTTACATTAGAGAGCCAGGGCCAACAGCTGTACCCTCGAGGAACCACAGTCCTGTACACTGACAGCCCTACAAAAAACAGAGAACCCTCACAAGAGCAAGATGCACCAGGTAAGTGACCACCATTAAAGCAAGGACAGGTCTTTGAGCTTTGTGTCACAGTAGCTCTGCTGGCAGCACCAAAACAGGGGACAGCGGGGACATTTCCAAACACACCAGCACAGGTGAAACACCCCTGGCTGCTGGGCTGGGTGCATAATTGGATTAGACAGACACAGCCATAGGTCCCAAAGGCCTCCCTGGCACCGGGATGTGGGATGTGCTCATGCTGATGAGCGTGCAGGAGGTGCTGGAAGCCTGGGGCAAAGGGCTCTCCAGCTGCCTGAAACACTGCACGGAGGGTCATGCTGGCAGCCTGCAAGACTCAGGTGGCTGGTCAGGAGGAGACTTTCCTCTTCATCAGAAAAGACTCAGTCAAGTGGAGACTAAATCCTTCTAGGGTATAACTCCATCAAGAGAATGAAGACAGGAACACCTCCAGAACAGCTCTCATCTGGTCAGACACCTCCAACTCCCAGGAGACACAAGACGGACAACTAAAATGCAAGCTGAGGCACCACCAACTCCAAATGAACAGGAACAGTCAAGTACACTGCGGTGTAATGACACCTTCTTGGTGAGTAGCAGCAGTTAAAAGGGCAAATAGATGAGGCACTGAGCTCAAGTGACAAGAAATGGCATTAAAATTCCTCCACTACCATGACCCCAAATGACAGTTATTAATTTAGATTCCATTCACTGCCAATTATGGATAAACTGGTCCTGCACATTTTGGATTGCATTTATGGACTCAAATCTGGCTGTAGCATCAGTTACTGCACAGGCTGCCTGTAACTCTGTATTGTCAACAGAGTTTATTTGTACCACCATCTGCATCTCTAAGAACACAATGAATATGCTGGAAAACAGAGATCCCCAGCACAGATTGTTGGCCTCTATTAGAAAGTTCTTTCCATTGCAAGGCTGACTGGATATACTTCATGCTTATATTTCTTTCTATTCCAAGAAGTAACTTTAGCCCTTAAAATAAGGAGTAATAGGATGAGACCTTGCTGAAGGGTTTAATGAGAAATTTCAGAAAATATGTTGACTGTGTCAACCATTTTTAATAATTAATTCCTGTAAGGTCTGATGTTCCCCGTTAAATAAAAATAAATTCTGTGACATGTCTTCTCCAGTCAGCTGCTTACCCTCATGTGTAGCTGCTCTCCTCACTGTATTTTTTTTTCTCAGGTCTGTAAGACTAACTTCTCATTTGTAGAAATGTACTACATAATGAAGAAAAAAATACCACCAAAAAAAGGAAAAAAACCAAACAAAACCAACCAACCAATCAACAAAAAATACAACACAAAAAGCCCCCCAACCAACCACCCACCAAACAAAAAAAACAATCCAAATAAAAGAACTCCCACACACTTTCAGGTATTATCTTCCAGTCACTGCATGTAGAAGCCATAGACAGCTACTTGTTATGGGCATTTTATCTATTTCTTTTAAAAAAGTGTCTCTCCTCTGACACTTAAAGGCAGATCAGCAAACCTGTTCCCACTAGGACCGCTCTTGTGTTCCTTCTCTGAAGGAAACAGATACAAAAGATAAACCTGGGCTTGGGGTTGGGGTAGGGAATCTAAGCTTTCTGTGGGCTTCATCTCTCAGTTCTTTTTTTTCTTTTTGTGCCATGACCAAATGTTAACCCCCTTGGTTTCCTGCTCAAGGTACATCTCGCAGAAAAGAAAGTCCCTCCCCTTGGTGCCTTTTCTGCGCTCAACAAGTCAAGATCCCCTCTTACAAGGGATTTCCTGCATACTTCTAAGACTAAAGGGAGAAATCTCTGAGTTGTCTGATCACTTGAACCAAAACCCAATGTCTGAGCTGCCAGGACTTGGGCCTCAGAGCATTCATGTACCACTTGCTCAGGTCCAATGCCACATGTCACTAACAGCCCACCACCACATCATTTCTGCTCCCCCTCTCTCCCTGTAACAAACTTTCAGAGCCAGTTTCTAGTTGACCTTGATTGGTTTATTTTAGTTTTACACTTTGCCCCTCACATACAGTTAAGAGTCTTGTACTGTTAGATTTCTACAAAAATATCAATTTTCCAAAAGCAAAAAAGAGGGAAAGATATATTTTAATATATAAAAGGAAAAAAGCTAAATTTGACATTTCATTATATTCTTAAAAACATTCCAGTCTATTTACAGATGTGTAAAAAAACAAAGAAAATCTCCAGGTCTCTTGGTCAAGCAAGAGCGTGCACGTTGCAGGGGCTTCCTTGTTTCTCCTGTTTCCAGAATCTTCTCATAAAGTGTAATATTCTATGATTATTGCCTCAAATGACAGCATATGTAATTTTTAAAATGTTTGGGAGCTTAAGGGAAGAGCAAAGAGTCAGCATTTAAATTCATAGCAAAATAATGTGCTGCAGACACAAGACAGTGAAACGAGCAAAACCCAAGAGCATTTCAAACATGCTTTGTTGGCTGCTGGAACCCATCAAAGATCTTTCTCGGAACCACACCAAATGCCACCTTTTACAGCCAGACTGGGGGGCTGTTCTTAGTTAATTTTTAGTCACATTTAGGGACCAAAAGGTTTTGCTGTCATCTTGACATTATTACACGTTTACTGCAGTAAATTATTTTTTCTGCCCAATGTCAAACAGTAAATTCACATACAGAAATTTTATACTCCCAGATAATAAACAGAACATCCTCAAAAGTTCATTATTGTTTTTCGATCATGTGTGATCGGTTATTATGTTATAGCCTCTCTGTCCCACAGAGAACACACAATTCTGTGTGATAATTAAAACTGGCTGTTTGGAACCATAAAAAAAAATGAGGTGCAGAAACAAGGGTTAGTGATTAGGAATTTAAAAGTAATCACAGAACAGTCTTGCTGCTGTTTCTTGCACAGGAGGAATGAAATCTACTGGAAAAACAAATTACTACAAGTTAAAACAATAAGCAACTCCAGCCTATTGGAAATACTCAGAACCAGATTCCCAGGTAAATAAATTTGAGTGTGATGTAGTGCTAGTAAAATAATTTAGTTACTCCAGATTTCTACTAGTTTAAAATAAGGTTAAAATTCTTAATAAGAAGAAACATTTGTTTCTACTAGTTTAAAATAAGGGTTAAATACTTAATAAGAAGAAACTTATTTCTACAAGTTTAAAATAAGGTCCAAATCCCTAAAAAGAAGCAACATTTGTTTCTACTAGTTTAAAATAAGGGTTAAACCCTTAATTAGAAGCAGCATTTCTTTCTACTAGTTTAAAATAAGGTCAAAATCCCTAAGAAGAAGCAACATTTGTTTCTACTAGTTTAAAATAAGGGTAAAATCCTTAGTTAGAAGCAGCATTTGTTTCTACTAGTTTAAAATAAGGTCAAAATCCCTAATAAGAAGCAACAATGTTTCTACTACTTTAAAATAAGGTTAAAATCCTTAATTAGAAGCAGCATTTTTTTCTACTAGTTTAAAATAAGGTCAAAATCCCTAATGAGAAGCAACAATGTTTCTACTAATTTAAAATAAGGGTTAAATCCTTAATTAGAAGCAGCATTTTTTTCTACTAGTTTAAAATAAGGTTAAAATCCTTAATGAGAAGCAGCATTTCTTTCTACTAGTTTAAAATAAGGTTAAAATCCTTAATAAGATGCAACATTTGTCTAATTACTTACTGGGATTGTAAATCCCCTTTCCTAAGGCATTAAGTGACAACTGTAAGACCCTGCAGGACTCTCATAATGACCTCAACTCTCTTTTCCAAATCACTAATACCAGACGTGTATGAAATATTAGAATAGCAAATATGCAAAAGGCAAAAGAGAGTTGTATGTAACTATTTTAAAACACACTGTTTAGAATGCCCAGGTGAAAAATCTTTTTTAATGTAGTCTCTGGAGTAACTTTACACACACTGAGCTTGAAGGGCTTCTCTCCTCTGTGGCATAATATAAATAATAAAAATGCTGAGGAAACACCCAAGGTACGTTAATTCCCTGATGGATCTACCCTAGACATGGATCCAGAAGATGCAGCGTACTGAACAGGGCTATGGTTGTACAAACACTGCTCCCTCACTGTGGAAGAACATCGCTCACAACACCTGCACAACCTCCGTGCCGGAAGGATGAAATTCCTGGATTACTGCATCACCAAAAATGGGCAATTTGAATGGCGGGAGGTAATCCCAGCTGCTGCTGCTGGAACAGTTAAGAAATGGAATTACATTCCTGAACATAAAACAAAATGCACCATCAAAACTGTATGATTTTCAAATTTCACGGCAACATTTTTTACCTTTTTGGAACAGTTAAGAAGCCCCCCAAGCGCACCGTAACTTATATTTACAAACTTGATAGGAAAAGATTGTGTATACTCATTAACAAATCATCTCTCCGAGGCTGAAAACTTCATTTGTCAAGAAAACTATGAAAACAGAAATTGTGTACAAAAATATAAATATCTTTACAGTCTGCAGGCCCCTCATAGTTCAGCAGCTGAACAGTGAAGAGCATCTACAGGTTATTGAGTAAGCAGTGGCAGAGAAGAATAAAAAATACATCTTGTGATTCAATACTGCCCTATTTCCCTGGTAATGAGCATTTTTGTTGACTTTTTTGCTATACACAGCTTGTGCAAATGCAGTGAGAAACCTCTGAGTACCTTTCCTGAATTTATAAAGAAATGAAAGGTTTGGAAAGCTATACACATATTTTCATATTTACACTCACATGTACACCTCGCTCACTTATGCCAGGCTACAAGACTCCTGAAAGCATTTTCTGTTTTTTCACAAAGCAATACTTGGTGTGAACATTCCCAGCCACCACACACATTTTGAAGAATGACAGAAGGAAAGAAAACAGGACCTGGGAAAACACTCGAGCTACTTCAGCAATGTATTTAAAGACCTAGCAACAGGGTGGCTAGCTACATTTTCTGTCAACTCTGCAATTTTTCCTTACGGATGTCCTAAGCATCAAAGGGGGAAGTATTTGTGTGGGGGCAGGAGGTGAGAGTGAGGACAATATTATTAAAGTTAACATACTGTCCCCTCCTTCTAGTTACATCGGGAAATGCGGAAATGTGTTTTTCTTCCCCAGCAGTGAGAGTTGTCAGTGTTTATTACAATTTTCTGTGCATAAGCTCTTAAAAAGTCTCTGCTAGAGAACTATCTAGCACCAAAGAAAAAACCTTTTCACTTCAGCCCTCTGCAGTCTCAGATTTCCCTTCTGCTGCTCTAGGTATCAACTTTGAGAGTAACTACAACCTGATTTCTGCATATTTATCATATTCTGCAAATATTAAAAGAAGCAAATAAAAACAATGCCATTTCTGCATAGATAATTTGCCTGGTACAAAAACAGATAATGCTTTTTTTTCCCCCACAAGACAGCTGCCTCCCTACTGGGGAGAGAAAAAAAATCTCTTTCAAAAGCCTCAGATTCTCAGTCCCTCAATAAACTATTCCTGTGAAGAACCCAATTCTGGAAGGATACCATGTGCCCAGCAATGGTTATAGATAATTTTTGTTGTCTTGAAAAGGGGAAGGAGAACACCCAGAATACAACAGTGAGGTAAAAGTACATCAACATGCTTAAAGTTTCCTAACACTTACTTGACAATTTGGGGCCTGCCCCTCAGATGAACACAGTACTGATGCTATACAGAAAAAAAGTGTTGCAGACAATGGAGGCTGCTGAACAATGACACTGGCCACACTGCTCTAGACCTCTGTTCCAGTCTGATAAAAAACATCTGCTCTTATTTGCCTGCTGAACTTGAAGGCAAGGTCCCAGCAGTATTCAACTTCGCAACCACAGGTGCTAATGTGGGCATTACTTTGTTATCTTGTCCTTCTTGAAGAGTTGCAGGTAATGAATTTTTTACCCCACTAGGTGCCTGTTTTGCAACAACAGGTGCCAGTAAGGGCATCACTTTATTACTCTGCCCTTCTGAGTCCACTGGCAGACTTGCCACTTTTAAACCAAGTGGTGCTAGCTTCGGCATGGGCCTCCACGACTTGTCAGCATTACTGGCTTCTGGATTAGTCTTCATCTGCAAAATTGGTGGAGTCACATTAGTGGAATCTGACAGGGTTGTTACTGTTTTGCCATTCCCACCACTAGTTACAGACAGATTGGAAAGTGGATTCTTCATTTCAGTACCTATCACTATCTTTAAGACATCTGCCTCAGATGAAGGCTCCCCTGAGTTCTTGTCCCCATCACTAAGGTCATCATCTTCCAGGTGCAGCAGGAGGGGACTTAAAGAGCCACCACCTCCTGGAACTTCAGAAAGGTCCTTAAAACTGCCTCCCAAATGGCCAAACTGGAAGGAAGATCCATCTGTAGCGGAGAGATCACTGGCTGTTCCCCGACGAGCTTCTGCACCTTTATGAGAGAAATCTGAGCTGAGAGCACCAGGCAGCTCAGACATGGTTGAGGCATCATCGTTCAGCTGCTGGTTGAGGAAGGCAATTTCATTGAGCAGTGAAGTGAGTGTTTCATCGGTGTCATCACTCTCCTCAATGCTGCTCAGTATCTCACTTGTATCCAGGTCTGCTTCCTCCATTGCCGATGCTACTTTCCTCAATTCCATTTCTATCCTAGAATCTTTGATCTGCAGCTTGCGGAATGACAATTCTTTGGATTTTAATCTTTCCCCTCCAGAATCACCATCTTTCCTCCTCGTTTGGCTTCCTACAAACTCACCAATGCAGAGCTTTTTGCTGAAGGACTCTGGAGGTTCCTTTGTACATGATACACTCCAGAGTTGTGGAAGGACATCTTTATTTTCAAAGAAAACCTTCTTTGGACCTGTGGTATTTTCTCCATCTCCACCACTGTCTCCCAGACATGGTTTGGCTTTTTCTTCTGAAAGGATGTTGTCACTGTTCATAGTTTCAAGGGGGGCTACAGCCAAGGATTGCTCAGAAGCTGGAGTACCTGCACCTGCTGTTGCATTAGAATTTTTGTTTCGGTTCAGGTTTAGATTCATGCCTGCTTCAGCAGCCAGTGATGTTACATTAACAATCTTTGGCATCATGAATGAATCTTCACTTTCTGCAAAACCACACAAAGCAGCATCCATTAGGGTATGTGTTAACTGCGAGGTAATTCCGAAGTAAGTACAATTAGATTATTTTCAGGACTTCCTTAAGTAAACTGCAATTTAGACTGCTTACACAGCTCTGGTCAACAGAAGGTTTAACACACCTTCATTTATAAAATGAACCTTAACAGCTTCATTTTCAACTTGTAGAACAAGAGCAAGCTCCAGTGCAACCAACTGCAGTGTTTACAGTTCAGATGGTGATGCACAAGGCAAACAAAATGAGAATTTTCCCTCTTACTTTTTTTTATACTTTGTTATGATCACATCTTGCATTACTGTTTTTGTGTGCTACAGAGACATTTCAGGGACTAACTGATTACCTATTTTCTACCTCCTAGCCATTCCCTGTTAATAGCACTGAGATTTTTCCCAGCCCTACATCTGAAGCAAACTTTCCTTTTATGCCCAAACAACTACAAGGAAGCAGAAAGTGAGTGGCTTGCTTTCAGCACAACAGATGGCTAGCAGAACCCTGCTGGCAGGAACCACCCCACACCTCGATCCAATGTACAGCATGAGGTCTTGAAAAACAGCCCTCCCATGGGCAGCAAAGCTGGCAGGGTATGGGAAGGGGCTGTGCCACAGTCAGAATCCGGATGTTACAGGCAAAGATTTTCAGCAGCCCCACCACCACTCTGAAATGAAGTTTCCCCGGGAGGATGCATTACACCAGAGACACATCTCAGTATCTACTTTTCCTGACTTTCCTGAGGGCAAGCAGGCTCATTGAGATGAAGGAAAGTTAAAAAGCTCTAATCCATAATCTCCTAGAGGCCCCTCTAAACTGTTCAAACATTTAATCATGATTTTCTTTGAATACCCAGACAATAACACCTACAATTACTCCTTAGTGAGAAAACAATTTACCTTCAGCTTTGCAAGGATAATGTTCCCTACATACAAGCACAAAGATCCATGGAAAACAAAGAGCTTACCTGAATGGGGTGGTGTAGCTGATACCACTGTTGAGGGTGCTGGATTCCCAGCAACAGTTGACAGTGTAATAGGAATGGTAGAGTTAGTAAGGATTCCTTTTACTTGGACAGGAACTGTTGATCCTGGCAGTTGAATCATCACAGAAGCAACACCTTATCCAAGAAAAGAAAAATGGGATGAAGTGAAAACAAAAGCCTTTCAGATACTCAGATACAGTACTTTCAAATACTTCAGATACTCCTGATAAACAGGAGCAGTGCACTTCAAGGCAAGACTTCAATAACATCTTAAAGCAGTAAAAACAGAAATGCAGACCGCTTATGTGATTAGGAATTCTTCCCTATGTTTCCCTAATTTCTAAATAGCAAAATTTTAACACATTTTACTAACCTGTTGATAAACTGACAGTTTGAGTTAATAATCTAATCTCTCTTATCAGAGCCAAGTTCTACCTCAGCCAAGTTGTAAAAAAATCCGAAATATTAGAGCTAAATTTATTAACTTCATAAACTGCTCTGCACATCTATGAACACTATTATACTGATTAACATCATGCCACATGATCCTACCGGGCTGCGTTGTCATGGCAGTACCAGCCCCTCGAGGCTTTAATTCAGCCTGCAGCAGTGTGGAAGGAACAGCTGCCACCTGCCCTGGGACCAGGGGGCTCTTCAGCGTGAGCACCTGCCCCTGTGGAGTCATCACTACGCTTGCAGCCGTGAGTGTGAGAGAGGCTGAGGAGTCCTCTGCAAGAAAAGAAGTATGTAAAACACTCATCTATTCTGGCACAGCCCCCTGCGAGCCAGCATTAGGTACAGCTCTGGAAGGAGCCATTCTTTTGTTTCTTCCTACATTTATGATGTGAAGGTCTCCACAAATGTTGAACACTTCTCTAGAAGTTCTCATCTACAAAAAAAACTCTCCAGTATCTGACAACTCCGCCATTCAGTTTAAGAGCAAACTTCCATCCTTGTTGAGAGCTAGCATTTTGAGGAGGGAGGTTTTTAAGAGTCTGTTCTAGCAACCCCAGCCATTCTGGGGGTTTTGAGTCAGCAGAAAAAGAACCACCTTCAACTCTTAGAAATTACTGCTGGATTGCAGTGAAACTCCCTGAGATTAAAGGACAACTGAGTAAGAATTTACTTCCCATCATTCTGAAACTCTGAAGTCACATTCACCTGATGACCTCAGTCGTACTGGTCTCATCCTTACTGAAAGCAAGCGGTTTCCACACCTATCATATGGACATTTCCCGGTCCTACGCACAATTCTGTTTCAGGAGTGAGGCTGCCTGCACAAGCCAGCTGGCATTTTGCCTTCCCACGGGGTGCAGCTTCCATGGCTGTTTCCCCTTGATGCAGGACATGCACCACTTGTAGCTCACCTGTGGCCCGGACTCCTCTCCTGGCAAGTATCAAAGGCTTGCCCCTTCTGTTTGTCATCGCTATGGGGGTTGGCTCTCTAGGGGCAGCAGAGGATCCTTCTTGCTGGGTGCTAGCAGTGGAGGGTGCAGCTGATTTCTGTGGCTCAGGTTCTTTCTTCTTTTTTTGTGCTTCTGTTGCTTTTTGTTTAGCATAAATATATTCCAGCTTCTTCAGGACAACCTCTTCTGTCTTTCCTACAGAAAAATTATCAGAGAATCAGCTTACTTTCAAACTCTCTTTCCAAAACTAAAACACTGATGGTAGAAAATAACAATGCATTAAGCTGACATCATTCAATTACTATAAAACAGATAACCACCATCCCCACCAAGTAAATAGTATACTTAATATCAGAGTGAAGCAATTACCTATTTATTCTGATTTTTTTTTTCCCTTCAGAAACATCCACACATTTTAGAATTTGTCTGCCACTTTGATAAGCAGAAGTCAGCGTGCACAAGCACAGGCTCTTGCTGAACAAATACTAGTAGAAAACACCCGCAGCTATGAAAAAATCCTCCCACACCTCCCAATGATAAACATATGACTACTGGATAAAATGTTACCTTTACCTGGAATGAAATTTTTTGGACTAATGAACCCTGTTACTCAAATGACATTTGAATGTAAACTCACATACAGCTTACCACTGCCATGAAAATTCTAACCTTGGACAAACACACAGATTTCATAAATAATTTGTTTTCTGCAAATACACACAGTTTTACATGATCCAAGTTCAAGTGACTATAATAGCTTGTTTTCTCCTTAGTGTTTATAGTTTAACATCATGGTATATCTTTAATTGAGTCTATATTTGACTAACTCTACTGAGAGAGGACTTTTTCCTCAGCAAATCTGAGGTCTCACTAGGAATGCAAAAGATCAAATAACTACTTTGTGAAGTTTTTTCTTTCATTCTCCACTCAAAAGACCTCTCATACATTTCTAGATTACTAGACTTCATTACAACACCTTTTACTTTTTATAAATCAAATACCTTATATATGGATGAATGGATTCATGTAAATACAGAAGATTTAAGTATCTTTCATTTCTACTTTACAGGTGTTCCACTGTTTATAGTCCCAGACTGCAAGATTAAAATATTATTTTGTTTGTTCACATATTTTGACACTGGTTGAAAATGCGTCACAGCTCTCCTACCCTTCCAAATGAGCCAGAAAGACACAGTAAATACAAGATGTAATGTGTGCATGAGCAGCAGCTTAGAGTCTACGTTGGTTTTGTTCTGTGTACAGAGCTGACACATTCTAGCCTGTAGGAGCACTGGTTCTTGGGAAAGCAGGACAAGAAGTCATTTGCAAAGCTCTGCAAGGATTTGGATGTTTCGGTACTGACCAGAGACAGCTGTGTGTGACTGTGAAGGGCTGAGAAGAAAAGAAGTGACCAGTGACAGAATAAAGGGACACCATCACCATCACCCCACCCTTCCAGAGGAACCCAAGCCTGTGGCTCCCAGCAGAGAGCATTCCACACTTCCTTTAGGCATGAAGGAAAACAAAAGCCATTTCTATCAGCATGATGAGCCTGTCACTGAGTCAGAGCTTAGCAGAACTTTGTTTGGCATCACAAGTCTGAATTTTATGTGAAGCAATGACACACCTGGATGCACGGCTTACTCCACACATTCTCACTCCTAAAAGCCTCTTCTTGCATTATTACAGCTAGTTTGCATCCAAACCCGTCTCACCTGAAAGCGTGGATACTTTTCGAATCAGACCATCTCGTTTGCGTGTCAGTAACGTCTTCTGTCCAATAAACTTATCTGCCTGATCTGTCAGTCCTTGGATTTCCTCAAAGGCCTAAAATAGTATCAGGGAACTGATTTATAAACCAGTGACAGACAAAATAATAGTTTTCCTTCCCAGAAACCTTTACAAAATTTATTTTAAAATTTCTGTAATCCTGAGAAAATAGGATTGAGAGAAAGCATGTGAAGTACCATGAATTCCAGCTTTCCCTAAATGCTGGCTGAGGAGTGATAAACATCTTGTTTGCCCTTCCTCCAAACATCAGCAATTTTTAAGAAAGACCCCAAACTTTTATCTTCTAGTTTCTAGGTACAGCTGATAAACACAATCCCATATCTACCACTCATGTTTAGTTTCCTGTCATTTACATCTTTACAATTAAGCTTTTTAATGTCTGTATAGTGCCTAATGGAATGCTATCTTTTCAAGCATAAAAAAAGTAATGGATTTAATGGATCAAAAAATTTCCTTATGTACACAAGAAACCACTAAAGAATTAAGACATAACGTTCCATGATTCAGAAAGAATACAAGGAGAGAGCCAATCCAAAAATATATGTTCATGTCATCAAGACTATGCATTTTGGAATCCAGATTCTTTCAGGTATTGTTTTGTTCTAGAGAGTCCTCCAGAGATGACAGAAGTCCCCTCTACACTGGGACTCACCTGAAGAGTTCATACTAGCATAATTACTCCGTCCAGATTAAATGATTCTCCTCCTCACTTAAGCTCCAAAATACCTACCTGCTTGAGAATGTAGCATTTGGAGACCTTGGGAAGGTTCAGCAGCCCCAAAACTTTCTTCAACTTGTCAAAGAGACCTCTCATTTCATTACGTCGCCGACGCTCATTTGCCGTGTGTGTCTGCCGGTAATGAGCAAAGGCTTCAGCCTGGGACTTCAGCTTTCTTTTCCAGGTCTGATGCTTCTGCAGGAGGAGCAACCAGATTGACCAGTTTAAGTAAAGAAGGCAACATAATGGCAGACAATGTTCAAATGCATGTGAGATTTACAGCCTTTCTACAGACACCTGAAGAGTCCACGTCATGCTATCCTGCTACTATGTCTTCCTGAAAGTTCAGAATCAGAAGGACACACAGTAAGAAATGAAATGCTGACCAAAGAAGTGACCAACATAATTACATCAACCTTAAGGGAAAAGAGCACGAGTCCCTCCAGTTCATAAGCTTTTAACTTTTGCAACACAAGGCTACTTAGATAAAATCACAGCATTACAGCAAAATCACGTATGTTTGAGCCAAGTATTTTTTGTTTGCTTGTCAAGAAAGTCTACTAACAAATGAAATAATTACATCAAATACAGGAGACTTCAATCTTTCCCCGGAGTTAAACTAGCTTGATTTCCACTTTCTTTCATAAGTTCATTATGGGTTGGTCCAAAGAGACATAGTAAGTCAGAATGTGAAAGATGGCATTGACATTTATCACACCAGACATCCACCAGCAAAGAGAATGCAGCCAAGAGCCTCTGGTTTTGAATTTGCTTAAGTTTCTAAAACAACTGCCAGACAATAAGCAAAATTACTGATCTCCACAGATTTAGAAGTTTTTTATGTCATCATTACTCTTCCAGGTTTTGTACAGCTGTGCTATTTACTTAATGGGGAAGAAATGAACACAGGTTTTTAGATAATTTTAGGTCTGCTTAAAACCCCAGATCATCAGCAGAAAGACTCCTCAGATTTAGTGATACTATTTCTGAGCCTGCTGCACTAGGAGGAATCTGAAGACTTGTCTCCTGAAATCTGGCTCTTGAGAGCCATTTTGCTCTCACAGGCAGACTCGAGCACAGTACAGCTGCAACTGCTCCTGTGTTGGCCATGGGTTCCTATCAAGGGAAGGCCTTACAATGTAAATTCAAGGGCAGAGAAGAGGACACACGGAAAAGGTGAGGCAGACAGAGCATCCTGGATCCCATCCAGGGGTCTCAGGCAAAGGCATACATCCCATCCTGCTCTAGTAGCTAAGACATACACCAGGTTCCCACCGCACTCAAAGCCCCACCCCACCACAGAAGGAAGCCCTTGAGCTGATGTCAAGAATACCAGACAGTTATGGACAGAGAAACTGGCTTCAGAGCCACCCAAAAATACAGCACAAGATTCTCAAGGACTGCAGTGAGTTTTGGTTTGAAAGGATTCTGTGATTAAACATATAGGATTATGTGCTTAAACATATATTCAAACTTCTGTTTTTAGAACTCCTTCATCCAGTCCTGTGCCTATACAATTCTACATACTGTCTTCAACACATGAAAATTTTGCTGATTTATTATTTTAAGTGTGCTGTAAAAATTATTCGTGCCAAGAACACAAAACCTAAGCAAACACAGTCATAAATAAAAGGCAGATCTTCCTCCCATATTGCCAAAGCTGAATCTGAAACCCACTGATGCCAGCACCAGCCCTTTTGTCTTAACGAGATTTGGAATGAGCAAACTCCCCCCCAGTACATTTGGTTTCTTGCATTTAATCACAAGTATCTGCAAGGCAGATAAATCATATTAAGAGCTGCATGTGAGATGAAAATTTATCTTTAAAATGGAGGTGTGATACTAAAAGGAAAGAGGAGAGCAAACATATACCTTTGCATGTTTTTCTGATAATGTTTCATCCGAAGAATTAGGAGGATGGTATCTGGAAGAAAGGTAAAAAGTTTTTCCCAATGCTATTCATTCCAACAATCTAGAATTGCTCATTTTTATGCCTTGAAATTAACTTTTCTTGTGTAATTGCATAAAAGCAGGAATCTGTTGAGTTTTCTCAAGAAAGTGAACTCTTATCTCCAATGCCATCATCCTGGAAGTAACTAAGCTGTTCTGAAAGCTCTGAAATTATCTCAGAGTGCAAAAGACAAACTATTTCACTATATGCCAAAAAGAATATAAATTCAGCTTCTGACTGTTAGCTGCTTAAAGTATCTTTTTAAAGTATGCTTTGGTTCTGTTTTTAATAAACACAGATATAATACAGATGGCAGAGCAATCCCTCCCCCACCAAGAACCACCAACCGAAATCCTCAAATTTATTACTATCCTAATATATAATAACAGCAGCTTCCTCATATCTCAGAAGCTGCAACAAAACAAAGAAAACACACATTTGAAAATTATTTTTAACAAAACATGACATCTGTTTTTCTCTCTCAGTGAAAGACCTTCAAAATTTAAAGCAAAGTCACCACCTAAGGATAAAAGTTGAGCTGTTATCCTTAAAGGGGAGGAAAAAAGAGGTAACTATTTGGTAGGCATATAATAGCACCAAACAGTTTTTTCAAAGTTTCTAAAAATAAATCTTCAAACAAAAATAATGATAGATGCAATGTTCTCCATTCTTTTGTTTGATGCAACTGAGAAAAAGCCATGACTATCATTACATTCCTCAAGTAAGCCAGGTTTTAATTTTGCCTTTATCATTATAAATGCAAGGGCAACAACAGTAACAAAAATAAACCAACCAAAAAAAAGTAAGCCAAGCTATCCAACCATGTCAGACTGTATGTCAGTGAGAAAATACTTTCTTTGCTGGGGCAATGGTCCCAAAGACAAATCTATCATTTACAGTGTCAGGGACTAACCTAATGACTATTTCTGCCCAGAAGTCCACCAGCAAGAATAAACAAAGCTTACAAAATCACATGTAAAACAAAGACAGCCCTGCTAATTTTCAGTTTGCAGGAAGGGAGGCTATTTACTCAATAATTTTACAAGATACATCCCCATAAATGAATTAATTAGAGGGGAAGAAAGAAAAGGCTAAGACACCTTGATACTACTCTTAGTGCTGCCAGCACCATCCTCACAGACACTGGGAAGCACCAGTGCTGAGGAAGGCATGCCAGAAGCCTTGCTTTATCTTGTCATCACATTACACCTGTTGTTTAAGGGGATCACTCCACACCAGCCAGCAGCAGGATACACAGGGGATACACAGGTGCTCTCCAGGGGTGCTTACTTCTGGTCGGAGGGTTCGATATGAGCAGCTGTGGCCTTCAGACGGGCAATGTTAATCTTCTCTGAAAGCTCCTCCACGGTCTCAATGTCCACCTGCTCGTCATCCTCTCTGTATTCACACGCATCCTGGAACAGGTTTTGTTTTGGTTTTTTAAAATGAGTATCTACTCAGCAATAGCGCTCAGGCCAAAACAGTTTCACTTCAGTCTCAAATGAGATTACATTATAACATTTAGAACCATCAAGGAATCAACATCTCCAGCTACACTGGCCAGTAAACAGTGCTAAGCAGGGGGTTACTTTATCTGTCACCTCCAGGAATTCCTCCCACAAGCAACTCTAAAAAAATGCATTTTGGTTAGGGCAGAACCCATCTTTGTCCTTAACGTTTTCATTACGGCTGAGACAAAAACTTTCACAAGGCGGAATTTTCCTGCCTCCATTTTCAAGTAAGATTAAACTGCCTTTACAACCTAATACTGCAGACTCTTGCTAATTTGTACAGAATTTGAAATAGTTACCACCTTAGTACTGGTCTCTCATACCTAAGACAGCAAAAGTCACGATGTCATACAGTCAGGCTTCTTTGGATCACATAGTAAACTGCTTACATGATGAAGAGTAAGATTCTGGCTCTTTCCAAAATGCTGCCAAAATGCTGCCCAATCATTTTACATATTTCTTATATTCTGAAGAGTATGTTTTCTCCATGCTTGCCTGACCAAGAAAACCTGATATTTTGTGAAGAGAGAGATAAGGAACAACTGCAGTTTTGTAGCAACAAAAAGAGTTAAATATCAATCTTGTGGTCATCTGAAAGTCCAGGTGATTCCCCTCTTCCAAGAAAACATGCCTATTCCACCAATTGTTTTGTATTACAGTTTTTAGTAAAGTTTTTTACATTACAATCTTTGGTCTGATTACAGCAAAGAACGAAGAATTCTTTCTCCTTAAGCAAGAAAATGTGATTACACCTCCATTCTCTACTCTATTTTACCCAGTTTCCTGAACTACCCTGACTAAACGAAAACTATTCAGAGATACTATTTAAATCACAGAACTACTGAATAGATACTGCATGTACAAGAGGTAGTGGCAACATTGATCTATTTCTTTATTTAAAGGCACTTCACCGTCTTGCCTGTTTTCTTGGATCATTCATAAATCCACCATGATGCTGAAAGCCTCCTGATACTTCCTCTAAGCTTTTCCACTTTATACAGTACCATTTCTGTGACTCTTATGTGCAAGAGATGTGTACTGGTTTTGTTCAGTGGGCAGTATTACCCTGTCTTAACTACATTTGGACATCATTACATTGGAGGAAACATGGTCAGGCAGGGTAGTTCAAAAAAGATGCTCCAATCCAGAGAGAAAGAGGGAAAGTGTCCCAGGAAATTAGCTAACCATAGAAACACTGCTGTCATAAAGTTTTCCAGTGCTGGTAAGTTATACAGAGCTAATCAAAGGGTTGACAGCAATTCTCCAGGCTAGAGCTGCTCTAGAATTCAACACTCTGTATACTATCATATTAGAAAAATGGTATCAAAACCCAATATATGGTATCTTTTTCATGAAAGATGGACAAAAAAAAAATAGAAATGAAAAACTCTGTTGCCCACCAGGAACTTAACATCTTTAAGTTTACACATTCTGAATGTGGAGAAATGAAAAAACAGAAGTAATTAACTTTTTCATTCTTTTCATTCTTCATCTACCAACAAAGGGGAAAGTGCTTCTGGTTCGTAGATCTTTCCTCTCAACCCCTGAATTCCTAGCAACAGGAAAATATCATAATCATGAAGATCACCAGAAGTAAGTAGTTCTGACATTTAAGAACAGCTATTCCTACTGCCAACCTGCCATAGGCTGAATCTTATCCATAGCCCAGCATGATTCTTGAAGATGCTTGTGGAAGCCCTACCTTTCTAGCATCATTCAATCCACACTACTTTCCAAACTACTTCCTGTAGTTACATAAATTCTAAATGCCTCTGAATAAGGGTGAAATACCTTATGGAATGAAGACACCAGAGGAGCAAAACCATTCTACAACAGAGTTCTGAAATTGTTATGGAAATTACAGCATTTTTCCCTTTCTTCATTTCAATGCCTGTTTTTAAGCCCCCTCCTCTGATTTTTCTCTGTTCCAGGCAGCCTAAACCCCTATTGCTGATACCTAAAGAGCAAATTACCTGATGGTAGAGGAACCTCAGCAACAGTGCTGAGGAAAGAGGTTACATGACAATGGATGTCATTACACATTACCCAAGTAAACGTGTAATTTCTAAAGCTGCCTTCTATGGTACAATGTCTGCAAGTTACACACATGCTCTGAACTAAAAGCTGACAACATGCAAGAGATTGTTAGAATTTATATTGTCCACAAACTGTATCACTTGCACTTTGTATGAAGCTTACAATTTAATAATAATTGATAACAGTCCTTATAATTTCAGTGTTTGGCTCAGAAAAAGAACGACTGAAAAACACTTTTAAACAACACTTACAATGCAGTACCTTGCCAGACATAGAAGCTGTTTTTACAGGAGTAAGCTGAACCATGGGACTCTTATCTGCAGCATTACAATACCAGAAGAACCCCCGGCATGGTCTTGGCTTACGCCAACAAGGACTTGTGAACAATTAGGGGCCACAGCCTGTGACTTAGCCCAGGCCAAGCAGTCCTTCTCAGCAGGAACTCCGTGTGCAATCATCCTGGCTTGGAGATCAAAAGTTTAACATCCCCTCCCAAACCATCACACTTGAATTTGTTCAGACAGCATGTCCCAATAACTCATTAGTCTGCTTCTACAGATATTCCCAGAAAGTTTTATTCATATCACCTAACCCACAATGATTAACCATCCTAAGCTCATCTTGATGCAACTCAGGGTAGGAAATTCAAAAGGGAAAAGGTACCATCTCAGCAACCTTCTTTCAGTAGAAAAGTCTCTACATCAAGGACACAAGTCAGCACAAGGTAAGAAGGTAATCTGAATGGCACTGATGTGCAAAACTAAGAACAATTAACCAGTGTGTGAAAATGTGCTAAAAAATAAACACTAATAGCTACTACAGGTAGGCAGCAATCTTCCCGACTCTCACTGGAGTTCTCTAAGGTTTAAATGGCCATTTGCGGATCAACCAACACCAGTCCACATTCCAAACTAACAGAAGAGCTGTCTTAAGTATTTCCACTAAACAAAACTGTTAGTGGGCATGCATGTACTCTTTGTTTCTGTTTCCACTAATTTAATGAAGCACATAAACATCCTCTACTAGTCTGTTTACATGATCTGACTTCATCCAGTCTGACAAACAATACAGTGCAGCCTGTAAGTGTCTTGTAAGCACTACGATGAGAGAAGAGTACATCTCAGTGAAAAATAAAAAGTTTAACTCCTTAACTGACTTCTTCATTAGGCACTGATGTGCTAAGTCAACTTGCCAGCAACAGCAATTAAAACAAATCCAAATTCCAGACAGGTTTTTACAGACCCCTGAAATCTCATTCCTCAGCTTCACTGCTCTAGAACCAAAGCTAGCTTATTGTAATCGTGTGACCTTGCAGTGAAGACATACCCTTACATGGCTTTCCAAGCCATATCAGTCAAAACCTGTGTGGTATGTTTCTTCCAAAACAAACATTTCTTCTAATCTCTCATATTACTCATTTGCTTCATCATCTTTTGCAGGATGAAAGTAAAGAGTTTTCAAACATCAACCTTGATAAAAGACTACTCTGTGACCTAGACAATATTGCTGATTTACCAACAAATTCTTAAGACCATGTCAGGGAAGTTTATCTGGCATCAGGAATGAATTAACAGCGGTTCTCAAAACCTGATGATAACTCTGCTCAAGTTATTAAAGGATACAGGACGTATGAAACTGCCACCACCCAGCTGAAGACAAGGCAGCAACAATTCAGTTTTCCACTTAAAAGGAACTTTCAAATATAACATCTGTATTCAGATTTTTCACCTTCATGCAGCTGAGATACTATCACCTTGTCTGAGAACAGGGAGCTGGAAAATGAACTGATTAGTCAATTTTTCTGGAAGTTGAAGAGGTTCTCTAAAAGCCAGAGTGTTCACTTGGCTATCATGGAATCACAGAATATCCTGAGTTAGAAGAGACCCACAAGGATCATTGAAGTCCATCTCTTGGCCCTGCACAGCACCATCCCCAAGAATCACACCAGGTGCCTGAGAGCATTGTCCAGACTTTTCTTGAACTCTGTCAGGCTGGTGCTGTGACCCCTTCCCTGGGGAGCCTGTTCCAGTGCTCACTCACCCTCTGGGTGAAAAACCCTTTTCTAATATGCCACCTAAACCTCCCCTGACCCAATTCATTCCATTCCCATGGGTTCTGTCACTGGTAGTTACCACAGAGGAGACAGCAGTACTTGCCCCTCCTTTTCCCCTTGTGAGGAAGTTGCAGACTGCAGTGAGGTCTCCCCTCGGTCTACTCCAGGCTGAACAGACCAAATGATCTCAGCCACTCATTAAAGAGCTGCTCCTCACTCCTGTAAGGCCTTTTGCCACCCTCCCAGCCCTCCTTTGGATGCTCTCCAACAGCTTAATGTCCTTTACATATTGTGGCACTCTAAGCTGCACACAGGTCTTGATGTGAGGTCACCCCAGAGCAGAGCAGAGCAGGACAATGCCCTCCCCTGCCTGGTTGGCCATGCTGTGCCTGATGCTCCCCAGGACACGTTTGGCCTTCCTGGCTGCCAGGGCACTGCAGACTCACGTCCAGATTGCCACAGCCCAGGACCTCCATGTACCTTTCCACAGCACTGCTCTCCAGCCTTTCCTTCCTCAGGCTGTTTGTACACCCAGGGTTGTCCCATCTCAGGTGCAGAATCTGGCACCTGCCCTTGTTAAACTTCACATGGTTGGTCTCTCTGCAGGGCCTCTCTACCTTTGAGAGTCAACAGCTCCTCCCAGTTTGCATCTCTGGCAAGCTTACATAGCATCCCTTCCAGTCCTGCCTCCAAGTGACTTATGAAGATGCTGAAGAGCACAGGCCTGAGGATGGAGCCCTGCAGAACCCTGCTAGTGACCAGGCACCAGTCTGATGTCACCCCATTCATTATCACCCTTCACACCTGACCCATGATCCAGCTGCTCACTCATCACTTGATGTGTTTATCCTGATGAGTGCTGGACATTTTGTCTACAAGGATCCTGTGAGAGAAAGTATCAAAAGCTTTACTGAAATCCAAAAAGTTTGAATCAACTGGCTTCC